>NC_041387.1:50921364-50971335 GCF_002162155.2 Triticum dicoccoides
CAATTGGATGTAAGTTAGCATGAACTATTATTGTTGACATCACCCAAAGGTGAATACATTGGGAGGCAACACTGTAAGCCCCTATCTTTCTCATTGTCCGATTAAAACTCCATAACCATAAGTATTGCGTGAGTGTTAGCAATTATAGAAGACTATATGATAGTTGAGTATGTGGAGTTTGCCAAATCAAAGCTCTGACATGGACCCTTCCTGAAAATAAGATGAATTGCAATTGTTTGATGACTGAGAATGAAGTTTGCTAGTTTTCAAGAAAGTTTATGGTCTATGCTTTAACATGTGAATAGCTTGTTACTTGACCGTGAGAAGTTTTATGAGATGAACTACTGTTATGACATATAATCATGCTAGAAAAGGTGATTGAAATTATAATTGATCAAACTTTTGCACCTACTAGCATTCACATGTCATAAATTCTTTCTTTTATCATTTACCTACTCGACGACGAGTAGGAATTAAGCTTGGGGATGCTGATACGTCTCCAACGTATCTATAATTTATGAAGCATTCATGCTATTATATTATTTGTTTTGAATGATTATGGGCTTTATTATACACTTTTATATTACTTTTGGGACTAACCTATTAACCGGAGGCCTAGCCCATATTGTTGTTTTCTTGCCTATTTCAGTGTTCCAAAGAAAAGGAATATCAAACAGAGTCCAAACGGAATGAAACCTTCGGGAGCGATATTTTTGAAACGAACATGATCCAGGAGACTTGGAGTTCATGTCAGAGAAGCTTCGAGGAAGCCACGAGGGTGGGGGCGCCGCCCCCCCCCCCTACTTGGCGCGCCCCCCTGTCTCGTGGCCCCCTCGAGCATCCCCCGACCAACTTCTTTCACCTATATTTTCCCATATACCCTAAAAAAATTGAGGGAGAAGATAGATCGGGAGTTCCGCTGCCGCAAGCCTCTATAGCCACCAAAAACCAATCGGGACCCTGTTCCGGCACCCTGCCGGAGGGGGATTCCTCACAAGTGGCCATCTTCATCATCCCGGCGCTCTCCATGACGAGGAGGGAGTAGTTCACCCTCGGGGCTGAGGGTATGTACCAGTAGCTATGTGTTTGATCTCTATCTCTTGTGTTCTCTCTATGGCATGATCTTGATGTATCGCGAGCTTTGCTATTATAGTTGGATCTTATGATGTTTCTCCCCCTCTACTCTCTTGTAATGGATTGAGTTTTCCCTTTGAAGTTATCTTATCGGATTGAGTCTTTAAGGATTTGAGAACAGTTGATGTATGTCTTGCCGTGCTTATCTGTGGTGACAATGGGATATTCACGTGATCCACTTGATGTATGTTTTGGTGATCAACTTGCGGGTTCCGCCCATGAACCTATGCATAGGGGTTGGCACATGTTTTCATCTTGACTCTCCGGTAGAAACTTTGGGGCACTCTTTGAAGTACTTTGTGTTGGTTGAATAGATGAATCTGAGATTGTGTGATGCATATCGTATAATCATGCCCACGGATACTTGAGGTGACAATGGAGTATCTAGGTGACAGTAGGGTTTTGGTTGATTTGTGTCTTAAGGTGTTATTCTAGTACAAACTCTATGATAGATTGAACGGAAAGAATAGCTTCGCGTTATTTTACTATGGACTCTTGAATAGATAGAACAGAAAGGATAACTTTGAGGTGGTTTCGTACCCTACCATGATCTCTTCATTTATTCTCCACTATTAGTGGCTTTGGAGTGACTCTTTGTTGCATGTTGAGGGATAGTTATATGATCCAATTATGTTATTATTGTTGAGAGAACTTGCACTAGTGAAAGTATGAACCTTAGGCCTTGTTTCCTAGCATTGTAATACCATTTGTGCTCACTTTTATCGCTTGCTACCTTGCTGTTTTTATAATTTCATATTACAAAAACATATTTCTACTATCCATATTGCACTTGTATCACCATCTCTTCGCCGAACTAGTGCACCTATACAATTTACCATTGTATTGGGTGTGTTGGGGACACAAGAGACTCTTTGTTATTTGGTTGCAGGGTTGTTTGAGAGAGACCATCTTCATCCTACGCCTCCCACGGATTGATAAACCTTAGGTCATCCACTTGAGGGAAATTTGCTACTATCCTACAAACCTCTGTACTTGGAGGCCCAACAACGTCTACAAGAAGAAGGTTGTGTAGTAGACATCAGAGATCTCCTCCAAGCAAACTCAAGCTTCCTTAACTTCCTCCAAAAAACCCTCCAGCTTGACCCAGAACATCTCGAATCTAAATCTTTTCTTAGTTTGTAGATGCTCCTCAAGAGACAGGAATAGCGGGCAGTGATCAGACACCGATGTGGACAAGGCTTGCAACAAATAGTCTGGATGTACTAGCTCCCAGTCTACCGAAAAAAGGCCCTATCAATCTTGGTGAGTGTTGGCGTCACCAACTCGCTGCTCCGTGTGTACTCCCGCCCATGCAGGAACAGCTCCTTGAGTGCAGTGTTGTCCATGAACCATTTGAATCTCCCCATCATTCTATGATCGATCCGATTGTTACTCTTGTCAGAAGCATCATGGATTAGGTTAAAGTCTCCTATGGCCAGCCGCGGCCCCGTGCATAGCAACCGCCGATCCGATAGCTCTTCCATAAAGAGACTTTTATGCTCATCTTCCTGCAGCCCATAGACCACTGAAAGCCACCAACTTGGCCCATCGATAGGTGTGACATATCCCGTAATAAAGTTGGTGTTGCGGACGTAGTTAGAGCTCTGTACCCTCGTGGAATCCCATCCCACGAAGATGTCGCCTCGCGTGCCAGAAGCAGGGAGATAGATAAAGCCATCATATGATGGTCCAAGGCATTGCATTATGGTGAATTGATCCACCCTCTCTAGTTTCGCCTCCAGGATATAGATAATGGCAACACGCACCGGGTCCACAAACCCCCGAAGCATTTTTTCTTAGCCGGGTTGTTTAGCCCCCTAACATTCCAGCACACCATCTCCATCGGTACGTATGAAATCAGGATAAGATCAACTCCTGTGTCACGAAACACTCCCACTATGCAGACAACCTCACCGTCTGCTCCATCTCGCATATGAGGTTGGTGGGCATGATCTTCCCGAAGTGGCTGCTATCGCTCGAAGCTGCTTCTCCTGCACGAGGGAATTAAAAATGGCCTTCAGCTAACCTAGCGAGTCATCAAGACCGCCAGATCATCACTAGAAATCCCCAAAGCTTTGAGTAGAACGGTCTCGGCCATCGTAGCCTTCGACTTCGATGCACCTGTCGCGCACATCGATCTGGTGGTGCGCCGTGGTGTGAACGAGTCTTGGCCCGCGCGCACTCCCCGCGCACCTTCGATCTCCTTTAGCAATGATGGTGCAAGTTTCTTCAGAATCCCAGAACAAAAGGATTTTATGTTACTAAGCAACTCCACTTCCTTCTCAGACGAGCTTCTATCCTCAGCTAGCACCGTTTAGAACCTGCCCATGCACTACAATCTCGGTGCCATGCAGTTGTGGCTCCTCAGGTGCATGTGCCCTCAACATAGTCCCATCATCCACCATGGGTCCATGTGCTCCTGGCCCACCTGCTGCTCCTCCCTAGTGGTCACCCCGTCTACCTAAGCTGGCTCCACCTACATGGCATTTGCTCCAATCAGCTCTTTTACAGGCGCCCAACCCTCAGTCGATGGCCTATGAGAACTAATGACCGCACGACTCCTCGTCCCCCCATCCAGGATCCCTTGTGCCCGTTCCTTGCTTGCTCCCTCCAAAGTGCCATGCCGGTTCTGGATGTCGTCGCACACCGGATCTACCTGGTCCTGCCCCTCGCCCATCACATTCGGGGCCGTCCGCTGTGGCTCTTCCAACACCACTGGCTCAAGCGGCCCCACCACCACCTCTTTGCCTTTATTGTTGGCCTTGTCGCTAGTTGCCACCAACGGCTCTACTGACTTGTCCGTCTACCTAATTCCATTGGGATCCGGTATGGTCTCCAAATCTGCCATCAAGGTCGGCATGGTAATCCTCTCTGTTGCTAGGTCTTGCTGGGTATCGGTACCCCTCCCTCCAGTTGTCTCCACCATGGCCTCTGGCATGGCTGGAACCACGGTCATCTAATTTGCCTCAGAACCATGACTCACCGGTCTTCCTGTATCCCCACGTGATCCATCACGTCAGCCTCCCTGACCAAACCCATGTGCGGGAGCCTCCAGCTGGATGGGCCCACCCTACCTTCCAGAACTGCCCGGTACGACCGGTCGGCTCCTCCGCCGGTGCTGGCTGCCGGATTTTGCTGGTATCGGCCCTCTCCCTTGTTGTCACGAACTCCGCGCGTCCATGGCTGCACCACCCAGTCACCACCCATGGAAGCGCCACTCGAGCTATCAGGCAGCCCGCTCTGCTCACTTCCACTGTTAGACCCTGACGCCCTTCGCCATAGGTCCAGTGGCATGAAGTCTCTCATCCGCCCGATGTGAATGAAGGTAGGATACTCCAGCAGCTGGGCGAACAATGGCCGGCACCCACCCGGATTCGCCATCACTTCCGGTGGCTCCGGCACCCAGAGCCTACGGAACACCGGAACATCATCAAGGTCGACAGACCATGCCCTGAGCTTGAACAGAGATAGGTCCTCCCTGCTCGACATCTCCGGGGCCAGGCTGTCGACCAAGCAAGCACTGCCCAGTAACTCCGCTGTCGTGTCCCTAGACCACGCATGGGACGGCACCCCCTCGATCAAGATATCGACCTGGCTCCGCATCAGCGTGGAAGTCGCGTGTGCCTACCGCAGCCAAGGCCTAGGGAACAACTTGAAGCCTAGGTGCTCAACTAAAGGGACCGCCAACGCCCTGTTCTTGAACTCGTGCGAAGTGAAAACCACCAAGAAATCCTCCGGATGTGACTTGTGGACGGAAAAGCAGAACCTTGGAATGTCCAATTGCACTGAGATCGCCACGGCCGCCTCCTCACAAGAGACCGGTGGCCTGGCTCCTCCAACATACATGACCACCGCAGGCTAGAGCCTACGCTCAAGGTCATCCATACCCTCCGACTGCTGCAGGACAAAGATTTTCGACGACGTCCTCATTGGTAGAGTGCCCGACATCATGGGAAAGAGGTTGGGTGCAACTGGCAAGAGCGGCACCACCGGCGCGCTCTTCCTAGGATCCGACAACCTCCTCTGCATGGCTGGCGCCTGTTGCAGGAGCGCCACCTTCCTGGCCACCTCCGCAATCACCACGCAGCGTAGCTCGTCCGCCGAGATTGGGCTACGGGCCTCCCTGCACTATGAGGATACATGGCAAGTGCCCCCGTAGCGGATGCACAGGGGGTCGTTGGTGCAGTCCTGGCGCGTGTGACCATCTTTGAAACACCGAAAGGAGAGGTCGTAGACATCCGGCGGAATCTGCCTCTTCTCCAAGGATGACGGGGACGCCGCCCTGCGAAAGTGCAACTATCCCTGGGTGGTTTTGGTAATTCATAACAACATATATCTCATTGAGCTAATGCTATTTGAAGATAAATATTTCAGGAAAGCTCAATGGTTGGCATGGCATGGATGAGAAATGTGGACTCCTCAAAATGCTAAGGACAAAAGGATTGGCTCAAGCTCAAAGCACAAGACTCTACAGTTTACTTTTAGTGATCCAAGATCACATTGAGTCCATATGAAAGCCAATACTATTAAGAGGGGTGAGGTGTTGCTTAATCAGTTGCTTGCTCAAAGTGCTTAGTGATATGCTCCAAAGCCCTCAACTATTTTCTCACATCCACAAATGTCCCAAACCAAAAGTCAAACTCGGCCCTACCGAAACTTTCTATCTGGCGCCACCGAGTTCAATTGACACAGCCACTGCCAGAAACCCTAGTCTTTTCGGTCTCACCGATAGGGATCTCGGTCTCACCGAGATGGGATTGTAATCTCTCTGTTTCCCTTCGCAACGTTTTGGTCAAACCGAGATGAGCGATCGGTCCCACCGAGATTGCAATGTAAACTCTCTGTTTCCCTTTCGTAACATTTTGGTCCAATCGAGATGAGCAAACCGGTCCCACTGAGTTTGCCTGACCAACTCTCTGGTTAGCTTATTACCAAAATCAGTCTCACCGAGTTTGTGTAATCAGTCTCACCGAGATTACGTTATGCCCTAACCCTAATGATATCCGTCCGACCAAGTTGACATGTCGGTCCCACCGAAATGCCTAACGGTCACTGTCGGTGTCAAAACTGGCGGATCTCGGGTAGGGGGTCCCGAACTGTGCGTCTAGGCGGATGGTAACAGGAGACAAGGGACACGATGTTTTTACCCAGGTTCGGGCCCTCTCGATGGAGGTAAAACCCTACTCCTGCTTGATTAATATTGATGATATAGGTAGTACAAGAGTAGATCTACCACGAGATCAGAGAGGCTAAACCCTAGAAGCTAGCCTATGGTATGATTGTTGTTTCTCCTATGGACTAAAACCCTCCGGTTTATATAGACACCGGAGAGGGCTAGGGTTACACAGAGTCGGTTACAATGGGAGGAGATCTACATATCGTATCGCCAAGCTTGCCTTCCACACCAAGGAAAGTCCTATCCGGACACGGGACGAAGTCTTCAATCTTGTATCTTCATAGTCCGGGAGTCCGGCCAAAGGTCATAGTCCGGCCATCTGGACACCCCCTAATCTGGGACTCCCTCAGTAGCCCCCGAACCAGGCTTCAATGATGATGAGTCTGACGCGCAGATTTGTCTTCGGCATTGCAAGGCGGGTTCTTCTCCAAATACCATATAGCTGTTGAATAATGTCCGGCTTCTGGTGAATGTTGCGCTTCTTTGCTTCTGGGCCCAATAATGGCCTTCTTCCACGTGACAAACGAATGCAAAAAGCCAGGGTGTTTTTTCATTTACCCCCCTAGCTGCATAAATGAGCTGCCCATAAAAGAGACGGGGATTTAGATCCAACTCACACCATCTTTCCTCCGCGAGCATTCATCAGAGCGCTTTCGATAGAGATCCATTCCATCATGGCCAGTCGATGCGGCTCCTCCTCTCACGCTCCTAGCCCTCAGCCTGGAGATTGGGAGAGGTGTTCCGTCCCGCACAGCGAGCTAGTAGCGCTCCAAGCCAAGGGGCTTCTCCCCCCCAGCTTACATGGTCCCAGTTCGAGCCGGGATTGCCACTTATAATGGCGGAGAGCAAGCGGAGAGCGTCCCCCATCCCTCCAAAGGAGAGCGGGTATGCCTTGTCCCTTATTTAATAAGAGGGCTCAGATTTCTCGTTCATCTGTTTCTCCGGGGGCTCCTGGAGTTCTACGGCCTCCAGTTGCACAACCTTACGCCTGCCTCCATATTGCATATTGCGGGCTCCGTAGCCCTTTGCGAGCTGTTTTTGGGCATCGAGGCCCATTTCGCTCTGTGGAAGAGGTTGTTCTGCCTCGTGCCCCGTTCTTAGGAGGGGTCGATATATCAAGTGGGCGGAGCCGAACTATGGCGCATCACCGGGACCGGATATCTATCCGGAACCCCAAAGAAGGCGTCCGAAGACTGGCCTTCAGAATGGTTTTATATAGAAGATGTCCCTCCGTCAGACCCTGTACGGATCGGCCTCCCTGAGTTTGATAATGCTCCCTTGAAGAAACGCCTGAGCTGGCGCCCACGGAGCCCTCAGAAGGAAAATGACAGGGACGTCCTTTACCTGATGAGCCGGATAAGGTTGTTAGCTCATTCCGGACTGACCATGATCGAGGTCATGGCCATATGCATTACGCGGGGGGTGCAGCTGCTTCAATACTGAGGCCACCCCATGTGGGATTTCAACGGGGAGGACGACGCCACCCGGTGCGGCCGTAAGGGGCCGGATTCGGCTGCCACTCTAGCGAAGATCTTGTTCGCTTTGTACAAGGGAGAAGAGGAGGAATTCCTCCGCGTCAACCCACGGGGCGGATTTTCTATGTACAATCCTCCAAGATGGGTAAGCGAATACGTTCACTTGCCCATCCGTTTTTATATTCCTATAGTTAAGTACTTAATCTAGCAATTTCAATGCAGGAGCTACGCCAGACTGTAAAGGAGATAAACATCCCTCCTCCACAACCCGAGGACCCGGACTTATGTGTGGAGCTGATTGATGGGGTGTTTCATCAATTGAGTAAGGACAACACCTTAGTGGCCATTACGGCCGATTATCCCGGACTACTTCCAGCCTCAAAGGTAACCGAGACCGAAGTCCCAGTACTTTCAAGAGGATCCATCAGTGCTTATTTTTGATCGCCGTATACCAATGGAGTTTTTTGCAAGGGAAGTCCTTGAGGCGGAGGGCAGAGCCCGCGGTGGCTAGCCAACAAGGGCCATCGAGGCCCAGCGGGCTAAAAATAAGTGTGGACCGGATCGAGACGCCGGCGCAACGGTACGGCGTGCAACTTTAATGTCCCGGGTTTATGCCCTCAAGGCATACTAACGCTCATGCTCTCTTTAGGAAGAAGAACACCCGCTGGACTATATCCACCGGCCAGGCTTCAAGGCCGGGTCCGGAAGCAGAGGCGAACACAGGGCGCGCACCGGACGCTCCACCGACAGAGGACGCGGACGGGCTATCTGCCACCAATTCTGAGGTGGAGAGTGCCATGAACCACAGGCGTGGCCGGACTGTTCTTCGTGACACTTGTTTTTTCCAAGAGGCGTTGGACGCCTTTAATACGGGAGATGCGTACCTCCTGTGCCGCTCAAAATGGTCTAGCCAGAGCCACGGCGCAGTATGTAAAAGACATACAGGTGAGAAAATTTGATGGTTATATATGTCAGTAGCCCCCGAGACTTGAAACATTTAGAATAGCTGATTTAAGGATCATTTGCTATGTAGGATCTTACAGAAAAGAATACCCAGATGTCCTAGGAGTTGGAAGAGTGCAAAGCCCAACTTGAGGCCGCACTAGCCGCGACAGGGAAGGCCAATGAGACCTCCTCTGGTAATATACGCTTCGAAAGATAAGTATGTTGTGAAGTGCGGCATGTGTGCAATTCTGACAATAACAGTGTAGATGGCGCCGGCGTGGATCCGGACAAGCAGAAACTCTTGCGCCAGTTAAAGGCCGGCGAGAGCGTGCTTACGAGGGTGAGGCAAGAGAAGAACAAGCTTCAAGATGCCAACACCCAGCTGGGCAAGGAACTAAAGGATGTTCGTGCTCAGCTGTCGGACTCCGTAAAGGAGAATCGGCGGCTTCGACGCGGCATTTTTAGTATGCTTGAACGAACTATGAAAAGAAGAGTTCGGCGAGGCAGTCGAATTGACAGAGTTATGTCTGTACGTATGCTGAAGAAATGCCTGGTTCTATGGGCGACCTTCTTCCCGAGCTCTCACAACTGCATGAACGAGTTCGGCAGGTGATGCAAGGCGTCGCCCAGGCTCTGTGGCCATCCGTCTCCATGCCCGAAGGCCTTGGAGAGCTTGCAGAGAAGCTGAAGGGAGCACGGTGGCGCTTCCGATTATGGAAGATATCGGCCTGCCATCAAGGCGCCAGGGAGGCATGGGCCATGGTGAAGACACGGTACATGAAGGCTGACCCAAACCACATGGCCGAGGTTGGACATGTGGGGCCCGATGGGAAAGAGATCCCTGTCAGTTTAGTGTACGGCCAGGTAGAGTTGGCCGCCAAGTATTCCCAACAGGACTGTAAATTGGACAGCCTGTTGGATGGTATTGAAGAAGAATATACCCAGTCAAATTGACTATGTAATTTAAAACGACATGTAAAATGCCTTCTAGTCGGATTGTAGATCATTTGTCATTGCGGACCTTTTCGCTTCAACCTCTGGACCCAATAGTCCGGAGTGTGTCCGAATACCCTCTCAGTTATGTAAGAACCGGGGCATGCATGGAGACTAGGTGTAGGGGTCATTAGTGCTTTAGCAGACAAGTGCCCAACTAGTTATGTTATATTACATGGTTAGTAACAAACATCTTCCAGGGAGAATAGTTCCGTTAGGGGTTCCTTTCCCTGGGAGGCATGCCCTAAAGTGCATGTCTGGACTGCGAAAAAGGCAGAAAAGCATCTGGGGGCGGATAAATAAACAAGTGAAAAAATCATCTTTTAGTTCACCGACCGAATATTCCCTTAAGAACGCTAGCTTTCGGCTTCACCCAGTCTAAGGTACACATCCGGCTGATTCTGCAGTAACAATCGCAGAGGTGCTCCCTTTACCACCTAGCCGAACAATCGGGAACGTAGGGGTAAGTACAGGAGCCAGCCAACCCATCTTGGCCAAAACTTAAGTCATATCGATGCATATAATGGTTAATAAAAGTTACATGCGGAAGTGTGACACATGTGTTGGGCATGAGGCCCGTATATACAAGCTTCTGATAAAGAAGCCCCCAGGTATAATGAGCGCGGGTAGCGCGTCAATTATGTGCGAACAATGCGCAAGCGAGCCCTTAAAGGCTTGTAAGAAAAAAGGAGGGAGAAGGAGAGAAATAAAAGACAGCTAATGTGTAAAAAATAGACAGAGGAAGGAGACGAACACAGAGTCCGGCGCTAGGCGTAGAATCTTCGTAGGCGTGCTGCATTCCATGGGTTCGGCTCGAGTCGGTTATCCGATGCATTTCGCAGACGGTACGCTCCACCAATCAGGACTTGGTCGATTATGAAGGGACCTTCCCATTTGGGCTTGAGTTTGTCTTTTTTCTTGTCCGACAGGCGTAGAACTAGTTCGCCAACATTGTATGTTTTGGCTCGTACTTCTCTGCTTTGATATCTTCGAGCCTGTTGTTGATAGAATGCGGAACGGGCTTTTGCCATGTCGGGCTCCTCCTCCAATGCGTCCAAAATGTCCTGCCGATCGAGCTCGGCTTCTCTTTCTTCGTACATGCGCACGCGAGGTGATTCATGAATTATGTCGCAGGGCAGGACTGCCTCTGCGCCGTATACCATAAAAATGGTGTGAATCCGATAGTGCGATTCGGCATGGTCCGCAGCCCCCAGAGTACGGAGTCGAGCTCCTCTACCCAGTGTGTGTTAGATTCCTTGAGGGATCGCGCTAATCTAGGTTTGATGCCGCTCATGATTAGACCATTTGCTCACTCGACTTGACCATTAGTTTGTGGGTGATAGACTGAAGCATAGTCCAGCTTGATGCCCATGTTTTTGCACCAAAGTTTAACCTCGTCGGCCGTAAAGTTCGTGCCGTTATCAGTGATGATGCTGTGGGGGACGCCGTAACGGTGTATGACCCCTGATATGAAGTATATCACCAGTCCAGATTCGGCCATCTTCACAGGCTTGGCCTCTATCCATTTGGTGAATTTGTCCACCATGACCAGTAGATATTTTTGCTTGTGGGTTCCTCCTTTAAGGGGTCCAACCATGTCAAGCCCCCAGACCGCAAAGGGCCAGGTAATGGGTATAGTCTGGAGGGCGGTAGGTGCCATATGGCTTTGGTTAGCGAATAATTGGCAGCCGACGCATCGTTGGACTAAATCCTGAGCATCTGTCCGGGCCGTAGGCCAATAAAATCCTGTACGGAAGGCCTTGCTTACGAGGGGCCGGGCTGCGGCGTGGTGCCCGCCGAGTCCGGCATGAATTTCAGCCAGAAGGTTTCGCCCTTCCTCTTCGGAGATACACCTTTGAAGGACTTCGGTGGTGCTTTTCTTATAAAACTCTCCTTCATGGACTTTGTAGGCTTTAGATCTCGGCACTATGCAGCGTGCCTCGTTTTGGTCCTCGGGGAGTTCCTGCCTAGTTAGGTAGGCTAAGAATGGTTCTGTCCACGGGGCAATGACTGCCATTATTACGTGGGCTAAGGATGTTACTTCATTGGCAGAGCCTCCCGTTGTGTCAGAATGTTCGGCGTCAGGTGGTGCGGCTGAGTCCGGGTTGTTATTTCCGGACTCCCCTTCCCATTCTACGGAAGGCTTGAATAGCCTCTCCAAGAAAATGTTGGGAGGGACTGCATCGCGCTTTGCGCCGTTGTGTTCCAAGACGTCTGCTGCCTGATTGTTTTCCCGGGCTATATGGTGAAATTTGAGCCCTTCGAACCGAGCTGACATTTTTAGGACGGCATTGAGATAAGCTGCCAATGTCGGATCCTTGGCATCAAAATCTCCATTTATTTGGGATATCGCGAGGTTCGAATCCCCACGCACCTCTAGGCGTTGAATGCCCATGGAGACTGCCATCCGGAGACCATGTAGAAGGGCCTCATATTCGGCTGCATTGTTAGAGTCCGTATACATTATCTGGAGTACATATTGAACTGTATCTCCTGTTGGGAACGTCAGAACGACGCCAGCCCCCAAACCCGCTAGCATTTTGGAGCCGTCGAAGTGCATGATCCAGTTGGAATATGTGCCGTACTCTTTAGGGAGTTCGGCTTCAGTCCATTCAGCGACAAAGTCGGCCAAAACTTGTGACTTGATAGCTAGCCGTGGCTTATAGGTTATGTCGAACGGGAGGAGCTCAATGGCCCATTTGGCAATCCGGCCAGTCGCATCGCAGTTGTTTATAATATCATTAAGAGGCACTTCGGAGGCTACTGTTGTTGAACACTCTTGAAAGTAATGTCGTAGCTTCCGGGACGCCTTGAACACTGTGTACGCTATCTTTTGGTAATGCGGGTACCGTGACTTGCATGGAGTGAGGACAGTGGACACGTAGTAGACTGGTTTTTGAAGGGGGGATTTGTGTCCGTTCGTTTCTCGTTCGACGACGAGCACTGCGCTTACAACTTGATGAGTTGCCGCAATGTATAATAGCATTGGTTCGCCGATGTTAGGCGCGGCCAGGATCGGGTTGGTTGCCAATATGGCTTTTATTTCTTCGAGTCCGGCCGTGGCAGCATCCGTCCACTCAAAGTGTTTGGTGCGCCGGAGGAGGCAATAAAGGGGTAATGCCTTTTCTCCCAAGCGGGAGATGAACCGGCTTAGAGCCGCCACGCATCCAGCCAATTTTTGTATTTGTTTGAGGTCCTTTGGAATATCCAATTGTGACAGAGCTCGGATCTTGGCTGGGTTTGCTTCGATTCCTCTACCGGATACAATGAAGCCCAAGAGCTTTCCGGCTGGAACGTCGAAAACGCATTTTTCCGGGTTGAAAGTCCGTTATGTCGACTAGAGGGGGGGTGAATAGGCGATTTTTATGAATTCTTCACTGAGGAATTTGCCGGTGAGGAAATTCCTAAGCGAAGAACTATTAGCAGCGGAATAAGTACTCAGAAGTAAGCATAACAGAATACAAGCATGGTCATCATGATGAAATGAAGACTAGCACAGAGTACAGAAAGCGTAATCACAGGATAACACAAGATGAAGACAAACAGACTGAAGAAATTGAACTGAAGAAATTGAGAAAGTCTTTAGTCAAAGTCTTCAAACACAGATATGAACAAACACTCAACACAGTAATGAGGAAATGAAAGGGTTGAGGAAATAGAACCAGTTAGGTTGGTGAAGACAATGATTTGGTAGACCAGTTCCAATTGCTGCCTCAGTTGTACGTCTGGTTGGAGCAGCTGGGTATTTAAACTCGAGGACACGCAGTCCCGGACACCCAGTCTCTGAGCACGCAGCTCAGGACACCCAGTCCTCACCGTATTCTCCTTGAACTAAGATCACGCAGATCTCGTCCAATCACTCGTGGTAAGTCTTCAGGCGACTTCCAAACCTTCACAGACTTGGTCACTCGGCAATCCACAATTCCTCTTGGATGCTCTAGACCTTGACGCCTAACCGTCTGGAAGAAGCACAGTCTTCAAAGGTAACAAGCGTCGGATCCACGCAGGATCAATTTCTTCAGTGATGCTCAATCACTTTGGGTTTGGAGGTGTTTGGGTTTTTTGGGATTTTCCTCACTCGATGATTTTCGCTCAAAGTCCTCGGAGGATGGGTTTCTCTCAAATGACAAGTGTCAAGTTCTCTCGAAGCAGCCAACCAGCTAGTGGTTGTAGGGGGCGGCTATTTATAGCCTAGGGAGCAGCCCGACATGATAAGACATAAATGCCCCTCAATGATATGACCGTTAGGTGGATAAGATATTTTGGGACAGCTGGCGCGCAGCACAGCAACGGTCGGAAATTTGACTCTCAAATTCCTCAGGGCTATCATGTTCCTCACTGTGTAGGCAATCCGCACTGGCGAATTCCTAACTCCTCAGTCAGAGCAAATTCATCAGCGACCAGAAGAACTTCGTCTCTGTCACTGAAGAAAGTGACTGAACTGTATGAGATTTCCAAAGGCTTCACTCGAAGGGATTGGTAGGTGTAGGATTTTGAGTTGAGCATCACATGGAAATTTTTCCTTAGTATTTCCTCGACCCCCTTTAACAGTACGGTGTTTCCTATGACTCAAGAAAGAGAAAAACAAAACTATGAAAACGAAAGTCTTCAAGCTTCATATTCCTCGCATGAATATCAAGTCTTCACGGATACACCAATTTCTTCACTTTCAAAGTCTTCAGAAAGTCTTCAGAATATCAAAGTCTTCAGTTGAAGAACTTCATTTTTAGGGGTCGACTTTCTCTGTAAATATCAAGCTCCTCATAGACTTATAGACCTGTGTATACTCACAAACGCATTAGTCCCTTAACCTATAAGTCTTCAATACACCAAAATCACTAAGGGGCACTAGATGCACTTACACGGGTTAAGCTTGATGTCATATGTTCGGAGGTTATCGAACATGAGCCTCAAGTCGTCTATTAGAGTTTCGACATGCTTGGTTTTGACGACCACGTCATCCACGTATGCTTCAACTGTTTTGCCGATCTGGTTAGGCAGACATGTCTGAATCATGCGCTGATATGTTGCGCCGGCGTTTTTGAGCCCGAAGGGTATTGTGTTGAAGCAGAATGGGCCGTATGGGGTGATAAATGCCATTGTGGCTTGGTCTGGCTCTGCCATCTTAATTTGATGGTAGCCAGAGTATGCATCAAGGAAACACAATGAATCGTGTCCTGCGGTAGCGTCGATGATTTGATCAATGCGGGGGAGGGGGAAGGGATCCTTTGGGCAAGCCTTGTTAAGGTCCTTGAAATCGACGCATAGGCGCCAGGATTTGTCCTTCTTTGGTACCATCACCAGGTTTGCTAGCCAGTCCGTATGTTTTATATCTCTGATGAATTCGGCTTACAGTAGTTTGGCTAGCTCCTATCCCATGGCTTGTCTCTTAGGTTCGGAGAAACGCCGAAGAGCCTGCTTAACAGGCTTGAATCCTTTTAGGATATTTAGGCTGTGCTCGGCCAGCCTGCGTGGGATTCCTGGCATGTCTGAAGGGTGCCAGGCAAAGATGTCCCAATTTTCGCGTAGGAATTCTCGTAGTGCAGAGTCTACATCAGGGTTTAATTATGCCCCGATGGAGGCTGTTTTTGTAGGGTCCGTTGGATGGACTTGGTATTTGACTATTTTGTCTGTCGGTTTAAAGGAGGTGGACTTGGATCTTTTGTCGAGTATCACGTCGTCCCTGTCCACCATGGAGCGCAGTGCAGTTAGTTCCTCAGCCGTTAGGGCTTCGGATAATGCCCCAAGGGCCAGTGCGGCTGTCTTGTTTTCGGCGCGGAGTGCTATGTCCGGGTCACTAGCAAGAGTGATGATTCCGTTGGGTCCGGGAATTTTGAGCTTCATGTACCTGTAATGGGGTATAGCTTGAAAAATTGTGAATGCCTCGCGCCCTAACAGAGCGTGGTATCCGCTGCTGAACGGGGCCACTTGAATTGTGACCTCCTCGGACCTGTAATTATCCGGCGTGCCGAACACCACATCCAGTGTGATTTTTCCTATACAGCACGCTTTCTGACTGGGGATTATTCCTCTAAAGGTTGTGTTGCTTCGCTCAATGTGGCTCCAGTCTATTTCCATTTTTCGAAGGGTTTCCTCACAAATGAGGTTCAATCCGCTGCCACCGTCCATGAGTACCTTGGTAAGTCGAAAGTCGTCCACTATCGGACTGAGGACCAATGCGGCTGGTGCTCGGGTTGTTCGGAATTTAGGTTCGTCACTGGCATTAAAGGTAATAGCCGTGTCACTCCATGGGTTTATTGTTGCTACCTGGTAGACTTCGGTAAGGTTGCGGAGTGTTCGTTTCCGCACATTGTTTGATGCGAAAGTCTCGAAGACTGTTGATACCGTACTGGTATTCCTGGGGTGGTGCTCTGCGGATTCTGGAGTTAGAAGCTCCTCGCCACTTCTGGCCACCTGCCGGAGTATCGAACATGCTCTAAGGCTATGAGTTGGTGTGACGCCCTCTGTACTATGAATTTTACAGGGTCCATTGAGCCATCCCTCCATTACGGTTCCATACCCTATAGAAGGTTTTTGTTTTTTGGTGATTAACCCCTGTGCATGGCGATAATGCGCCCTTTTATTTCGGACTGGGGTTGTATTTAGGGCCGGATCGTCCCAGAATTTTATTTCGGTTTTCCGGACACTTTCCATCGCACAGTATTTTCGTACCATGGATGCCAAGTCAGTGAAGCGTGTAATATCACGGCGACTTATGGCGTTGAGGATTTCGATGTCCGTGCAATTATTGCAGAAGGATGAAATTGCATCCTCCTCACGGCAGTCATCTATCCTGTTCATAACCAGGAGGAATCTGGCCCAGTAATGATGTACTGTTTCCGTGGGCTCCTGCCGAACTTGGGATAGATCCCTTATGATAGGGTGGGCGGGTGGAGTTAAGTCCGTAACCTCGCCCGATCTGAGGCTCAGGAGCCAAGGAGTTTCCGAATTCGGAAGCTTGGGTTCTTGGATGCTGTCCAATGAATCTGGCCTACTGCCTGACTTTAGGTTCAGGGCTTGAGTGACGTCCTCCCCTCCGCGGGTATCCGGCTTGGGGGGATCGGGAATCCAGACATATTGGGTCCTTAAGATGGGTATAGATTCGCCACATTGTTCCTCCACCACTGCCACGTGGTGGGTGACCTGGGGAGAGTCAATTTCTCTTGGATCGGGTTTAAGCCCAATCTGATCATAGTCTGTAGCGACTCCCAGGGCGGCGATGCGATCCAAGAGCTCGTTTAAGGAAGAGAGCTCCATCAGATCTAACTGCTCGGCGAGTTCCGAGTCGACGTGGAGATTGCTTTTGATGACTCGAGAAGTCATCGTCGGCGCGGCGGCCGAACAGGCGGTCATAAGGAAACCGCCTAGCCGGAGAGTTTGGCCGATAGCCAAAGCTCCTTTAGCAAGAGTGCCATCTTTAAAGACGGGACGTGGCATCCTTCCTGATGGCGACGGCACAGTGGAACTCTCAATGAAAGCACCAATGTCGGTGTCAAAACTGGCGGATCTCGGGTAGAGGGTCCCGAACTGTGCGTCTAGGCGGATGGTAATAGGAGACAAGGGACACGATGTTTTTACCCAGGTTCGGGCCCTCTCGATGGATGTAAAACCCTACTCTTGCTTGATTAATATTGATGATATGGGTAGTACAAGAGTAGATCTACCATGAGATCAGAGAGGCTAAACCCTAGAAGCTAGCCTATGGTATGATTGTTGTTCATCCTACAGACTAAAACCCTCCAGTTTATATAGACACCGGAGAGGGCTAGGGTTACACAGAGTCGGTTACAATGGGAGGAGATCTACATATCGTATCGCCAAGCTTGCCTTCCACGCCAAGGAAAGTCCTATCTGGACACGGGACGAAGTCTTCAATCTTGTATCTTCATAGTCCGGGAGTCCGGCCAAAGGTCATAGTCCGGCCATCCGGACACCCCCTAATCCGGGACTCCCTCAGTCACATTATGAACTAAATCGGTCTGACCGAGTTTAACGATTCGGTCTCACCAAGTTTGGTAACTTGTGTGTAACGGTTAGATTTTGTGTCGAGGCTATAAATACCCCTCCACCCAGTCTTCATTCGTGAAGAGAGCCATCAGAACATGCCTACACTTCCACTATCCATTTTTTGAGAGAGAACCACCTACACTTGTGTTGAGATCAAGATCTTCCATTCCTACCACATAAATCTTGATCTCTAGCCTTCCCCAAGTTGCTTTCCACTCAAATCTTCTTTCCACCAAATCCAAATCCTGTGAGAGAGAGTTGAGTGTTGGGGAGACTATCATTTGAAGCACAAGAGCAAGGAGTTCATCATTAACACACCATCTATTACCTTTTGGAGAGTGGTGTCTCCTAGATTGGTTAGGTGTCACTTGGGAGCCTCCGTCAAGATTGTGGAGTTGAACCAAGGAGTTTGTAAGGGCAAGGAGATCGCCTACTTCATGAAGATCTACCCGAGTGAGGCAAGTCCTTCGTGGGCGATGGCCATGGTGGGATAGACAAGGTTGCTTCTTCATGGATCCTTCATGGGTGGAGCCTTGGTGGACTCATGCAACCATTACCCTTCGTGGGTTGAAGTCTCCATCAACGTGGATTTTACGATAGCACCACCTATCGGAACCACGGATAAAAAAATCTCTGTGTCACCATTGCATTTTCTTCCTCAAACTCCTCCCTTTACCTTCATATGCAATTGTTTACATTCTGCTACTATACTCTTAGAATTGCATGTGTAGGTTGATTGCTTGACTTGTGCTAAGTTGCTAAAATCTGCCAAGAACTAAAATTGGGAAAAGGCTAGATTTTTATTTGGTCAAGTAGTCTAATCACCCCCCTCTAGACATAATTTCGATCCTACAATTAGTATAAGAGCTTTGGTCTCCATTTGCTTTGATTTCCATAGCTTTTGGTGGTCATAGCCTTGGTCTCACAACCTAGGAGAGTATGGCGTCTAGCGAGGGAAATTACCACCATAGAGGTCCTTACTTTGATGGTACAAATTTTGCTAGTTGGAAGCATAAGATGAAAATGCATATTCTTGGACATAACCCCACCGTTTGGGCTATTGTGTGTATTGGCTTGCAAGGTGAATTCTTTGACGGGAGAGAACCGAACCGTGAAGCTACCGCGGAAGAGTTGAAGATGCTGCAATACAATGCTCAAGCTTGTGATATTCTCTTCAACGGATTATGCCTCGAAGAATTCAACAAAATCAGCCGGCTTGAGAATGCAAAGGTAATTTGGGATACTTTGATTGACATGCACGAAGGTACCAACTCCGTCAAGGAATCCAAATTGGATGTGCTTCAAAGTCAAGTTGACAAGTTCAAAATTAAGGATGGTGAAGGCGTCGCTGAAATGTACTCTAGGCTTGCTCTCATCACATATGAGATTGCCGGCTTAGGAAGTGAAGAGATGACCGAAAAATTCATCATCAAGAAGATCCTAAGAGCCTTGGATGGAAAATATGATACTGTGTGCACATTGATCCAAATGATGCCCAATTACAAGAATCTCAAGCCAACGAAGGTCATTGGAAGAATTGTTACTCATGAGATGTCACTCAAGGATAAGGAAGAGCTCCACAACAAGTCAAGTGGTGCTTACTAAGCCTCATGTGACGCTCCCACATTATCAAGTGAGAAACAAACCTTCAATGAAGAATTGAGCCTAATGGTGAAGAACTTCAACAAGTTCTACAAGAGTAGAAGCAAGGAAAGAAGTTCCAAGTCAAGGTCCTAGAATGACAAAAGATCTTCGAGTCGTGAGTGTAATTGCTACAATTGTGGAAGACCCAGACACTACTCCAATAAGTGTACGGCTCCCTACAAAAGAAGAGAAGATTCTCCAAAAAGAAGAAGTAGAAGAGAAGAATCACCACCAAGAGAAAGGAAGAGTAGAGATGATCGTTATGAATGCAGAACATCCTGGAGAAGCAAGGATTCAGAAAGGAAGGACAAATCATCAAAGAGCTACAAACACTTTTCCAAACGTATCTACTTTTCCAAACACTTTTGCCCTTGTTTTGGACTCTAACTTGCATGATTTGAATGAAACTAACCCGGACTGACGCTGTTTTCAGCAGAACTGCCATGATGTTGTTTTATGTGAAAACAAAAGTTCTCAGAATGACCCAAAAATCCTCGGAGACAAGTTTCAGAAAATATAAAAAATACTGGCAAAAGATGAAGACCAGGGGGCCCACACCCTGTCCACGAGGGTGGGGGCGCGCCCACCCCCTCTAGGCACACTCCCTATCTCGTGGACCCCTACAGCTCCGCCGACCTCAACTCCAACTCCATATATTCCGTTTCACGGAGAGAGAAATCAGAGAGGAAGTTTCATCGCGTTTTACAAAACGGAGCCGCCGCCAAGCCCTAATCTCTCTCATGAGGGCTGATTTGGAGTCCGTTCGGGGCTATGGAGAGGGGGATTTGTCACCATCGTCATCATCAACCATCCTCCATCACCAATTTCATGATGCTCACCGCCATGCGTGAGTAATTCCATCGTAGGCTTGCTGGACGATGATGGGTTGGATGAGATTTACCATGTAATCAAGTCAGTTTTGTTAGGGTTTGATCCCTAGTATCCACTATGTTATGAGATTGATGTTGCTATGACTTTGCTATGCTTAATGCTTGTCACTAGGGCCCGAGTGCCATGATTTCAGATCTGAACCTATTATGTTTTCATGAATATATGTGTGTTCTTGATCCTATCTTGCAAGTCTATAGTCACCTATTATGTGTTATGATCCGACATCTCGGTGATGACCGTAGTTTGAGGAGTTCATGTATTCACTATGTGTTAATGCTTTGGTCTGGTTCTCTATTAAAAGGAGGTCTTAATATCCCATAGTTTCCACTAGGACCCCGCTGCCACGGGAGGGTAGGACAAAAGATGTCATGCAAGTTCTTTTCCGTAAGCACGTATGACTATATTCGGAATACATGCCTACATTACATTGATGAACTGGAGCTGGTTCTGTGTCACCCTATGTTATAGCTATTAAATGAGGAATCACATCCGACATAATTATCCATCACTGATCCATTGCCTACGAGCTTTTCATATACTGTGCTTCGCTTATTTACTTTTCTGCTGCTATTGTTACAATCACTACAAAACCCAAAAATATTACTTTTGCTATCGTTACCATTACTATCATACTACTTTGCTACTAAATATTTTGCTGCGGATACTAAGTTATCCAGGTGTGGTTGAATTGACAACTCAACTGCTAATACTCAAGAATATTCTTTGGCTCCCCTTGTGTCGAATCAATAAATTTGGGTTGAATACTCTACCCTCGAAAGCTGTTGCGATCCCCTACACTTGTGGGTTATCAAGACTAATTTCTGGCGTCGTTGCCGGGGAGCATAGCTCTATTCTCTGAGTCACTTGGGATTTATATCTGTTGATCACTATGAAGAACTTGAAAGATCAAAGAACTAAATTTATCCCTCAACTACGAGGGGAGGTAAGGAACTGCCATCTAGCTATGCACTAGATTCTCCTTCTATTATGAATAAGCTTGCGACACCTAAACCTGCTACTACTATGAATTCTGATATGTCGCATCTTATTGATGATGCCACTTCTGCTATGCATGATACTTATGATGAAACTACTTCTATGCTTGATACTACTGTGCCATTAGGTGAATTTCTTGATGAAAAACTTACTAAGGCTAGGGAGAATGAAATTATTGAAAATGAAATTATTGATGAAAGTGATGATGAAGGTTCTCCTCCTAATTATGAAGATTTTCTTGCTTGCAATGATAGATCGGATCTTAAGAAATTACTAGCTAAGCTGAAACAAAAGACTCTAAATGCTAGAATGAAACATGACCCTGCTTTTGCCACTTCACCTATCTTTGTTACTGATAAGGAATATGAATTCTCTGTTGACCCTGGGATTTTGGTTGAATCCGATCCTTTCTATGGCACTGAATCTGAAACTGTTGTGGCACATCTCACCAAGTTAAATGATATAGCCACCCTGTTTACTAATGATGAGACATCTCGCTATTATTATATCCTTAAGATATTTCCGTTCTCATTAAAGGGTGATGCTAAGACTTGGTTTAATTCTCTTGATCCTAGTTGTGTGCATAGTCCCCAGGATATGATTTATTACTTCTCTGCTAAATATTTTCCTGCTCATAAGAAACAAGCTGCCTTGCAGGAAATATATAACTTTATGAAAATCGAAGAAGAGAGTCTCCCACATGCTTCGGGGAGGCTTCTCCGATTACTTAATGCTTTGCGTGATCATCCACTTAAGAAAAATGAAATACTTGATATCTTTTATAATGGACTAACTGATGCTTCCAAGGACCACTTGGATAGTTGTGATGGTTGTGTTTTCAGGGAAAGAACAGTCGACCAAGCTGAATTATTATTGAACAATATGTTTGCTAATGAAAATAATTGGACTCTTCCTGAGCCAATTCCTGAGGCAATTCCTGAACCAATTAAGCCAACTCCTGAGCCTATTCCTAAACCCACTCCGAAGAAGCGAGGTGTTCTATTTCTCAGTTTTGAAAATATGCAAGAGGCAAAGAAATCAATGAAAGAAAAGGGTATAAAAGCTGAAGATGTTAAGAATTTACCTCCTATTGAAGAAATACATGGTCTTAATATACTGCCTGTTGAAGAAACACATTGTCTTGATAACCCGACACAGGTAGTGAAGGTAAATTCTCTCTATAGATATGATAAAGTTGAAATTCCCTCTACTAAATTTCATAGCCCATGCTTAGATGAATTTGATGACTTTATGGATAAACAAGCAAATTTCAATGTTTATGTTAGTAGACAATTGAAAAATAATGCTTATATGATGGGACGCTTGAGTGATTATATGCCTAGAGTTAAGGGTGAATTTAAACTTACTAGTAAACATGTTTCTATGGTCACCACTCAAGCTGAACAAGTACTTAAGGCTCAGAATGAATTGCTAGATGAACTAAATAATAAACATGACTTTGCTGTTAGAGTGGCTACTAGAACTGGTAAAATGACTCAGGAACCTTTGTATCTGGAAGGCCACCCTAGGAGAATTGAATAAGATTCTTAGAATAATAATCTAGACGCTCCTAGTTCTTCTAAGAAGAAGAAAAAGAAGAATGATAGGACTTTGCATGCTTCTAGTGAACCTAATGTAGAAACACCTGAGAATCCTAATAATACTTCTATCTCTGATGCTGAAGCACAATCCGGAGATGAACATGAACCTGATGATAATGCTAATAATGATGTTCATGTAGATGCTCAACCTAGTAAAAACAATGATATAGAAATTGAACCTGCTGTTGGTCTTCATAACCCAGAATCAAGAAACCGATGTTATGATAAGAGAGATTTTGTTGCTAGGAAGCATGGTAGAGAAAGAGAACCATGGGTTCAGAAACCCATGCCCTTTCCTCCTAAACCATCCAAGACAAAGGATGAGGAGGACTTTGAGCATTTTGCTTAAATGATTAGACCTATTTTCTTACGCATGCGCTTAACTGATATGCTTAAAACAAACCCTTATTCTAAATATATGAAATATATCATCACTAATAAGAGGAAAATACCTGAAGCTGAGATTTCCACCATGCTTGCCAACTATACCTTTAAGGGAGGAATACCTAAGAAACTTGGTGATCCCGGAGTACCAACTACACCATGCTCCATAAAAAGAAATTCTGTTAAAACTGCTTTATGTGATTTAGGAGCCGGTGTTAGTGTTATGCCTCTTTCCTTGTACCGTAGACTAGAATTAAGTAAGTTGACACCCACTGAGATATCCTTGCAAATGGCTGATAAATCAACTGCTATACATGTCGGCATTTGTGAGGACGTCCCTGTTGTTGTTGTGAACGTTACTATCTTAACAGACTTTGTCATTCTTGATATTCCTGAGGACGACGGTATGTCAATTATCCTCGGTAGACCCTTTTTAAATACTGCAGGCGTTGTTATTGATTGCAACAAAGGCAATGTCACCTTTCATGTTAATGGAAATGAGCATACGGTACATTTTCCGAGGAAACAACCTCAAGTTCATAGCATAAATTCTATTGGGAAAATTCCATCAATCATTATTGGAGGTTTTGAATTTCCTCTCCCTACTGTCAAGAAAAAGTATGATATTCTTATTGTTGGGGATGTTCATATCCCCGTTGAGGTAACCTAGTGTCACTTCAAAATTTCTTCGGTTCCGTGTTATTCGGAATGAGTTTGTTAACAAGACTTGATCAACCTTGTTAGTGGATTCATTTTGATGATCATGAGATGGATGAAACTAGAGGGCACAACCTTCTGTACCCTCTTTTTACTTTTTGTTATTTAAAATAAATAAAGCAAAAATAGTATTATCTATCTGTTTTTTGAATTACCCGTGCAATAAAAAATATCCTGAAAATAAAAGTGCTCCAAATGCCCTGCAAATTAAGTATGATTTTTTATGGAATATTTGAGGATTTTAGGCACTAAAATCACTGCAGGAGGGGAAAGCACCAGGGCACGAGAGTGGAGGGCGCGCCCACCCCCTCTGGGCGCGCCCCCCTGTCTCGTGGGCCCCTGGTGGCCCCACTCCACTTATGCCATCACCCACACACTCCATCTTCTTCCCAAAAAATCCCTATCCATCTCAAGCACGAGTTCTAGCTCATTTTGCTGTGATTTTCAATCTCCTTGCTCAAAGCTCCATTCACAAAACTGCTTTGGGAGATTGTTGCTTGGTATGTGACTCCTCCATTGGTCCAATTAGTTTTTGTTCTAGTGCTTTATTCATTGCAAATCCTTGCTGCCTTGGTGACCCTGTTCTTGAGCTTGCATGTTAAATTTATGAGGTCCCAAGTAATTCCAATGCATGATATAGGCTCTAGGCACTTGTAGGAGTAGTTGCTACCAATCTTGTTTAGTTTTATTTACTTTTATTTTGAAGTTATTAAAAATTTCAGGAATATTGCAGAAAAAGAAATATGTTCAGGAAAATATACCAAGGTGGTTCCTAGGTAAAGAAAGGACCCAGTATTGCTATGTGTGAGCAAGACAATGAACCACCAAGGGAAGCTGAAGTGTGGTCTTGCGAATGGCCGTCAAAAGAGTTTATGGTCAATGCAGGCATTAAGGATGAATTTGATACATATGTGCGTAATACCAATCTTGAGGACTTCATGCAAGATAAGTGTCCTCAGTACTACTATCTAACTGATTCGTTCGTGAGAAGGTTTAAATTTTCATATTCGCGTAATTCTCATAGTGTCCTGTTTGATATTTATGATAAATCGTATACCATGGACCTGGAAGATTTTACTACTGCTTGCAAACTCCCATAGTGGGGAAGTGTTAATGATCCACACAAATCTGAATTTAGAGATTTCCTTGCTAGTATTAATGTGGGAGAATCTAGGAATATTACACAAGTTACCATAGGGAGCATTCATTTTCCTGTTATACATTATTTTGCTCTCTTCATTGGTAGATGCATTAATGGTAAAGATGAGGCAATGTCATATGTGTGTCCCTGATCTTTGCGTCCTCAAGAGTGTTGTGTTAGGTTATAAAGATTATAACTTGGGGGCAATAGTTGCACGTAGGTTGCATAAAAATGGTAGAGCTGGAGATTTATTTGGAGGAATTCATGCAACCCGTCTGGCAAATTATCTTGGTATAGCCCCACAAGAGGGTGATATGATGTTACCTCCTACTTATTTAGATGATGACGCTATGGTCAAACATCATTTTCTTAAGAGGAATGAACAATTCCTCCAGTATCGACTAATCTTTGACAGACATAGCTCTGTCCATGTTACTCTTCCTGCTCCTTTCCTTTTTGATTACCAGGCAAAAGGAAGATAAGTTGTTACCAGGGAGGAAGCAGCTGAACACGAAGGGAGAGCGGAGGCGGCTCGCCAACATGCCGCAGCTCAGGAGGCATTTACTGTTGCATCTCAGTACGACCCCAGTTACAACTACGGATATCAGCCAGGCTACCCTTGGCCATAAAACAACTTAGGACAAAAGCCTAAGCTTGGGGGAGTACGTATTTCTCACCGACTTTACATTCATGTTCACACACTATTCTAGTCGTCGGTGCTCATACTCTTTCATTGTATTATCCATGCTAGTTTAATTTTCTTTTTCTAGTTCTCTTCTTGTGTGTTTGATAAACCTTAAGAAAAACCAAAAAATTAGTTAGTTTAATTTCCATGATTGTAGTAGAAATTAAAATGAAAACCCAAAAAGATTTCTTGTTCTTCTTTTACTTGTTGGGAGCTTTCCCATGTAAATAGTTTTATTTTCTCTTCTTTCCTTTGGGGGTTGAGAGTAGAAGACCATATTAAAAATGTTTAGTGGCTCTCATATGCATGATTGTTTATTTAACTTAGAGCCCATATTACTTTGTCTTCTCTCTTGAGTTGAATGCTTGCAGATTCCAGCTTAGTCCAATGCACGTGCACTCTTATTATTATACATATACACATCGTTCGGTCGTGCAAGTGAAAGGCAATAATGATGATATATGATGGACTGATTGAGATGAGAAAAGCTGGTATGAACTCGACCTCTCTTGTTTTTGTAAATATGATGAGTTCGTCATTCCTGATTCAGCTTATTATGAAGTAAACATATTTGCAATGACATTTAGAGATTATAGTTTCTTGTGCCATGCTTGATTAGCTATGAGTTATAATGGTTTACCTTGCGTGCCAACATGCTATTAAAATGATTATGATGTGGTATGCTGGGATGGTATCCTCCTTTGAATGAATTGAGTGACTCGACTTGGCACATGTTCACGCATGTAGTTGAAACAAAATCAACATAGCCTTCATGATATTTATGTTCATGGTGGATTATATCCTACTCATGCTTGTACTCGGTGTGAATTAGTTTTAATGCATGTTTATGACTATTTTCGCTCTCTCAGTTGGTCGCTTCCCAGTCTTTTGCTAGCCTTCACCTGTACTAAGCGGGAATACTGCTTGTGCATCCAAACTCCTTAAACCCCAAAGTTATTCCAATGAGTCCACCATACCTTCCTATATGCGGTATCTACCCGCCGTTCCAAGTAAATTTGTATGTGCCAAACTCCAAACCTTCAAATGAAATTCTGTTTTGTATGCTCAAGCAGCTCATGTTTCAACTAGGGCTGCCTATATCTTCCATGCTAGGTGGGTTATTCTCAATAGAAGTGGACTCCGCTCCTCATTCACGATAAAGGGCCGGTAACCGGGATGCCCAGTCCCATGATCCAAAAAGATCAAAGCAAATCAATATAATTAAACAAAACTCCCCCAGGGTTGTTGTTAGTTGGAGGCACTCATTGTTTCGAGCAAGCCATGGATTGATGCTTGTTGGTGGTGGGGGAGTATAAACTTTTACCATTCTGCGTGGGAACTGCCTATAATGCATGTAGTATGGAAGATACAGCCATCTCATAGTTGTTGCGTTGACAGTGAAAGTATGCCGCCCAAAATGTTATTCATTCTCTATTTTAAAATTGAGCTCTGGCACCTCTACAAATCCCTGCTTTCCTCTGTGAAGGGCCTATCTATTTACTTTTATGTTGAGTCATCACCTTCTTATTAAAAAGCACCCACTGGAGAGCACACTGTCATTTGCATGTATTACTATTGGTTTATATTGGGTATGACTTGACTGGATCTCTTTTACCATGAATTACAATGTTTAGTCAGTCCTTGATCTTTAAATGTGCTCTGCGTTTATGTTTTGCGGTCTCAGAAAGGGCTAGTGAGATACTATTTTGTTATATCATGTTATGATTGTTTTGAGAAAGTGTTGTCATCCGAGTTTTATTATTATGGCTCGCTAGCTGATTATGCTACTGCTATGATTAATTGTGAGACCGAGGTGTTATTGTGAGTATGGTTAGTTCATAATATATGTTGAAACTTGAATGCTAGCTTTACATGTTTACAACAACAAGAGCAAACAGAGTTTGTAAAAGTTTTTCTTTATCACTTTCAGTTTATATCTTTGGGGAGTTGATACGTCTCCAACGTATCTACTTTTCCAAACACTTTTGCCCTTGTTTTGGACTCTAACTTGCATGATTTGAATGAAACTAACCTGGACTGACGTTGTTTTCAGCAGAACTGCCATGATGTTGTTTTATGTGTAGAAAACAAAAGTTTTCGGAATGACCTGAAAATCCTCGGAGACAAGTTCCAGAAAATATAAAAAATACTAGCAAAAGATGAAGACCAGGGGGACCACACCCTATCCACGAGGGTGGGGGGCGCGCCCACCCCCTCTGGGCGCGCCCCCCTGTCTCGTGGGCCCCCTGCAGCTCCGCTGACCTCAACTCCAACTCCATATATTCCTTTTTGCGGAGAAAAAAATCAGAAAGGAAGTTTCATTGCGTTTTACGATACGGAGCCGCCCCCAAGCCCTAATCTCTCTCGGGAGGGCTAATATAGAGTACGTTCGGGGCTCCGGAGAGGGGGATTTGCACCATCGTCATCATCAACCATCCTCCATCACCAATTTCATGATGCTCACCGCCGTGCGTGAGTAATTCCATCGTAGGCTTGCTGGACGGTGATGGGTTGGATGAGATTTACCATGTAATCAAGTTAGTTTTGTTAGGGTTTGATCCCTAGTATCCACTATCTTGGGGATATGACTACTGAGTTAAACCGCCCAGGAGGGGCCGGATTACACTCACCACTACAAAAAAATACACTTCCGTGATGATATGTGTTTGTCACAGTAGGTCACGTTTTTTGTCATGCATGTACATCCATGACAAATTTATGACAGAATCAAGATAGTCATACATGTGCTGTCGTAGAAGTGTTCCATGACATTACCAAAATTATCATCATGGAAGTGTCCACTTCCATGATGATAAATCGCGTGTCACAGAAGTGCTTTCGTCAAGGGTGACCGACACGTGGCATCCATTGTAACGGAACGCCGTTAAGCTATCGGGTCGGGTTTTGGATCCGATAACCCGTTAACAGCCCCAACCAATGGAGATTTTCCATGTGTAAAATCATCATTGGCTGGAGGAAACACGTGTCGGCTCATCATTGGGACAGATGTCATCCACTCATTGGACAGAAGGCGCCTATGATACGTCGACACGTGGCACGACCCATCAAGTTTAAATGGGCTGGCCCAACTAAAGGCCCACAAGATTTTGCGGACCATAATGGGTCGGCCCAGCTAAAGGCCCACGAGATTTTGCGGACCATAATGGGTTGGCCCAGCTAAAGGCCCACAAGATTTTGCGGGCTATAATGGGCCGGCCCAGGTAATGGCCCACAAGATTTTTGTGTGCCATAATGGGCCGGCCCAGGTGGATTCACAAGAATCTTAGCCGGGCTGCTTTGTTTTGGGCCAAGATTCTTGTGGCCAAGATTCTTGTGGATCATAATGGGCTGGCCCGGCTAAAGGCCCACGAGATTTCGCCGACACTAATGGGCCGGCCCAGCTGTAGGGCCACAAGATTCTGAGGACCCTAGTAAGTCGGCCCATTAACTGGCTGCTTTGTTTTGGGCCAAATGCCGGCCCATATTTGATCCGGACCATTAATGGTGTGCCATGTTCCGGGCCTAATAATGGCCCATATGAGATCCGGCCTGTTAAAAGCCTCCCACACTCTGGTCCAGATCAAGGCCCAGATCAGGTCCAGCCCTTTAAGAGGCTTTGGCCTCAATTATGGCCCATATCAGATTCGGCCCGTTAACTGAACGCGATGCTTTTTGGCCCACTTGCAAAAGGCCCATTTAGTAATTCGGCCTGATATTAGTTTCGGCCTGTTAAGGGCCCGTTTAACATTTCGGCCCTATATTAATTTCGGCCTGTTAAAAGCCCGTCATATAGTTGGGCCTAACTATGGCCCGGTTTGCATCCGGCCTGCTCGCAGCCGATATCTGATTGGGCCAAACAAGGACCGAGACAATTTTGGCCTGTTAAAAGCCCGTGATTTGATTCTCACAAACATGGGTCGGGGTCCATTTCGGGCTGCTGTCGGCCCGTGACCTGTTCAGCATGTTTCAGGCCCAACCTACTTCTCCGCCTCCTAAAAGCCCATTGAGTTTTCTTGCAAAAAGAGGGTCGGGGGTTACTCGGCCTATTAAAGGCCCGAATCTACTAGTGGGCTAGTTTGACGGGGCCCATGATGCGGATCATACATCGTGATTGCATGACGGCCAGGTTATGTACCATAATTTTACGGTTTGGCCGCTTTACTGCGAAAACAGGATATATATATACAGTAAACTAACTGCAGCATCGTGAATAAGAAAAAGCCTAGACTATACAATAAAGAAATTACGGCATATTACATTCACTAGGCATCAAAGTTCGCCACTATGATAATAAAGCACAAGCAGACAGCAGATTACATACACTGGGCATCAAAGGTCGCCACCAATGCAAATAAACACGCGGACAAAATAATATACAAAACCGACAGCACTTCAATAGAGTTCAAGAAAGGTTAGCCCTGCCGGCGAGCTGCAGCGCAAGCACCTGAGCAAGATGATGAGACTCTGCTTGTTCAACACTTATATCTTCCTCACTCTGAAAGATAAACAAGCAGACAGATGACAGGTTTTGCACATAAAAGTAGCAGTGCTGACAATTCATCACATTTCTTACTGACGAATAAAGTGACACAGTTTAAAAATGCATTAACACAATATGGTATTGTCCAGGTCAAGACATGGCAGGAAATGACATTATGAAGGAGTTGGCAGCTTCACGACACCACTGGATTACATATCAAGAACTCATAAGTATCAATGGTTAGTGTGCTGTCAATTTATCCCATTACAAATTGGCAAATAAAGAGATGGTTTAAATAATAGTAGAATGATATGACATTGTTCATAGTTAAGACATTGTAGAATATGACATTGTGTTGTAGTCGGTAGGTTCACCACACCACTGGATTACGGATGAAGAACATAAGCATACATGCAGTGCAAAAGAAGATCACTTGCTTTGTATAGTTTAATTTACATGGTATGAAGAAGGAACTTGGTTGTACAACTAAAAACTTAAATTGAGAAGGACAAACTTTTGTTTATGAACTACATAATAAACTTTAAACCTGCAATTTGATGCAAACACCAAAAATAAACAGTTGTTGCAGTCATGCCTAACCAAATATACACAACAAAGTTTGAAGGCTTGAGAAGGACAAACTTACATTACTGGTGAAGACAGACTCTATAAAGCCCTTGTCCATGCTGATGGGGGGACAATTCAAGAAGTTTACCACAAAATCTTCTTCATAAGCATTGCCTTTATTCTACATTCTGTTAAGAGTATATATAGATGTGATAATATACGAAAAAATGGAGAATATTCAAGATAAGATGAAGAGTGATGCTACATAACCATGTAGCTATAAATGTATGTGCAGCGATACAGGGAAAAGGCACAGCCAAGAGCAATGCACAGCTAAACTTCTTCAGTACCAACCTTATGGTAAGAGTAAATATAGATCTGATGTGTAGAAAATGGAGGGCAAAGGAAAATAAGCTGCAGAGTGATGGTACATGAACAACTAACTGCCAATATAAGTACACTAATAAAGGATAGCATGTACTTACAAGAACAATCTAGAGCTAAAAAAATTCATTGGCATTGGATATATTCTACACTAATGTAATCATTCATACAGATCAGATAATTTAGAGCGAACAATTGATAAGCAAGCATCATGCATACTGCTGTCACATAATGAACCAGGTATGTATGCAAGTACAGTGATACAGGACAACAGGTACTAACAAGAGCAAAGCAGCAGGCAGCATATTTGCGATATCCTGTCGTTCTTTTCAAACCGGAATTCTTCTTTAAGCAGATTTCCTGCAAAAAAGATCAGTAAGGCACATGTGGAAAAGTAGAAGTTCAAATTGTCATGTGATTTCATAGACAGTACCTCATCCTGGGAACGAGACCTGTGCATAACAAGGTTTTTCCATTCAATGTCTTCTAAATTTAGCACAGGAGACTTCACCGGAAATTCGTTTATAGACTTGCCATCAAAGTGTAATTTCCTCAGGTAACACTGATACTGCTGCAATGCTTCCTTGAAAAGCACAAGCAAGCTTTGCTCGTCATGACTATCCATATTGACCCTCGCCTAGTTACAACAATGTAATGTAAATCATTGATGTGTTCGATCAGCAGAAAATAGGAAAATAATAACCATGAATAATAACACTTACACGTAAGTTGGACAGGAAGATGTGAAAATGGTGTTTGTCTTCACTATGATCTTCCCATGATGGGAATATATGCACGTAGTCCCTAACAACATTGAAAGCATTGTCTTTTAAACTGGGAATAAATGGAATGGGGTTCCAATCTGCAAGAATTGGTCGTCTCTGCAGTTGGGATAGGTCTTCGGCCAGTGGACTTGCTGTACTTTTTGCTGGAGTGGGATTTTTCTGTGGTACGGCTGGTGCTATGGCAAATGAAATCGGTATACCTTTTGCTGAAGTGCAGGTCCTGTGTGGTGGGGCTAGTGGTGTGGCCAGTGAAGTATGGGTACAGTCTGCTGGAGTCGGTCCTATGTTTTGTGTCACTCATTGTACAGCCAATATAAGTGGGGCGCTGTCTGATTTCTCCGGCACCACCACATTTTTCAAGGACTTTGCTGGTGCTCCTTCGGGTTCGGCAATCAACCTCTTCCTTTTTGATGTCTGATGCACAAGAACAACATTTGAGTGGGAAAACATGGTATGATGACAGATGGAATATGTATTGATAATGGATGGGCATGGCATCTCGAGTTATATGATGATTAAACTAAGCAGATGGCGGTGCAACAAAGTAGAAGAAATGCAAGACAACATATGCAAGATACGCGCAATCAATAAAACCTTGCCAAATTAGAACAGGCACCATGATGGGTGAACAGGACAGGCCATTTGCCTTTGACTCCTCGAGGTTAGAATAGTCATTACTTGCTGGAGTAAGTGGGGAGCGTATGAGTTTCATTGCTACTAGAATGGCACTCAATGCCTTGGTGCCAATTTTGTAAGTCATTGCAGTGTTCCACAATATTCTTCTGATGCATGGATTCTGATATTCACTGTAATTGCATATAATATCCAAGAACCATGAAAACATAAATAGTTGTGAGATTATCTTTGTAATGCAGATGATATTCTAATATAGGGGCGCCCCTGCAAACACTTGTGTGCTATCACTGGATTCTGATGAGAGATCTCATGTGTGCTGTTATATGGTGCGTGCATTTATATAACCTGGCACAAGTACACAAAAAAATAGGCTCCAGAAGTAAGGATAGCTGGTAGATGACAGGTTCATAATATACTGTATAGAGAGTTTATTGCCAAACCATGATAACAAGAGCACACAGCAACTAGGCAGATCATAGTGTACATAACAGGGGTACACCATAACCACGATATATAAATCGGGAAAGTGGAACTGGCTTGAAAATACGGTGTTGTATTGTCGCTAGTAATTGAAAGCCTACCGATCACGTACAGGCCAGCTCTATCAGCTGTTAACTGCAGATGTCCCTGCGCCCCTTCCTGACAAGGAACATACTCTACGTACTAAATACAGAATAAACAACGAGGAACATGTTAAAGAACAGAAGAGGAAGCATATTCTTGAGGGTTCCGCTTCATTGCATACAATGTTGGTTGCCCACTCATGATGAATCACAGCGCCCAAAGAAATGCAATTCCATGTTGTCTCTCTATATGTGGCAATTTTGAACAAGTGTCATTAGGATCATATTCTGAACAAGAGTCAACAGGTGGGGAGCGTATGAGCTTCATTGCATCCAGAATGGCACCCAATGCCTTGGTGCCAATTTTGTGAGTCATTGCAGTGTTTAGCTTCAAGAGTGGACTGCTGCTAGTGCGACACAAAGCAGCTACACAGATCATAGAGTAGATATAACGGGAAAACCTTAAGCATCAGAGCAAAATCAGCAAAGTGGAACTTGCTGGAATATATGTGCTAGTTTGCCGGTACGGCTAGAAAGGCTTCGGATACTAGCTCTCTTCAAGTGAAGGTGCGGTACTGTTAATATCAGTGTAACTCTCAAAGGCGACACAGCTCCCCGCATTTCCTTGTTGTTCTTATACGATTCAAGTGGGCAGGCCAATACAAATCCTATTCCTATGTTTACAAGATCCTACGAATCAAAGAGGCTCAAAGTGTCCATCACAACTGACCGTATAGACCTCTACACTGCAAATGTCCCTGCTCATCTTCAGTACAAGGAACATACTATACTACTATCAAACTCCCTCTGTTCCAAAATATAAGTCTTGGTAGAGATTTCCACTATGGATCACATACAGATGTATCCAGATACATTTTAGAGTGTAGATTCACTCATTTTGCTCCATATGTAGTCCATGGTGGAATCTATACAAAGACTTGTATTTAGGAATGGAGAGAGTACATATTAAAGAAGAACGGAAGAGGAACATGGTAAAGAAGAGCAAGCAGATTTTGGATAATAAAATGTTGGTTGTGCAGTGCGCACACATGATGAACCAGAGCGCATTAAGAATGCAACTCCCAGCTGTCTCTCGACCATTTCAGGCGGTTGGATGAAGATCCTACGTCTCCTAACCCATCTTCTTCCTCGTCTCTGATTCTTCCCATACAGAACACCGCACGGGCCGTCGGCCGGACCACCGGCCCACACCGCATGTGTTCCTCCGCCACCCCCACCCCCCACCCCATCCCCAACCCCCACCTGCGTCGAGTTTTCTTCATTCGCGAGGCCCCACAACCACCCGAGCCCCTTCGTTCGCACCGGCGAACTCCGGCGAGCTCTGAAAAATTTAATCTACTATGATTTAACTAGTGTGGAATATAAAAGGGGAAAACCATAAGCATTGGGGGTATAGTGTTGAGCGTGCCATGGTGGATCTGAAGGTGCAAACCGGACAAAGACAACTTCGCAACCAAGACAAGAAATCAGAGTAAAGCAGTGGCGATCTATTATCTTGCTGTGATAAATAAGTTGAGCAGATATGAAAGAGTACCGCCTCTGGTGCGGCGCCGTGTACGCATCTGCTGAGAATTTGATGGTGCTGTGGTAGCAATGGTTGTCGGCAGTGTGGAACCAGATCTAGGAGGGTAGACGGTGGCGGCAGGGCACGGTGGATGAGACGGTTGTAGGAGCGGCACCGGCAAGGTGGACGACTGCGGGGATGAAGCGAGAGGATGGGATGCAAGGATCCCGGTCCGAAGCCGTGGATGAGAGAGGTTGATCTCTTGTAATGGACGGCGGCGGCGGTGTATCAGCTCCGGCATGGTGGAGGAGCATGGCGGTGGATGGGGTGGCGGGTGGTGGCGGACAGAGGAGGCTGGGGTGGAGAGGGTGTTTTGGCGCCCACGGAGTACGAATGGGGAAAAGGGAGGTAGAGAGGAAGGGGGAAACATGTATTCAGGGCGCGCTTGTCTCAAATGCGAGGAAATTTACAAACGTAGCCCCCGTTTCAAATTTCTACTACATCAAAGTAACATTAGTCGGTTGGGTATAGGACGGTAATCTCACATACACCAAATATTTGCCTATGAGAGTTTGTTTTTGGCGCCCACCGTGTATATGAATATGAATAGGGGAGGGAGTCGATTTCGGCCGAGGACACACTGTGTTTTGGCACCCACCATGTATGAATCCGGGTGAGAGGCGGTTACGTCACATTTGGGTGAAATTACAAACCTACCCCTATCGAAACCTATAGAAATCCAACAGGTAGGCTTTGCGTGGCAGGGATAGGCAGTGGTAATTTCCATCACGCGGATTTTGGTTTCAGGCGGTTACTGCGACTTTCCCCGCTTCGTTCAAATTTTGCACAGTGCACATTTACGCTCGTGCCAACTCAATTCGAATCCCGTTTGTATTATATTTTTTCCGGGCGGGATCCATTTTCAATTGGGATTACATTATATATACATCATTTATATATATATACTTTCAAAAGCACAACAAAGAATTCTGCTCCTTTATATGAATAATATGATTTACAAATACAACGATCTCGAAATCTTAAGGTTGAATTCGAAAAAAATTAACCAAATTATGTTCTACTAAAATGTATGGATCAGTAGTATCTACATATTAAATAACATAGATGTGCGTGAATTCATATGAGTATGCATGTTTGATAGATCAATTTTGGTTTGAGTATGGATTACATGTATCATCATCTCGAATTCAAATATTTGAATCCCTTTTTTGTTTACTCCTTTCACGCCCATCTCTCTCTCATGCATGCTCCTTCAGGTAGCTATGACTCTCTTTTCTCCAGCTCACCCGCATGCTCACTTCAAGTTTCTCCTATCCTCGCAAACATGGTCTCTCGACGTCTCCCTTGAGAAGTGTCACACTCTCCCTATAATTATACATTACACGGTTTTCATTATCTCTCACGTCTCTACTGTTCTCGGGTATCACTCGGTACCTAAGCTTTCTTTTTCACCACGACACACACAGTCTCCACTCGTCTTTCACTTTGTCTTTCTCTCTATGGGATTCTCTCACACACCCTATATGTCTCTACATATGACTCATACCACTAAAATTACTCTCTCTCTCTCTCTGTCTCTCTCTCTCTCTCCTGTAGACACAACATTTGTTGCGGTCTCCTTTTTGTCTCCATCCCAGACTGACATTATTCATTTGTTTACCGATCAGACAACCCCAACTACCATCTCCTCTCTCTCACACACAGACACACACACACAACTCCTGCTTCCACTCCCCTTCCCGACTACTGTGTCTCTCTCTCACACACACAAAACTCTCGCTTTCGCACCCCGACTCGTATTTCTCTCACAAACATTTATCGACTAGCTAGCCTCTAGATAGGTTTATACATCCGCACACTCGTGCTTCCACCATCGCATACATGGCTCTCTCCCGCTCCTTGTATCTATGTATCTTTTTCTTCCCTTCTTGAGACACGCCCTCTCGATCGTGCACACACACACTATCGCCTCATTTTAAGCTGATACCTATCGCACACACACTCCTTGTGTCTTTGTCACACATGCACTCCGTCCTCCTCCACTCTCCCTCTCTCTCACACACACATGGGCTTTTTGCAACAACTAGCAAGATGCCCATGTGTTGCACGGAACATAAAGATGCATTTGTATGAGTAGTTTATCTTGTGGGGGAAAAGGATGAACGAGGGAAGGCCTTATTTGCAAATGTGGAGAGGGGTGTGGGTATCTTTTTGCAAAATTGCCATAGTTTCCTTCCTATCCGTCAGATATAGATCGGACGGCCTATATTGCAGGATGGCAGGCACACGATCATCACCGACAATGCTTTTTATAAGAGTAGGGATAAAAATAGAGTTGGTGATGATGGTGGGCCTGCCATCTTGCAATGTAAGTCATCCGATTTATATCTGACGGATAGGAAGGAAAATATGGCAATTTACCCGCACTCTTCACCACATTTGCACATAAGGCCTTTCCTCGTTCATCCTTTTCTCCCACAAGATCTTGATGTTCCATGCAACGCATGGGCATCTTGCTAGTAAGAGTAGATATTAGACATATACCACTTCTCGAATCTTGAAACCAACAACATTCCTCCCTTATCTCATCAAAACCGCCAAAGGAATATATTTTGAGTGAAACATAACATATTTTTAGTGATATACGTATTTCAAAACTAGACTTTTTTTCTATCAAATTGGTGAATATGTATTAATCTACTTTGATCGTCTGGGAACGCATTGGCACATTGCTAGTAGTTATTATAATTTTTTGGACACCAGACAAACGGTGGAGTACATATACGAAGAGAAGAGGCGCACGCACGTAGTCGGCCTCTCGCTGTCTCGCACACATGAGTGTTACATAAAGGCAATGTTAACAAATAAACCCTAAAACCCTAGGTGCACGATTGCTGCATTCGCGGGCACTGGGTACGTGGTGGAGCACCTTTCTAGGAATAGTCAGCTCGCGTGATAATTTGATCTATAGGAGTTGATGGTCGGGACCACAGGTGAACGACTTGGAGCACTGTGGCTCGCCAGTTGCCACAGATCGAGTAGCCATGTTTAAAATGTCGTTTTTTAGCGAGGTTAAGGATTCCGATTTTCCATGGCACGTTATAATTAGTAAGTAGCTTTTAGAACGATTGATATGGAGCGAAAATGGAATTCATAGTACTATGTACCTCCTTGGCGTATGGTTGTATGGGTTTATGTTGCGAGATGTTGAACCTGGTAGTTCTAGGCACATACTATGGTTTAGATTTAGATGCTGGTTTTCAGTAATGAAAATCGGAAGAGGAAACCCTTCTTTGATTAAAAAAACTACTACCTCCATTCTGGTTTACTAGTCCCCATCGTACTTTGGGTCAAAGTTTGTCCAAGAATTTTACTTGCAAAATGTGAATGGAAAACGAGATTTTGTTATACCCTAACAAAAAAGGACTGGAGGGAGTGATTGCTCTGACACGGACGCGACCTCTCATAGCGCAAGCATTGAACCGGCACGCCAGCCAAGAGGGCCGCACTCGCTGCAGGCCCGGCTGAGCACGCCTCCTCGCCGCGTGCAACCAGCTTAAGACTGCCCCGCCTGCCTTCATTGAATCCGCGCGTGTGCTGGCAACACGTCCTTCCATGAGCCGGCAGGCATTTTAGAACAAAAAAATGACTAAAATATAATTATATCTCATGGTCTTGAATTGTTGTGCTCACACTGGTAGCAGGAACTAGTAGAGGTTTTTCTTTATTTATAACTCTCCTCACATTTTTTTGGCTTTGAAGTGAATCATGGTTGTGGACAGATATCTGTGAACATGAGTTTGATGTGGAAGTTGAACTTGGAATGTCGGGCTTGCGCGTGAACTATACCATGTCAATTGCTTCGTCTGTTATTGTTTGGAAAGTAATTGTTGTTATTACATGACCCGAAAAAAAACATTTTGTGCCACATCAGTAGATGCACAGACATCACAACAGGCATGCTGACTGGATAAACATTTGAACCTAGCTATTATGAAGGAAATTTTGTATTGACAACAGTTTTAGATAGCAGGAGACGCCTAGCCTGCTCTGCCTCTGCTAGCTTATTTCTGGCTTCTTCCATCTCTTCTTTGGCTTGGGTGAAGAGAGCATCTGATTGCTCTTTTCGCTTCTTCAGGAACTCAGCTACATTCTCAAGGGCTATTGCACGCTTTATTTCAGCCTTTACTAATGCCACGAGGACACGAACAGCTGACGACTCCACCTGGCTTGTGCGTAATCCGGCATCATCTAGGAATTTGCACCTTGTGTCTAATCCAGCATCATTAGGGAACTGGCACCTTGTGTGTAATCCAACCTCATTTTGGAAACATGATCTCGAGGTTGACCATACTTCCCTCCTCGCAGAAACTACATCCTGACATGAAGTTACTTCTTTTTGAGATCAATACTCAGAGCAACCTAGATCCATTTAGTAGAAGCCAGATAAACAAAACTCAGAGAAGTGAATTCAAAAGGAAAAGAAATATAAAAATAGACAACAAGGTGAGAACACCCACTTCCCACATCAAGCTAAAAACGAAAGCATTAGGACGATTAAGACTCTTCTTATTACACATCGAAGAACACCACGCTTAAGAGAAATAGAAACTACAACATATACACATCGAAGAACACGAGGCTAAACGAAAGTAATTGAAAGGGTGTTACTTACCAAAGCTCGTTTTACAGGTTCGGTGCAGCTCCTCTTTAACTTGCCACGCTCCTTGAAGATGTCCCGAATATCCCGTGTTTGGTCTTCATTGCTCCTCTGCATGTTCGCACTCGTGGTTTTAAAATCTCAACATGGCAAGAAAAATATACTACTAGTAATACTCGCGAATCTTGTGGGCAACATTAAAGCACTCATCTGCCATGTTAGAGCATCTCCAACAGAATTGCAACGCGCGGCGCTTTAAAAAATCGTTTACAGTGCTGAGATCGAGAAGTAGATACTAGAGAGTAGAGGATAGTTCTCAACATAGATAGATAAAAAAAGATAATTCAACTACTCCTCGTCGTCCGACTCCTCCTCGGTGATGTCCTCCTCCGACGTCTGACTATAGGTGTGAAGATACTGATCATCGTCGGATTCCCAGGGCGACGCTGCTCCTAGGCTCATGTTGAACTGAGCGTCCGCTTTTCGCCTACGCTTGTCCTCGCGATAGGCGGCTCGCTCCGCCCTCCTCTTATCCCTCTCCTCCCTCCTTTGCGCGTAGAACTCGCGCTCGTTGATGATGTCCTGCGGGAAGTGTTGGCGTCACAGTGCCATGGCTTCCTCGTCCATCTCAGTGATGCCGAGACGGTGCTCCCGCCTCCGGTTGTCGCGACGATCCTCGTCGGTGCTAAGCCACGGCAGAGGCGCGAGCTCCTGCGCCCGCTCCCGCGTCAGCACATTGGGGAAGTTCAATGTTCTATGAGGCCACCGGAGGCGCCACACCGTCGCATCGTACGCGCGGGCGGCCTCGTTGGCGGTGTCGAAATTGCCGAGGCCAAGGCGCATCCTGCGAAACCGGATCTCGGAGGAGAAGCCGTCGGAGGGGCGCGCGCGGACGCCGCGGTATCCCCAAGTTTCCCGGCGACGAAGCGGCATGGTGGCGCGGCGGCAGCAAGGCGAAAAAGAGCAGGGAGAGAGCGGTGGCGAGGCACAGATCGGGGAGAGAGCGGTGGCAAGGCACAGAGCGGTGGGAGGGCGTTGGATTTTATAAAGCGCGCCGGACGCCGCACGCCAAAACTAGCGCACGCCCGGCCGCTTTTTCCGCGCACGCACGATCCTTTCCCGGCGTCTCTGCTATCTCTACTATCTTCTCTACTGTTATATTTATTTAATATTTAATATTTAATATTTATCTCTACTTCCTTTACTATCTACTTTTTTTCCTCTATACTTTTTTTCTTGCAATATAGGCCGTCCGATTTATATCTGACAGATAGGAAGGAAACAAATGGGAATTTTGCAAAAAGATACCCATACCCCTCTCCAGATTTGCAAATAAGGCCTTCCCTCGTTCATCCTTTTCTCCCACAAGATAAACTACTCATACAAATGCATCTTGATGTGTGCAACGCATGGGCATATTGTTAGTTCTAAAAACCTTCCATCATTTGCCACACTACTGGTTGCAGATGAAAAACCTACCCAAGCACAGCGCGATACAGGAGCAACGCACAATTACAAGCTGATATTATGTTGGCCAATGGAGGCTATAACCAATTACTTCTACAGGAACAATAGTACCCAGGAAATTTGAAGGGTAGGTATGAACAAAATTGGAACTACACATGTACTGCTAAGTGATTCAATACACACATTAACAATCGAGGAGGAGAACGATGGTCGCGGTGGCCTCTGTGAGTCATGGTCGGCAACGGGAGTCAGTTCATTGTCCATGACGGTGGTACTTCTGCGCTTGGTGTCAGCTTCCGAGAAGCAGATCCGAGACCGTGGAAGACGATGCCGGGGAAGAGGCTTCGTGTAAGACGACGACGGTGGACCGGCTCCAGTGCGGCGTACGAGGTCGTCGATGAGGCAGATGCACTATGGTGGATCTAAAGGGGAGGAGCACGAAGGCTGCGGTGCCATGGAGAAGTCTATTTTGCGGTGGGGATAGAAAATGAGGAGTATTCAGGTGTACTACTCTGGGTGCCGGGGTGGGGTTGGCTGGGTAGGGTGAACCTAAAGTTACGAAAACAGCCCCCTACCAAGCATCATCCGTAGACCTGTTCCAAAGGCTATGATGGTAACTTCCCACCGCTCGAACCAGGGTCGCGGGAGATTTTCCCGCCAACCTCAAAATTTTGTGACACTGGACTCCTCATGTGGCATGGTGTGTGATTCGGCTAAGCAACTAGCGAGTAGTAGTAGTAAACTCTGCATATTAGGTTTGACCAAAGTCAAACTTCCTAAAGTTTGACCAAGTTTATAGAAAAATATAAACATTTACCATAACAAATATGTATGATGTGAAAGTACATTCAATAATGAATCTAATGGTATTTATTTGTTATTGTATATGTTAATATTTTTTATATAAGCTTTCTGAGAGTTTACAAAAATTGAATTTGACCAATGCTAATACGCGGACTTAAATAAAAACCGAGGGAGTACACATTTGTTTTCTTAGTTTGTAGTGAACTAATCATTTGTTGAAATTATGAAATAAATATATTAGGCTATTGACTTCGAATGATAATAGGGTTAGCACAAGTGAAGCCAAATAAGGTGGATGGATCCACTGAAGGTTCCTTTGCAGCAACCCAGGTGGTTTTGGGGTACTGCTCAGGCTTCCAGTATGACCAATCAACATTCATTTTTATCTCAAACCCAACACCCTCTTTTCTAGGGTTTCGGTTCAGAATCTGCTTTTTGAGGACATCACATAATGTCTGATGCCCTTTGAGGCTTTTGTACATCCCTGTCTCAAGAAGTGTCTTCAACTTGGCATTCTCATCAGCAATAGTAGTGGTATCCTCGATAGAGGGGTTAGTTACCACATCAGCAGTAGTGGAACATTCAGCAACAGAGGCAGTGTTATCACGCTCAATGCATTTTAGACATGGTGGTTCAAATCCTTCCTGAGCAGAACTGATCTGTTGAGCGTGGAGTGACTCGTTTTCCTTTTGAAGATCTTCATGATCCGGTCTCAAATTCTCAAGTTCCTGCTTCCTTTGAAGATAATCATAGGAGAGCTTTTCATGAGATGTTGAGAGCGTTTCATGTCGACCTTCAAGTTTCTGGTACTTAACATGAAGACTTTTTATGTCTTCAATTAAGGACTGGGTCTTAGTCATTTCCGCGTCCAACGGGTCATTGCTTTTGTCTAACAGTTTTTGAATATGTTCCATAGCTTTCTGTTGTTCAGTTGCAATTTTAGCAAGTTTTTTGTAGCTAGGTTTGGATTCACCATCAGAGTCATCCTCACTGGATGTTTGAAAGTAAGCATCACGAGAGTTTACCTTGGCACCACGTGCCATGAAGCAGTAGGTGGGAGCCGAGTCGTTCTCGTCATCAGCGTTGGTGACGGAGCCATTGTCTTCAGTGTTGAAGATGGACTTGGTGACGTAAGCTGTAGCTAGGGATAGACTTGCGACACCAGAGTCAGACTCCTCCTCAAACTCCACCACTGCCTCCTCAGAAGCAGACTCCTCCTCTGAATCCATTTCCTTGCCAACAAAAGCACGTGCTTTGCCTGATGAGCTCTTCTTGTGTGATGAAGACTTGGACTAAGATTTGGAAGAAGACTTTGAGGATTTCTTCTTCTTCTTGTCATCAGAATCATATTCTTTGCTCTTCTTCTTCTTCTTCTCATTGTCCCACTGTAGACATTCAGAGATGTAGTGGCCAGGTTTCTTGCACTTGTGACAGGTTCTTTTCTTGCTGTCATGGGTGGAAGCTTCATCATCCCTTCAGCTGGATCGTGAAGACTTTCTGAAGCTTTTCTTCTTAGTGAATTTCTGGAACTTCTTCACAAGCATAGCAAGCTCCTTTCCAATGTCTTCTGGATCACCGGAACTGCAGTCAGATTCTTCTCCAGACGAGGAAGCGGCAGCTTTGCCTTCAAAGCGCGAGCTCGGCCATAGTTGGGGCCATAGATATCTCGTTTCTCAGATAGCTGGTACTCATGTGTGTTGAGCCTCTCAAGTATGTCCGACGGATCGAGTGTCTTGAAGTCAGGACGTTCTTGTATCATCAGGGCTAAGGTGTCAAATGAGCTGTCAAGAGATCTCAGTAGTGTCTTCACTATTTCATGCTTCGTAATGTCAGTTGCACCTAGTGCTCGGAGCTCATTTGTGATATTAGTGAGGCGATCAAATGTGAGCTGGATGTTCTCATTGTCATGTCTTTTTAAGCGGTTAAAGAGGTTGCGGAGAGTACTGATTCATTGATCTTGCTGAGTTGAGACGCCTTCATTGACTTTGGAGAGCCAATCCGAGACTAGCTTCGATGTTTCCAGAGCGCTCACACGGCCATACTGCCCTTTGGTCAGATGACCACAGATGATGTTCTTGGCTGTAGAGTCCAGTTGAATGAACTTCTTGGCATCAGCAGGGGTGACACCTTCACCAGTCTTGGGAACGCCATTCTTGACGACATACCATAGATCGACATCAATGGCTTCAAGATGCATGCGCATCCTATTCTTCCAGTAGGGATATTCAGTGCCATCGAAGCTGGGGCACGCAGCGGAGACCTTGATTATCCCTGTAGTCGACATAGCTAAAACTCCAGGTGGTTAAACCGAATCACACAGAACAAGGGAGTGCCTTGCTATGATACCAATTGAAAGGGCTAGTTATTGACTAGAGGGGGTGAATAGGTGATTTTTATGGAAGTCTTCAAAACATGGGAGTTTTAAAGACAAACAGTAGAACCAACACTATTCGTATGCAGCGGAAGGTAGACTACACTAGACAAGCCATAGTCAAGTATTTGAAGAAGTGAAAGCACGAAGACTATTAGCAGCTAGGTAGTAAAGATCAGGGTGGAAGATAGTATGAAGCCAATCAAGACGAGTAGTCACATAGTGCAGTCAAATAGATTATGCAGGCAGGCAATGACTTCACGAAGACAAACTATAAGTAAAGACAAGTGAGAGATAGAACCAGTAGCTTCAAGAAGAGAGTGGTTTGTTCGACCAGTTCCAGTTGCTATGACAACTGTACGTCTGGTTAGGGAGGCTGAGATTTAACTCAGAAGACCGTGTCTTCACCTTATTCCCCATGATCTAAGGACTCTCAGTCCCGGCCCAATCACTCTGGTAAGTCTTCAATGTAGACTCCCAAACCTTCACAGACTTTGTTCACCGGCAATCCACAATGACTCTTGGATGCTCAGAACGTGACGCCTAATCAGCTGGAGGATTCATAGTCCTCAAGTGAAATAAGTCTTCAGATCACGCAGATAGAAAGACTTCAGTGATGCCAAACACTCTTTGGGCTCTGGGTGGTTTGGGCTTTGTCCTCGCAAGGATTCTCTCTCAAAAGCTTCGGAGGTGGGTTGCTCTCAAACGACAAAAGCCGTATACTAACACTGAGCAGCCACCAATTTATGGTGTAGGGGGTGGGCTATTTATAGCCACAAGGCAACCCAGCCTGATTTGTCTGAAATGACCCTGGGTCACTAAGGAACTGACACGTGTCGCAACGGTTAGATTTCAAACACACGCGGCAGCTTGCCTTGGGCTACAAGTAAAGCTGACTCATCCGACTCTGGATAAGATTTGCACTCATTGTCTTCGCTCGAAGACATAGGATTTTTTTTAGCATCACTTCAGTCACTCTGACTTTGTTCACTTGGACCCCACTTAACAGTACGGTGGTTCCTATGACTCAACAAAGAAGAAAATAAACAACAAAACAACTAAGTCTTCGCGCTCCATAGTCTTCAGACATTGTCTTCTCATGTCATAGTCTTCAACGTGATTAACTTCACAGACCACCATTGTCTTCAATGTCTTCACACATTTTTAGGGGTCATATCCGGTAGATAAACTGAATCAATGAGGGACTACAACCTGTGTTATCCTGCAATTCTCACAAACATATTAGTCCCTCAACCAGTTTTGTCGTCAATACTCCAAAACCAACTAGGGGTGGCACTAGATGCACTTACAAACCTATTCACAGGGTCTGCTGGCAGTTGTTTGCTTGAAGATGTCTGATCAAAGTGATAGTCAGAACAAGTCAGAGGAGAAGGCTCAGTTAAGTGAGGGCACTAGTCCCTCAAGCAGCTATGATGAGGGTAGCAGGAGCACACCTAGTAACTTGCCCAAGGCAGCTACTAGGACAAGGAAGAAGAGAACATCTGATTCTGAGGATGAGGACTACATTGCAGCTGAGGATGAAGCCACTTCCAAGAAGAAAGTGGTGAAGAAAGAGTTTGGAACTACAGCTTCAACAAAGCCAGGAATGAACAGAAAAGCTCCAGCCAAGAGAGTTCCTATGCTAAAGGTTAGAGCATCCACTCAAGAGGCTTTGGGATCTATACCCAAAGAAGCAATTGTGGCTGAGAAGAAAAGGAAAGAAAGGGCCAAGAAGACCATGGCCAGAGTTGTTGGGAAGCCCTCAATGATGGAAGAAGAGGAAGAGGTTGCTGCCCCAGCACCTAAAGCTCAGAAGCTGATGGGAGATGCAATCAGATCAGGGGCTGCTCCATCTAATCCTAAAGATGCTCCCAAGGCTGCTGCTCCTAAGCCCAAGTCTGCACCTAAGAGGAACACCAGGAGTATTCCAGCTGAAGAGAAGAACAAGGCCCCAGTGCCTGAAGCTGCTGAAGAAGAAAATGATGCACTTATCTTGAGAAAGTTGAAGCCCAAGATCCCTGACCACGATGATACACATCCAGTTGTAGAGGACATGAAGCTCGGGAAGGATGCGGGACTGAGATTATGGAGACAGTCTAATACCTATGCTGTCAGGAGAAGAACTGTTGTGGACTACAAGTTCCACACAAAGGAACAACAACATTTCTATGAGACAATTTTGCTTGACAAGAAGCCCATAGTGTGTGACATGAGATGGGTTGACTGGGAGTACATCAGGAAGAATGAAGATCATTATCCAGGAGTATATGATAGCTTCAAAGCATGTGGAGTAGACACATTTGTTGCTCAGGAGCTCACCAAGTGGAATGATGAGCTGATCATGCAGTTTTACACCACTGCCCACTTCTACCCAGATGGGAAGATCATCTGGATGTCATAAGGTACTAGGTACCAATCCTCTGTAGAAGAATGGGCACAGTTGATCAATGCTCCAAAAGAAAGTGAAGATGACTTGGATGTCTATGCCAAGAAGAAGAAGGATCACAACTCCATGGCTAGTATGTACAGAGAGATCCCGGATGCTGCTCTAGAGACACATAAGTTTGGATCTGTACATTACCTGTTGTATGGTTTGCCTACCATCAACTGGATCTTAAGGCACACTTTGCTGCCCAAGTCAGGTGATCACAAGATGATGAGAGGACATGCTATCAACTTGCTGCATATATTTTATGTGCCTCAAAAATTCAAAGTCATGAGTCTAATTGTGGAGACAATCAAAAAGACTGCTGCTGATCAGAAGAGATCTTGTGGATATGCCCCACACATTCAGGAGCTCATTAACTCCAAGATGGGCACATGAAAATATCTTTTGGATAAGGATCACCTGCCCATCTACTCTGACTTTGAGGACAACAACATTTTCATGGATGAAAATGAACCATCATTAGCTCAAGCACATAAGAAGAGAGAGAAGGCAAAGGCATAAAAAGCTGCAAAGATGCCAACAGCTGAAGAAGCATCTCAGGTTTTCTTGAAGAGCAAGCAAGATCAGCTTGGATACTTGATTGCCTCCACCTTGAGGATTGAGAAGGGCTTGGCCACCCTGACACAAAACCAGGAGAGCTTGGACAGGATCATTGAGCAGAAATTTTATGATCTTGATGTCAAGGTAACTAAGATCCAGTCAATAGTTGAGCAACTTCAGGATGAAGTGGAGGAGAAGAAGGGCAAGTCTACTATAGATGATTTTCATAAAGTTCCCAGGAGCCAGAGATCTGCTGCAGTGCCTGTCACACATACGAGAGCTACTACATCAGCACCAACAGCCACAGCATCAGTTCCACCAGCTCCAGCAGCCACTCCACCAGCTCCAGCTACATCAGCAGAAGCCTTCATCCTTGGAGTCATCTCAACGCCACCTGATGAAGACCAAGCCTGAGAGTCATTTAGCACTATGCATTTTTTATGAACTTTTTGGTAACTTGTTGCCAAAGGGGGAGAAAATGTATAGATCATAGTCTTCGAGAGAGAGAGTGTTGCTTTTTGGCCTCTCTTTGCTTTGCTTGAACTTTATTGTGTGTTTGCTTGATACACTATGTCGTTTGTGTGATACTTGGATGATCATGTGTTTGATCATATGCTACCTTAATGTGTTTGATCATTCACTTGCTTGGTGATGAGTGCATGCTTTTTAACTTCTATCATTTTGAGCGCTCCACCAAGTTGTATGTGACATGAAAGAGTAACCGATGATCTTAACACATTGTGCATTTGTAGTCCAAAGCAAATTTTAATTAATGCAGAAATTTAGGGGGAGCTCTCACTTATCACATACTTCTCAAAGCGACGATGTTTTTCAATCTCATTATCACTTTTCTTGAGAAACTTGACAGTAGGGTGAAAAGACCCTACTGTTTTTTCATATATCTATATAAATGGGGTGTTTACATAGACATATCCATCAGATCCTCACAAGGTGCAATGTGCACCTAGTGTGTAGTTATCCAAACAAAAAGAAGTGAGACTGCTTTCCATACAATAGAGTTACAAAAGTTAAGCAAGGCAGCTCTATGGGCTGCTTTAACCCTATGTTGGAGAAGCTTGATGTCCTCTTTGAAGCGGTTTAACCAGGACCCCACACTAGGAGCCACCCCTCTGAAATGTTTGTTGTTTGTCTCTTTCCAAATACTCCAAGCCGAAGTTAGGAATGTTTCAAAGAAAAATTGGTTTGGCCAGGAGTGATCAGTAGCTTTACTCCACTCTCATTATCACTTGTTGAAGCTTTGATCTATATGTTGTCATCAATTACCAAAAAGGGGGAGATTGAAAGTGCAACTATCCTTGGGTGGTTTTGGTAATTCATAACAACATATATCTCATTGAGCTAATGCTATTTCAAGATAAATATTTCAGGAAAGCTCAATGGTTAGCATGGCATGGATGAGAAACATGGACTCCTCAAAATGCTAAGGACAAAAGGATTGGCTCAAGCTCAAAGCACAAGACTCTACATTTTACTTTTAGTGATCCGAGATCACATTGAGTCCATAGGAAAGCCAATACTATTAAGAGGGGTGAGGTGTTGCTTAATGAGTTGCTTGCTCAAAGTGTTTAGTGATATGCTCCAAAGCCCTCAACTATTTTCTCACATCCACAAATGTCCCAAATCAAAAGTCAAACTCGGCCCTACCAAAACTTTCTATCCGGTGCCACCGAGTTTAATTGACATAGCCACTGCCAGAAACCCTAGTCTTTTCGATCTCACCAATAGGGATCTCGGTCTCATCGAGATGGGATTGTAATCTCTCTGTTTCCCTTCGTAACGTTTCGGCCAAACCGAGATGAGCGATCGGTCCCATCGAGATTGCAATGCAAACTCTCTATTTCCCTTTCGTAACGTTTCAGTCCAACCGAGATGAGCGAATCGCTCCCACCGAGTTTGTCTGACCAACTCTCTAGTTAGCTTATTACCAAAATCGGTCTCACCGAGTTTGTGTAATCGGTCTCACCGAGATTACATTATGCCCTAACCCTAATAATATCGGTCCCACCAAGTTGACATGTCGGTCCCACCGAAATGCCTAACGGTCACATTATGAACTAAATCGGTCTGACCAAGTTTAACGATTTGGTCTCACCGAGTTTGGTAAGTTGTGTGTAACGGTTAGATTTTGTGTGGAGGCTATATGTACCCCTCCACCCACTCTTCATTCGTGAAGAGAGCCATCAGAACATGCCTACACTTCCACTATCCATTTTCTGAGAGAGAACCACCTACACTTGTGTTGAGATCAAGATCTTCCATTCCTACCACATAAATCTTGATCTCTAGACTTCCTCAAGTTGCTTTCCACTCAAATCTTCTTTCCACCAAATCCAAATCCTGTGAGAGAGAGTTGAGTGTTGGGGAGACTATCATTTGAAGCACAAGAGCAAGGAGTTCATCATCCACACACCATCTATTACCTTTTGGAGAGTGGTGTCTCCTAGATTGGTTAGGTGTCACTTGAGAGCCTCCGTCAAGATTGTGGAGTTGAACCAAGGAGTTTGTAAGGGCAAGGAGATCACCTACTTCGTGAAGATCTACCCGAGTGAGGCAAGTCCTTCATGGGCGACGGCCATGGTGGGATAGACAAGGTTGCTTCTTCGTGGACCCTTCGTGGGTGGATCCCTCCGTGGTCTCGCGCAACCGTTACCCTTCGTGGGTTGAAGTCTCCATCAACGTGGATGTACGATAGCACAACCTATCGGAACCACGGATAAAAAAATCTTTGTGACACCATTGCGTTTGCTTCCTCAAACTCCTTCCTTTACCTTCATATCAATTGTTTACATTCCACTGCTATACTCTTAGAATTGCATGCGTAGGTTGATTGTTTGACTTGTGCTAAGTTGCTAAAATCTGCCAAGAACTAAAATTGGGAAAAGGCTAGATTTTTATTTGGTCAAGTAGTC
>NC_041387.1:50971700-50976568 GCF_002162155.2 Triticum dicoccoides
CCTACACCTTGCCCGAGGGACCTGCCTCCTGCTGGCGCCTAAGCATACGGCGGCACCGCCACATGGCCTTGCGTGACGGCCCCGGCATGCGCCAGCCTGTGGCCTGAGCCGGGCGCCGCTGCCTTCCCGCTCGCTGCCCGCCGAGGAGGAGCGCGCAGATCCAGCGAAGACCGAAAGGCGTAGGCTCGACACGGCCGGCTGCTCCCTTCGGAGCGCCAATGAGATGGAGGGGGGCTACAGGAGCCAAAGGCCATGAGCGCGGGGGAGGTGGACGCCGGGGCAGAAGTGGCAGCCGGCGGGGGAGGTGGACGACAACGTCGGAGTGGCAACCGTCGTGGGAGCGGCTCTCCCTCTCGCTCTCTCCTGGCCATCCGGGTCTCAAATATTTTAACATGCCTAACAAGCACATATGTCTTTTATTTTAAACAAAAAACAAAATAGCACTGCCTCAAAAAAGAAAACAGAATAGTAGAAGCTCTTGTCGATGAGAGAACACGTCAAACCACTCGAACTTGGGAGTGTGCCACACTTGTCGGTTAAATGACCTGGCGCCATTAGTCACTAGAATCGTTTAATATTGTGTTTTCAAGGTAAGCCATGGAAGCTAGTCGCGTAAAGAATGTGTGATCATGCATGGGTAAGCATAAAGGTACACTAGGAGATGTTTTAAGTCATGTCGTTACCTAGGAAGATGTCTCCCTCCAAGTCCAACGCTAACCAGACCAGTGGCTGAATGTGAACCAAATATTAAGAGGGGCCAAAATAAATGTATGACATAATAAAGTTTAGGGTGATCAGAGATGTCGTAGAATTCGTAGAGTGATTAATAGAAATATAAGCATATTTGGTATAAAAATCCGATGGAGAGGGGGGTGCAAGGACTAGTATTCCCCCGCCTACGCTCTGCCATTGAACTAGGGATCGTATCCTAAGTGGGCTCCCTCCAGGTTGTAAATGTGAAAAGGCACAATTAGTGCATTGTGCAAACAACTAAGTATATCGCTCATTTCCTTCATTGCAATTGGATCGAAATCCACTGCGCGGTAGATCCTTCCTTCAGCGGTACATGTAAACATGTCTTTCAAACTCCCAAATAATTTTTGACTTCCCAAATATTTTTTCAATTCATGAAGAAATTTTCACGTTTCAATATTTACTCAGTTCATGAACATTTTTAAAAAATTATAAAGGATATTTAAAATTTTGAATGTTTCTTAAAGTTCATGGACATTTTTAAACTCGTCTAAATTTTTGAATTTGTGAATGATTTTTTTAAATGCATGAACATATTTCAAACTCATAAACTTTTTTTGAAAGTTAGAATTTTTTATGAATTCAGGAAAACATATTTTTGAATTCAGGAAAATCTATTAAATTGTGAATATTTTTTGAATTCACAAACATTTTCTGAATTCACAAGCATTTAAAAAATCATGAATATATTTTGGACTCCTGGTATATTACTCAAACTCAAGAAAAATCTGAACTATTATTTTCAAAATTTATAAATATTTTATTTTCAAAATTTATAAATATTTTTGAATTCAAAAATATTTTTTGAACTTATAAATATTTTATTTTTCAAATTCATAAACATTATACATATTGGGAGCGTGCCACACTTGTTGCTTAAGCAACCTCGCGCCGTTAGTAGGTTAGTTACAAAGATCGCTTTCTAATTTTATGTTTTCAAGCTAAGCCATGGAAGCTAATACAGTAGAGTAAACTATGCGTGTGCATGCTTGGATAGCACCAAGATACATTGAGGGATGTTTTGCTTAATGTCATATTTGGTCTCGTCATCTCCACCCAAGAGACCCACCTAGTCTTCTTTTCTTCATACTTGCTTCCCCATCAAAACGTCGTGATGAGAGCATTTATGTGTTGGCATGTTCACGTGGTAGCTTAAATCAGGACGAAGAGAAAACTGGAATTGTTTGGGCAGTACATACAATAAGAACATGATTCCCCCTTAGAGAGAAGCTTCTCCATCCATCCTCACATAGAATATATCTTTTACGCACTTGAAGGCACCTTTTTTGAGTTTTCCACGTCGGAAGGCATACATAAATATTTGTCAAAAAGAGATCCATGTGGCCCTTACTGAAAAAGGTAGAGAATTTTGACAGATTCACCCACTGACCCGAGGCAACACAATAGCAATCCAACAATGCAAACAACTCCGTAACTCCATTAGCATTGTTATTAACAAAACGAGGTTGTCATCCGTGAAGATAAGATGGCTTACCGTCGGGCCCGCTGGGGCTACCATGATTCCACTCAGATGAGATTGCAAAGGGCCTCCGCTGCTAGTAAGAACAAATAAGGAGAGATGGTGCCCCCTGTCTAATTCCTCGGGATGAATTAAATTCCTCCAATCTAGAGCCATTAAACATCACTGAGAACTTTACAGAAATAATAAAAACCATAACCAGGGAAATCCAAGTTGGTACAAAACCCAACTTGGTCATTATAGCCTCCAAGTACTCCTACTCCACATGGTCATGGGCCTTCCTCATCTAAGTTTGGGAGCACAAAATCAGTTTTGCTAGGCCTTGTTCCTCTTCATAAAATGGAGGCACTCATAAGCTAAAATGTTGTATGTGATTAAGCGCCCTGAAACAAAGGTAGATTGCTTCTTTGAAATAATTTCTAGCAACACTTGCTTCAACGGTTAGATAACACCTGAGAAGCAATCTTGTATAGGACACCATCAAGACCAATTGATATCTTTTTTTTATCAATTGGGACAACATGGTTTTTACCCTGGTAATTAGCACCAAAATTGTTTCATTAATTACCTATGGGCTCTCTTCCCCAAGTAAAATCTTGTGAGTTGGAGCGACCACTCACATCAGGCATCGCGAAATGAGCCGGCATAGGTAGGTTTCATGTAAGTTCCATCTTTTCTCATGTTTTGTCCTTTGTTCAGTTCCTCTTTATAATTATTTTTGAATATTTTGTTCATACATATATTTCAAAATATAAAAATAAATAAATAAAATCCTGAGTTTAAAATGTTATCAAAAAGAAAAAATGTAGCTTAATTAAAAATAATAGTAGCATATTAAAAAATATGTAACATTTAAAATGTTCACTTGTTCCAAAAAAATGTGACATTAAAAAATCTTAATCAAATATTTGAAAAAAATTATCATACATAAATGTATAAGAAAATGTTATCATACAAAAATAATACTTGTGACATTTTAAAATGCTCATGCGTTTCAATAAAATGTATGCCACATAATAAAAAATGTAAATCTTGAATTTTAAAAGAATAAAAATATATCAAATAAATGTTCAAACTTATATGAGAAACGTGTGATGTTTATGAAAAGAAGTAGACATCCAAAATTTATTTGAAAGAATTGTTGCTCATTATATTTCTAAATGCTAATCATGTAGTAAGTGTTATACATGTATAATAAATGGGTCTTCATGTATACAAAAATTGTATATATCAAAAACATTTATTTAAAAAAATGTTAAATGTGTTTTTGTTTTTATTTTTATTTTAAGATGGAAAAAAGTTTTCATATGCCCATGAAAAATGCATACATAGAAAGCCGAGAGAAAATGATACAAACAATACATTGAAAGCAAAACAAGAAGTCAATCAAACAGGTTCTACAACCAGAGAAAAACATTGAATTCATAAAGAAACACACTTCAAAGTGAAAAACTCTGAGAAAAACAAGAGAAAGAAAAAGAAATGAAGAAAACCGAAGATAAAATAGTGAAAACAAAGAAAAACCAAAAGAAAACAAAGAAAAACAAAAGATAGAAAAAAAAAGTGAAAACAAAGAAAAACAGAAAGACAATCAGTGGAAAAAACCTCGAAGAACACCGCTGAAAAGACAAAAAAACAAGGAAGAATGAAAAGAAAATAAAGAAGAAAACCACTTGGGAGAACACGTCAAACTACTTGAACTTGGAGGCGTGCCACACTTGTCGGTTAAGTGACCTGCCGCCCTTAGTAGCTTAGTTACCAGAATCTTTTAAATATTATGTTTTCAAGGTAAGCCATGGAAGCTAGTAGAGTAAACAATGTGCGTGTGTGCTTGGGTAAGCCTGAAGGTACATTGAGAGATGTTCTGCGTAATGCCATTACCTAGGAAGATGTCTCCCTCCAGGTCCAACGCTAACCATGGTAACCGTGCTTATATAAATCCACGGTTAATTCACTCGAGACGATCTTATCCAATCCTAAGCTAGGGCTCCCTCCAGGTTGTATATATGAAAAAGGTACAATTAGCGCCTCACGCATACAACTAACTTCAACACTCAATTCCTGAACATATTTACAAATTTTATACCAATATTTATGGAATTCATAAAAAAAATGTAATTCATAATAATTAAATTTCTGAATATTTTTTAAAAATCATCAAGATATTTCAAACTCGTGAACTTTTTTGAATTCATGAACATTTCTTGAATTGAAAATCATATTTTTCCAATTCAAGCAACATTTTTTAAAATTCGTGAACACTCTTTTAGAATTCCATTTTTTAAAATTGATGAACATTTTTTGGATCGACAAGTATTATTTTTTTCAAATTTGAAAAACAAATTGAAACCAAAATATTTTCCAAAATAAGTACTTTTTTAATTCAAGAATGTTTTCTCAACCTGGAAACAATTTTCAAAATCATGAACATTTTTCAAATTCAAGACATTTTTAGAATCACAAACATTTGATTAATTTAAGAATATTTTTTGAACATATGAACAGTTTTCAATTCATTTTTAAAATTTGAAAAATCAATTTTTTAATCCTGACTATTGTAATGTTGCTGAAGAAATGAAAGAAAGAAACTGGGATGCCCGCCCGGTACATGGCTGGCCCAAAGCGCGTGCAAGAG
>NC_041387.1:50976882-51000834 GCF_002162155.2 Triticum dicoccoides
ATTGAAGGTTATCCTCCGACCCGCGTGCTGACTGGGATCTTTCCTCAAAATGTAAGGTCTGAAAAATTGACCTCTCCTAACAAGCCCGTATGTCTTTTATTTTAATAACAAAAGAAAATAGTAGAAGCTCTTGTTGATGTGAGAACCGTCAAAACCACTCGAACTTGGGAGCGTGCCAACACTTGTCGGTTAAGCGACCTGGCACCGTTAGTAGCCTAGTTACCATAGAATCACTTTAATATTGTGTTTTCAAGGTAAGCCATGGAAGCTAGTAGGAGAGTAAATGTTAGACTGTATTTACATGTGTATATTGTAACGTTGTATACCACCTCATTATATATATATATGTGATAGGGCACCCCTAGAGGGTTGTGTCGGTTCCCCCAAAGCCTATTGTCTTACATGGTATCACGCTAGGTTACGTCCGCTTCCGCCTAAAAACCCTAAACCGCCGCCGCCGCTGTCGCCGCCGCCGCCGCCGCCGCGCCCGCCGCCGCCGTCGCTCGACTGCTATGACGTCCGCCGCTGCGTCCGGCTCCACCGCCACCGGTTTTCTGCCGGCCTCCCTCGCGGCACTTCTCTCGAGGCCGCTGGATGCCGCCTCCCTTCAGGCGCCGATCGGGACACGGAGCGTCGGCTCCCTCTTCGCGCTCCCGCCGGCCGCTACTTCGCCCGGGCAGGCGCTTGTGGCTCACACCACCGCCGCCCCGTCAACCGCGGCTGTCGCGCCCTCGGCCACTGCGCCGCTGGTGGCGGAGGACGTCGCGCTGGCAGGCTTCGCGGCGTCAACCGCGGCCATCGCGCCCTCTGTCACCGCGCCGGCTGCCCCTCCGACTGTCTCCACGGTGTTCTCACCTCAGCCAGTCTCCTCGATGGGATCGCAACCGCCGCCGCCATTTCACTTCGGCCATCTCATCACCATCAAGTTGTCGTCGGACAATTACATCTTCTGGCGCGCGCAGGTTCTTCTGCTTCTTGGGAGTCACTACCTGCTTGGCTATGTCGACGGCTCTCTCCCTTGCCCTCCTGCGCTGGTTGACAGCGTGCATGGTCCGGTCTATAATCCGGCTCACCGTGTCTGGACAGGGCAGGATCAGGCGAACCTCTCCTCCATCCAGGGGTCGCTCTCTCCGGCCGTTGCTGGGCTTGTTGTCTTCGCCAAGACGTCCCACGAGGCATGGACTATTCTTGAGTGCTCGTTTGCGGCACAGTCGCAGGCTCGTGTATCTGGGCTCCGTCGCCAACTTGGGGAGTGTCAGAAGCTTGACTCCACCGCCACTGAGTTCTACAACAAAGTCAAGAGTCTCGCCGACACGCTGGCCTCCATTGGACAGCCCCTCACCGACTCCGAGTTCAACTCGTTTATTGTCAATGGTCTTGATGAGGAGTATGACGCCCTAGTCGAGATCATCAATGAGAGGGGCAACTCCACGCCCATGCCAGCACACGAGGTCTTTTCACGCCTCCTGCTTACTGAGCAACGAGTCGAGACGCGCCGATCCAGGGGCAACGGCGCCCTCTCGGCAAACGCCGCCACCAAGGGTGGTCGCTCCTCTGCTTCATCCAGGGCTCCTTCGGGGCAGTCACCACCACCCGCCTCGGCCCCTCCTCCTACTGCGACGCTACCAGGGGCTGGTGGTCCCCGTGTGTGCCAGCTTTGTGGTCGCGATGGGCACTGGGCCTCGAAGTGTCACAAGCGCTTCCAGCGGGGTTTTCTTGGTCTTGGCAATGACGGGAAGGATACACGCAACTTTGCTCGCCAGGTCGCCATGGCTGATCGTCCGCCGCCGCAGAAGCCACAGGGACACACTCAGTCCTGCTCCATTGATCCCCACTGGTACATGGACTCTGGGGCGACAGAGCACCTGACCAGTGAGATGGGGAAGCTTCACACTCGTGAACCCTACCATGGCTCCGACAAGATCCACACCGCCAATGGAGCAGGTATGCACATCTCTCATATTGGTCAAGCATCACTTCTCACTAGACATGCCAATAGGAGTCTTCAACTTCGCAATGTTCTTCGAGTTCCATATGTGACACGTAATCTTCTTTCAGTTCCTAAACTCACTCATGATAATAATGTGCTTTGTGAATTTCATCCTTTTGATCTTTTTTATTAAGGATCGGGGCACGAGGGACATTCTTCTTAGTGGGCGGCTCTGCCAAGGTCTCTATCGTCTGGAGCATCCTGGCGTCACTCGCGTCTTTAGTGGAGTTCGGGTATCTCCGTCACAGTGGCATGCTCGTCTTGGTCACCCGGCCACACCTATTGTCCGGCATGTTTTGCGTCGTCATGAGCTTCCTAGTGTGTCTAGTAATAAAGATGTAGCAGTGTGTGATGCTTGTCAGCAGGGGAAGAGTCATCAACTTCCTTTTTCAGAGTCCAGTCATGAGGTGAAACATCCTTTAGAACTTGTGTTTTCAGATGTATGGGGTCCTGCTCAGACTTCTGTTAGTGGTCATAATTATTATATCAGTTTTGTTGATGCTTACAACCGCTTTACCTGGCTTTATCTTATCAAACGTAAATCTGATGTGTTTGACATTTTTGTTCAGTTCCAAAAACATGTTGAACGCCTTCTCAAGCACAAAATTGTTCATGTTCAGTCGGACTGGGGTGGCGAGTATCGCAACCTCAACTCCTTCTTTCAGTCGCTTGGGATCACTCACCGTTTAGCATGTCCACATACACATCAGCAGAATGGTTCAGTAGAACGTAAGCATCGTCACATTGTTGAAGCTGGTCTGACTATTTTGGCCCATGCATCTGTTCCGTTTCGTTTTTGGAGTGATGCTTTCACCACTGCATGTTTTCTCATCAATCGTACTCCCACTCGTGTTTTGAATATGAAGACTCCCATTGAAGTTCTCCTTAATGAACAACCGGACTACACCTTTCTCAAGGTGTTTGGGTGTGCTTGCTGGCCCCATCTCCGTCCATATAACAAGCGTAAGCTCGAGTTTCGTTCCAAGAAGTGTGTTTTTCTTGGTTATAGCTCTCTTCATAAAGGATACAAATGTCTTCATGTTCCCACTAATCGTGTCTACATCTCTCGGGATGTTGTGTTTGATGAGCATGTTTTTCCCTTTGCCAAACTCCCTGTGTCCACTACCGAGCCACCTGTCATGCATTCATCCTCTGTTGCTTCTGACCAATTTGATGATGTTGCATATTCTCCTCTATTGTTGCCTAACCATGGTGCAGGCACTGGTCGTGGGGCTCGTTTGGAGATTCTGGAAGCGCCATCTTCCTCTTCGTCGCCATCGCCTTCATCCTCGGCACCTTCTGTTGTGCATGAGGAGCACATGGCGCCCCTGCATGGCCTCGATTTCCGTGCTCATGCACGGCCGATCGACGTCCTGGCCCGGTCGCCTCTGGCTTCTGGGCTGCCTTCGCCATCGTCGCGCCCTGCAACCCCGCCGACTGGGCCGGCCTCCTCGGTCCCCGTCTCGCCCAGGGCGTCGGGGCAGTCATCACCAGGCCTGGCCTCGCCCGCCCCTGCCTCGCCCAGGGTGTCTGGGCCCTTCTCACCAGGGCCGGCCTCGCCTGCTCTCGCCTCGCCAAGGCCGTCTGGGCCGGTGTCACCGGAGCTGGCCTTGCCCACCCTCGGTTCGCCCATGGCCTCTGAGCCCCTGTCGTCGGGCCAGTCTTCGCCATGCAGCCCGGAGTCGTCTGTCCCGAGCTCGCCTGAGGTGATTCCTGCATCTCCGGCGACCGTCACGTCTCCGTCACCTTCGCCTCCGCCGGCTCCTGCTGCTGCTCTACGTCCACATACGCGCAGTCGGAGTGGCATTTTTCAGCCTAAGCAACGTCACGATGGCACAGTTGCTTGGTTAGCGGCGTGCATGTCTGCTGCTCTCGCAGATCCATCCTCTGAGCCATGCACGTATCAAGCTGCTATGCGCATTCCTCATTGGAAAGAGGCCATGGAGCAGGAGTATCAAGCGCTTCTTCGCAATCAGACATGGACTCTTGTTCCTCCACAATCACGGGTAAATGTCATTGATTCCAAATGGGTTTTCAAAGTGAAGAAGCATTCTGATGGGTCCATTGAGCGCTATAAGGCTTGTCTGGTTGCTCGTGGTTTTCGACAGCGTTTTGGACTTGACTATGAAGACACCTTCAGTCCAGTGGTCAAGCCTACTACCATCAGACTTCTTCTCTCTCTGGCTGTTACTCGAGGTTGGTTTCTTCGTCAGCTTGATGTTCAAAATGCTTTTCTTCATGGTGTCTTGGCGGAGGAGGTTTACATGCGCCAGCCTCCGGGTTTCTCTGATCCGGATCGCCCTGATCATCTCTGTCGTCTGTCCAAGGCAATTTATGGTCAGGCTCCTCGTGCTTGGCATGCTCGTCTTGCAATGGCTCTTCGTGCTCATGGTTTTGCATCATCAACTGCTGACTCCTCATTGTTTCTTCTTCAAAGGCCTGAGGTTACTATGTACTTGTTGGTCTATGTAGATGATATCATTTTGGTCAGCTCCTCTCAGTCGGCTGCTACTGCGCTTGTTCGCTCACTTGGTGCTGATTTTGCGGTCAAGGACCTTGGGAAGCTTCATTACTTTCTTGGTGTGGAGGTTACTTCTCGTGCTGCTGGCCTTGTTATGACGCAGAAGAAGTACTCTCTGGATTTGTTGCAGCGAGCTGGGATGCTTAAGTGCAAACCGACGAGTACACCCATGTCTACCACTGATAAGCTCAATGCTGTTGATGGTGTGCTTCTTTCTTCTTCTGATGCGACCGAGTACCGGAGTATTGTTGGTGGGCTCCAGTACTTGACGATCACGCGACCAGACATTTCCTATGATGTTAACCGAGTCTGCCAGTATCTGCAGTCACCCCGTGACACTCATTGGTCTGCTGTTAAGCGGATTTTGCGCTATATTCGTTTCACGGTGGCTCATGGTTTGCATATTCGGCCGTCTAACTCTGGTTGTCTTTCAGCATATTCTGATGCAGACTGGGCTGGCAATCCGGATGACAGGCGATCCACAGGGGGTTATGCTGTCTTCTTTGGCTCTAACCTGATTGCCTGGAGTGCTCGGAAACAGGCTACTGTCTCGCGTAGCAGTACTGAGGCTGAGTATAAGGCTGTGGCCAATGCCACATCAGAGATTATCTGGGTACAGTCCTTGCTTCAGGAGTTAAGTATACCCCAATCACAGCCTCCTGTTCTTTGGTGTGATAACATCGGTGCTACATACCTTTCTGCAAATCCGGTATTCCATGCCCGAACGAAACACATTGAAGTTGACTATCACTTTGTGCGTGAACGTGTCTCTCAGAAGCAACTACAGATCAAGTTTATTTCTTCCAAGGATCAACTTGCTGACATCTTCACCAAGCCATTGCCTTTGCCACAGTTTGAGACTTGCAGGCACAATCTTACCCTTCTAGATTCATTAGAAAATGACTAAGATTGAGGGAGGGTGTTAGACTGTATTTACATGTGTATATTGTAACGTTGTATACCACCTCATTATATATATATATGTGATAGGCCACCCCTAGAGGGTTGTGCCGGTTCCCCCCAAAGCCTATTGTCTTACAGTAAACAATGTGTGCGCATGCTTGGATTAGCACGAAGGTACATTGAGAGATGTTTTGCGTAATGCCAGTACCTAGGAAGATGTCTCCTCCAGCTCCAGGTCTAACGCTAACCATGGTAACCGTGCTAAACAAATCCACGGTTAATCACACGAGACGATCCTATCCTCTATCCTATCCTAAGCTAGGGCTCTCTCCAGGTTGTATATGTGAAAAGGCACAATTAGTGCCTCGTGCATCCAAACTGTATCACACTCATTTCCAACGGCGATCGGATCGAAATCCACCGCGCGGTAAATCTCTCCGGCAGTACGTGTAAACATGTCTTCCAGGCATCTCACTCACAAAAAAAGAGCGTCTCTCAGACATCTGAAGGCAGAAAATGGTGCAACTGTTGTAGATGAAAGTGTCCCTGACATTAAACAGGGCAAACATCTTTCACTAACATGATTGATTTCTTGGTGAGAGCAGCACAGGAGCAGTACAACCTCCACAGTTGAGCTGCAATGCTACCGCGACCGCTACACAATGGCAGAGCAGCAAAGCAAGTAGGAGTAGTAGCAACTTTCCATGGCGCAAACATAAAACATCGCACTTTCTTTTTCCGGGACGGTAGTAAATGGCACTATCCTGTCCACACGAACGCAAGAAAACGCTATTGCCACAGGGACCCACAGAGGTATTTGAGTAAGGGGATGTTTGTTTCCAGGGACTTTTTGATGTAGGGACTAGAAAAAGTTCCTAGCAAACCAAACAGGGTGGGACTTTTTTGAGACTTTTACTAAAAGTCCTTAGAAGCACCTCCTCGAGAGGATTTTTTAAAAAATCTCACGGACTAGAAAAAGTCCTAGACTAGAGAAACAAACACCACCTAAACCTTTCTTCACAGTGGTACTCCTACCGTTTGGACACTATATAATTGGCCACGCACTCATGAGCGCGTGTAGTCAATTTTTGCTTTGGCACGGTCACAAATCCCGACCACCCCCACGGGGAGGAAAAAGTTCATTTTAAACCTTAAATTTATAGAGGTTGGGCGGAATGAACCCCTAAATCAAAATCCCGGTCAATTGCACCCTGAACTTTAAAATCCCGGTCTAAATCGAACCTTGTTATTGTTTGAACCGGGATTCGTCTGGTGGGCCGGCCCGCTAGATTATGTTTTCGTTCAATAACAAAAGTTCCTAAAAGCGCACACTCCGCGTGCGTCCAATAGTGTAGCGTGCCTCAAGCGGATGTGAAAAAATCACGAAAAGTAATAGGGAAAGCGGACTCGAACTCCCGACCTCACCATGATTAGAAACGTCGATGACCAGTAGACTGCGAAACAACTTGTGACTAAAACGCAACGCTAACAGAAAAGTACTGTGAGAGATCCTTTTTTCTAGAATTTGCGAAACATTTGTTGGAAAAAGGTGTGAACATATTTGCTGAAAAATGCGAATTTTGTTTAATAATGAAACCAATTCCGAATTCAAAACAATCTTTATGAACAGCTAACATTTTTTTAAATGAATGTAAAATACATACTGAACATTTTGTTTGTATACGGTGAAAATGTTCAAAATATACACTGAACATTTTTGGAAAAATGTGGTGAACCTTTTCTCAAATGCAAACTGAACAATTTTTCTATACACGATGAACATTTTTTGTACACAGTGAACATTTTTTCAATGTACATTGCACATTTTTTCACTGCGGTGAACTGTTTTTCTAAATGCAATCTGAACAATTTTTCCATACGCGATGAACATTTTTGTGTAACAGGGAACATTTTTTCAATGTACATTGCACATTTTTTCACTGCGGTGAACTGATTTTTTTTAATTTCAAACATTTTTCCAAAATAAAACAAAAAGAAAGAAGAACCAGAAAAGAAAAACCAAAAAAAAAAACAAATAACGAACGAAAAACAGAAGCAACAATGTGCAGCACGCGCTGCCGTGAACTGGGCCGGCCCATGTTGGAAATATGCCCTAGAGGCAATAATAAAAGTATTATTATATTTCATTGTTCATGATAATTGTCTTTTATTCATGCTATAACTGTATTATCCGGAAATCGTAATACACGTGTGAATACTTAGACCACACTATGTCCCTGGTAAGCCTCTAGTTGACCAGCTCGTTGTGATCAACATATAGTAATGGTTTCCTGATTATGGACATTGGATGTCGTTGATAACGGGATCACATCATTAGGAGAATGATGTGATGGACAAGACCCAATCCTAAGCATAGCATAAAAGATCGTGTAGTTCGTTTTGCTAGAGCTTTGCAAGTGTCAAGTATCTCTTCCTTCGACCATGAGATCGTGTAACTCCCGGATACCGTAAGAGTGCCTTGGGTGTATCAAACGTCACAACGTAACTGGGTGACTATAAAGGTGCATTACAGGTATCTCCGAAAGTAGCTGTTGGGTTGACACGGATCGAGACTGGGATTTGTCACTCCGTATGACGGAGAGGTATCTCTGGGCCCACTCGGTAATGCATCATCATATTGAGCTCAATGTGACCAAGGTGTTGGATACGGGATCATGCATTACGGTACGAGTAAAGTGACTTGCCGGTAACGAGACTGAACAAGGTATTGGGATACCGACGATCGAGTCTTGGGCAAGTAACGTACCGATTGACAAAGGGAATTGCATACAGGGTTTGATCGAATCCTCGACATAGTGGTTCATTCGATGACAACATCGAGGAGCATGTGGGAGCCATCATGGGTATCCAGATCCCGCTGATGGTTATTGACTGAGAGCGTCTCGGTCATGTCTGCATGTCTCCCGAACCCGTAGGGTCTACACACTTAAGGTTCGGTGACGCTAGGGTTATGAAGATATGGATATGCAGAAACCCGAATGTTGTTCGGAGTCCCGGATGAGATCCCGGACGTCACGAGGAGTTTCGGAATGGTCCGGAGGTAAAGAATTATATATAGGAAGTGCTATTTCGGGCATCGGGACAAGTTTCGGGGTTATCGGTATTGTACCGGGACCACCGGAAGGGTCCCGAGGGTCCACCGGGTGGGGCCACCTGTCCCGGGGGGCCACATGGGCTGTAGGGGGTGCGCCTTGGCCATCATGGGCCAAGGGCACCAGCCCCTATAGGCCCATGCGCCTAGGGTTTCCCCCTAGGAGGAGTCCTAGTGGTGGAAGGCACCCCTAGGTGCCTTGGGGGGGAGGGAAACCTCCCCTAGGCCGCCGCCCCCCCTAGTAGATCTCATCTACTAGGGCCGGCGCCCCCCCTGGCACCCCTATATATAGTGGGGGAGAGGAGGGACTTCATACACCAGCCCCTGGCGCCTCCACCTCCCCCCGTTACGTCTCTCCCTCGTAGTCTCGGCGAAGCCCTGCTGCTGTGACGTCCTGCATCCACCACCACGCCGTCGTGCTGCTGGATCTTCATCAACCTCTCCTCCCCCCTTGCTGGATCAAGAAGGAGGAGACGTCTCCCGTCCCGTACGTGTGTTGAACGCGGAGGTGCCGTCCGTTCAGCGCTGGTCATCGGTGATTTGAATCACGTCGAGTACGACTACATCATCACCTTGCAAGCTTCCGCACGCGATCTACAAGTGGTATGTAGATGCAAACTCTCTCCCTAGACTCGTTGCTTAGATGAACTCATAGATGGATCTTGGTGAAACCGTAGGAAAAATTTTAATTTTCTGCACGTTCCCCAACAGTGGCATCATGAGCTAGGTCTATGCGTAGTTCTCTTTGCACGAGTAGAACACAACTTTGTTGTGGGCGTGGATTTTGTCATCTTACTTGCCTCTACTAGTCTTTTATTGCTCAACGGTATTGTGGGATGAAGCGGCCCGGACCAACCTTACACGTACACTTACGTGAGACCGGTTCCACCGACTGACATGCACAAGTTGCATAAGGTGGCTGGCGGGTGTCTGTCTCTCCCACCTTAGTTGGAGCGGAATCGATGAACAGGGTCCTTATGAAGGGTAAATAGAAGTTGACAAAATCACGTTGTGGTGATTCGTAGGTAAGAAAACGTTCTTGCTAGAACCCAATTGCAGCCACGTAAAAGATGCAACAACAATTAGAGGACGTCTAACTTGTTTTTGCAGCGATTGATCATGTGATGTGATATGGCCAGAAGTTGTGATGAATGATGAATTGTGATGTATGAGATCATGTTCTTTGTAATAGGATTCACGACTTGCATGTCGATGAGTATGACAACCGGCAGGAGCCATAGGAGTTGTCATTATTTTTTTGTATGACCTGCGTGTCATTGAATAACGTCATGTAAACTACTTTACTTTATTGCTAAACGTTAGTCATAGAAGTAGAAGTAGTCGTTGGCGTGATAACTTCATGAAGACACGATGATGGAGATCATGATGATGGAGATCATGGTGTCAAGCCGGTGACAAGATGATCATGGAGCCCCGAAGATGAAGATCAATGGAGCTATATGATATTGGCCATATCATGTCACAACTATATAATTGCATGTGATGTTTATTATGTATTATGCATCTTGTTTACTTAGGACGACGGTAGTAAATAAGATGATCCCTTATAAAATTTCAAGAAGTGTTCTCCCCTAACTGTGCACCGTTGCTACAGTTCGTCGTTTCTAAGCACCACGTGATGATCGGGTGTGATGGATTCTTACGTTCACATACAACGGGTGTAAGACAGTTTTACACAGCGAAAACACTTAGGGTTAACTTGACGAGCCTAGCATGTGCAGACATGGCCTCGGAACACGGAGACCGAAAGGTCGAACACGAGTCGTATGGAAGATACGATCAACATGAAAATGTTCACCGACGATGACTAGTCCGTCTCACGTGATGATCGGACACGGGCTAGTCGACTCGGATCGTGTAACATTTAGATGACTAAAAGGATGTCTAATCTAAGTGGGAGTTCATAATTTGATTAGAACTTTATTATCATGAACTTAGTCTAAAACCTTTGCAAATATGTCTTGTAGATCAATGGCCAACGCTAATGTCAACATGAACTTCAACGCGTTCCTAGAGAAAACCAAGCTGAAAGATGATGGCAGCAACTATACGGACTGGGTCCGGAACCTGAGGATCATCCTCATAGCTGCCAGGAAACAATATGTCCTAGAAGGACCGCTAGGTGACGCTCCCGTCCCAGAGAACCAAGACATTATGAATGCTTGGCAGTCTCGCGCTGATGATTACTCCCTCGTTCAGTGCGGCATGCTTTACAGCTTAGAACCGGGGCTCCAAAAGCGTTTTGAGCATCACGGAGCATATGAGATGTTCGAAGAGCTGAAACTAGTTTTTCAAGCTCATGCCCGGGTCGAGAGATATGATGTCTCCGACAAGTTCTACAGTTGTAAAATGGAGGAAAACAGTTCTGTCAGTGAGCACATCCTGAAGATGTCTGGGTTGCACAACCGTATGACCCAGCTGAACATTAACCTCCCAGATGAGGCGGTCATTGACAGAATCCTCCAGTCGCTCCCACCAAGCTACAAGAGCTTTGTGATGAACTACAACATGCAGGGAATGGAAAAGACCATTCCTAAAGTGTTCTCGATGCTGAAGTCAGCAGAGGCTGAAATCAAGAAAGAACATCAAGTGTTGATGGTCAATAAGACCACTAAGTTCAAGAAGGGCAAGGGTAAGAAGAACTTCAAGAAGGACGGCAAAGATGTTGCCGCGCCTGGTAAGCAAGTTACCGGGAAGAAGTCAAAGAATGGACCCAAGCCTGAGACTGAGTGCTTTTATTGCAAGGGGAAGGGTCACTAGAAGCGGAACTGCCCCAAATACTTAGCGGATAAGAAGGCCGGCAACACCAAAGGTATATTTGATATACATGTGATTGATGTGTACCTTACCAGTAATCGTAGTAACTCCTGGGTATTTGATACCGGTGCCGTTGCTCATATTTGTAACTCACAGCAGGAGCTGCGGAATAAACGGAGACTGGCAAAGGACGAGGTGATGATGCGCGTCGAGAATGGTTCCAGAGTCGATGTGATCGCCGTCGGCACGCTGCCTCTACATTTACCTACGGGATTAGTTTTGAACCTTAATAATTGTTATTTAGTGCCAAGTTTGAGCATGAACATTGTATCAGGATCTCGTTTAATACGAGATGGCTACTCATTTAAGTCTGAGAATAATGGTTGTTCGATTTATATGAGAGATATGTTTTATGGTCATGCTCCGATGGTCAATGGTTTATTCTTAATGAATCTCGAGCGTAATATTACACATGTTCATAGTGTAGATGCCAAAAGATTTAAAGTTGATAACGATAGTCCCACATACTTGTGGCACTGCCGCCTTGGTCACATTGGTGTCAAGCGCATGAAGAAGCTCCATGCCGATGGACTTTTAGAGTCTCTTGATTATGAATCGTTTGACACGTGCGAACCATGCCTCTTGGGCAAAATGACCAAGACTCCGTTCTCCGGAACAATGGAACGAGCAACCAACTTGTTGGAAATCATACATACCGATGTGTGCGGTCCAATGAGCGTTGAGGCTCGCGGAGGATATCGTTATGTTCTCACTCTCACAGATGACTTGAGTAGATATGGGTATGTCTACTAATGAAACACAAGTCTGAGACCTTTGAAAAGTTCAAGGAATTTCAGAATGAGGTGGAGAATCAACGTGACCGAAAGATAAAATTCTTACGATCAGATCGTGGAGGAGAATACTTAAGTCACGAATTTGGTACACACTTAAAGAAATGTGGAATCGTTTCACAGCTCACGCCGCCTGGAACACCTCAGCGAAACGGTGTGTCCGAACGTCGTAATCGCACTCTATTGGATATGGTGCGGTCTATGATGTCTCTTACCGATTTACCGCTATCATTTTGGGGATATGCTCTAGAGACAGCTACATTCACTTTAAATAGGGCACCGTCTAAATCCGTTGAGACGACACCGTATGAATTATGGTTTGGAAAGAAACCTAAGCTGTCGTTTCTAAAAGTTTGGGGATGCGAAGCTTATGTCAAGAAACTTCAACCTGAAAAGCTCGAACCCAAGTCGGAAAAATGCGTATTCATAGGATACCCTAAGGAAACTGTAGGGTATACCTTCTACTTAAGATCCGAAGGCAAGATCTTTGTTGCCAAGAACGGATGCTTTCTGGAAAAAGAGTTTCTCTCGAAAGAAGTAAGTGGGAGGAAAGTAGAACTCGATGAAGTACTACCTCTTGAGCAGGATAGTGACGCAGCACAGGAAACCGTTCCTGTGATGCCCACACCAACTGAAGAGGAAAACAATGATAATGATCAAGGTACTTCGGATCAAGTTACTGCTGAACTTCGTAGGTCCACAAGGACACGTTCCGCACCAGAGTGGTACGGCAACCCTGTCCTGGAAATCATGTTGTTAGACAACAATGAACCTTCGAACTATGAAGAAGCAATGGCGGGCCCGGATTCCAACAAATGGCTTGAAGCCATGAAATCCGAGATAGAATCCATGTATGAAAACAAAGTATGGACTTTGACAGACTTGCCCGATGATCGGCGAGCGATAGAAAACAAATGGATCTTTAAGAAGAAGACGGACGCGGATGGTAATATTACCATCTATAAAGCTCGACTTGTCGCTAAGGGTTATCGACAGGTTCAAGGGATTGACTACGACGAGACATTCTCTCCCGTAGCGAAGCTAAAGTCCGTCCGAATCATGTTAGCAATTGCCGCATACTATGGAACGCTAACAAAGTATTCAAGCTCCAGCGATCCATTTATGGACTGGTGCAAGCATCTCGGAGTTGGAACATTCACTTTGATGAGATGATCAAAGCGTTTGGGTTTATGTAGACTTATGGAGAAGCCTGCGTTTACAAGAAAGTGAGTGGGAGCTCTGTAGCATTTCTCATATTATATGTAGATGACATACTCCTGATGGGAAATAATATAGAATTTCTGGACAGCATTAAGGCCTACTTGAATAAGTGTTTTTCAATGAAGGATCTTGGAGAAGCTGCTTATATATTAGGCATCAAGATCTATAGAGATAGATCGAGACGCCTCATAGGTCTTTCACAAAGCACATACCTTGATAAGATTTTGAAGAGATTCAGAATGGATCAGTCCAAGAAGGGGTTCTTGCCTATGTTACAAGGTATGAGACTGAGCTCAGCTCAGTCACCGACCACGGCAAAAGATAAAGAAGAGATGAGTGTCATCCCCTATGCTTCAGCCATAGGATCTATTATGTATGCCATGCTGTGTACCAGACCCGATGTAAACCTTGCCGTAAGTTTGGTAGCAAGATACCAAAGTAATCCTGGCAAGGAACACTGGACAGCGGTCAAGAATATCCTGAAGTACCTGAAAAGGACAAAGGACATGTTTCTCGTTTATGGAGGAGACGAAGAGCTCGTCGTAAAGGGTTACGTCGACGCTAGCTTCGACTTAGATCTGGATGACTCTAAGTCACAAACCGGATACGTGTATATGTTGAATGGTGGAGCAGTAAGCTGGTGCAGCTGCAAGCAGAGCGTCGTGGCGGGATCTACGTGTGAAGCGGAGTACATGGCAGCCTCGGAGGCAGCACATGAAGCGATTTGGGTGAAGGAGTTCATCACCGACCTAGGAGTCATACCCAATGCGTCGGGGCCGATCAAACTCTTCTGTGACAACACTGGAGCTATTGCCCTCGCAAAGGAGCCCAGGTTTCACAAGAAGACCAGGCACATCAAGCGTCGTTTCAACTCCATCCGTGAAAATGTTCAAGATGGAGACATAGAGATTTGCAAAGTGCACACGGATCTGAATGTCGCAGATCCGTTGACTAAACCTCTCTCGCGTGCAAAACATGATCAACACCAGAACTCTATGGGTGTTCGATTCATCACAATGTAACTAGATTGGTGACTCTAGTGCAAGTGGGAGACTGTTGGAAATATGCCCTAGAGGCAATAATAAAAGTATTATTATATTTCATTGTTCATGATAATTGTCTTTTATTCATGCTATAACTGTATTATCCGGAAATCGTAATACACGTGTGAATACTTAGACCACACTATGTCCCTGATAAGCCTCTAGTTGACCAGCTCGTTGTGATCAACAGATAGTCATGGTTTCCTGACTATGGACATTGGATGTCGTTGATAACGGGATCACATCATTAGGAGAATGATGTGATGGACAAGACCCAATCCTAAGCATAGCATAAAAGATCGTGTAGTTCGTTTTGCTAGAGCTTTGCAAGTGTCAAGTATCTCTTCCTTCGACCATGAGATCGTGTAACTCCCGGATACCGTAAGAGTGCCTTGGGTGTATCAAACGTCACAACATAACTGGGTGACTATAAAGGTGCATTACAGGTATCTCCAAAAGTAGATGTTGGGTTGACACGGATCGAGACTGGGATTTGTCACTCCGTATGACGGAGAGGTATCTCTGGGCCCACTCGGTAATGCATCATCATATTGAGCTCAATGTGACCAAGGTGTTGGACACGGGATCATGCATTACGGTACGAGTAAAGTGACTTGCCGGTAACGAGACTGAACAAGGTATTGGGATACCGACGATCAAGTCTCGGGCAAGTAACGTACCGATTGACAAAGGGAATTGCATACAGGGTTTGATCGAATCCTCGACATAGTGGTTCATCCGATGACAACATCGAGGAGCATGTGGGAGCCATCATGGGTATCCAGATCCCGCTGATGGTTATTGACTGAGAGCGTCTCGGTCATGTCTGCATGTCTCCCGAACCCGTAGGGTCTACACACTTAAGGTTCGGTGACGCTAGGGTTATGAAGATATGGATATGCAGAAACCCGAATGTTGTTCGGAGTCCCGGATGAGATCCCGGACGTCACGAGGAGTTTCGGAATGGTCCGGAGGTAAAGAATTATATATAGGAAGTGCTATTTCGGGCATCGGGACAAGTTTCGGGGTTATCGGTATTGTACCGGGACCATCGGAAGGGTCCCGGGGGTCCACCGGGTGGGGCCACCTGTCCCGGGGGGGCACATGGGCTGTAGGGGGTGCGCCTTGGCCATCATGGGCCAAGGGCACCAGCCCCTATAGGCCCATGCGCCTAGGGTTTCCCCCTAGGAGGAGTCCTAGTGGTGGAAGGCACCCCTAGGTGCCTTGGGGGGGAGGGAAACCTCCCCTAGGCCGCCGCCCCCCCTAGTAGATCTCATCTACTAGGGCCGGCGCCCCCCCTGGCACCCCTATATATAGTGGGGGAGAGGAGGGACTTCATACACCAGCCCCTGGCGCCTCCACCTCCCCCCGTTACGTCTCTCCCTCGTAGTCTCGGTGAAGCCCTGCTGCTGTGACGTCCTGCATCCACCACCACGTCGTCGTGCTGCTGGATCTTCATCAACCTCTCCTCCCCCCTTGCTGGATCAAGAAGGAGGAGACGTCTCCCGTCCCGTACGTGTGTTGAACGCGGAGGTGCCGTCCGTTCGGCGCTGGTCATCGGTGATTTGAATCACGTCGAGTACGACTACATCATCACCTTGCAAGCTTCCGCACGCGATCTACAAGTGGTATGTAGATGCAAACTCTCTCCCTAGACTCGTTGCTTAGATGAACTCATAGATGGATCTTGGTGAAACCGTAGGAAAAAATTTAATTTTCTGCAACGTTCCCCAACAGCCCACCCGCGGGCGCTGTGGGCGTTTTCCTCCCCAATCCCGGTCATTCTTTGCCATGTCAGCAATCCCTGTTTGGCAAATGATCCGAAGGTTTGATTTAGACCGGGATTGCAGAGTTCAGGGTGCAATCGACCGGGATTTTGACTTGAGGGTTTATTCCGCCTAACCTCTATAAGTTCAAGGTTTAAAATGGACTTTTTCCCCACGGGGACAATGCAGAGAAGGCCAGCACGCGACCCGTGCAGCATAAACAAACCAAGATTCCCATCCCATGTCCAAGTCCATGCGAGCCGGCGTAGGCACGCATCACCCCTCGGTTAGCGAGAAACGGCCTCCCAAAGCAGGGTTAAAAAGTGTTTAGTTGGAGCAACCACACTGCCCCACGGGGCTCCGCTAATCATGTCTTGCTCCGGCTACCTAGGGTTTCCGTGGAGCTGACCCAAAAGCTACTACTAGCAAGCCTGTTTTTACTGGAGTCAATACTATGGCTAATCAAGCTTCATTTACCCTGCAAAAGAGTAAGTTCGTCCAGAAGTAGAGGCGATTCCACTAAGGAGGCTTCAATAGGCTTAAGCCTTTCCTCTAAAATTCTATTTAAGCTAAACATACCACTTGACAAAACGATTCCGATCCGGAAAGCCAGCTAGCTTACCGTGAGGTTTTCACCTTGATGCAAAAGATAGCTTTGGGATTTTTTCCGTTTCCCCAAGAAGCAAAGGGCAGCAGCATGCACTTAACAAACCTCACCCATGCAAAGATTAGTTGCGTGTTGCTCGGCATCTCGATGTGTTGGTTTCTTGCTGGCCTGGGAGCGTGTAAATTAAGCACGCAGCAGCATCCGTCGGGTTCCACCCAATCTCACTTGCAGGACTTCTCTTTTGTTCTCTTCTCCTCCCCAAGTCTTGTCACGCATCCTCCATCGCTCGCTTGCCATCATTCTTATATCATGCCAGTACTAGTAACTTAAGCAAGTGGGGAGTATGTTATGTTAGTAGTAAGATTACTTAGTATTTAGCGTAAAGTATGTCTCGCGTGGAACCCCTCAAAGCCACTCCCCTAGCTAAACTAACTAGGGAAAGAATCAAAGTGCGTAGTGTTGCTAGTTTAACCGTGTGTGCACGTACTCGAGATCTGCAGCGTTGTATATGTATGTGGAGATGTCCTGTGTGGCCAATCAGGTAATTTGATCAATGATATTGCAACTTGACAAGTTGTTGCGCTTTTGTAATAGTTCGGTTATGTGCTGACTTAAAATCTTACTACTAATATCGCTAACCCTCCTAATCAACGTCTCGTTTTTGCTTTGGCCGAATCATTCAGAACCAATACGTATGTTTTTGCGTGTTTCAAAATGCTTTTGATGGAGTTGTATGGAAGAAAACAGTTCTTTCTTAGTTCGGCTATGTGCTCACTTAAAATCGTACTGATATCACTAACCCTCCTAATCAACGTCTCCTTTTTTGCTTTGTTCGAACCATTCAGAACCAACATATTTCTGCATCTGTTCCATACGTCTTAACTGCAGTACTTGTCGTATTGGAGAGCACACAAAGTAGCTCGGTAACACAGGGAGCCATGTACTCTGTGCATTTTAAAACCGATCCGAAAAACCATATACCAAATAATTTTTATAGTTTCTGGTTTTTTTCTGGTATGAACATTTTATACTGTTTTTAATTTTGTTTTTATGGTATATACAAAAAACTAGACGGTTAACCGAGAACAAAAGTAAGACATATATTTATATTTCTTGACATGAACAATCATACAAGTAGTTATTCTTTTTTGTACATGAGTCAGACCTGCTAAATACGTTCATTTTTCTTATAACATAGTTATTTTTCTCTTGACAAATGCTAAGAGCATCTTCAGCTGGGCGTTCCAAACCCTTCTCAAATGTCTAAGCGGCCCGCCCGGTCACTAACTGGTCACAGAATTTTGATTCAGACCGACACCTCAAACGGGCTTTAAACGCCAGGGCTGGCCGGCACCCCTCATATCCAGCCCAAATATGGGGTGAATATGGGACGCCCGGGCGTGTCCGCCATGTCAGACACGGCCTACGCTGGTCCACCTCACCCCGCATATATTCGTCCCCATCCATTTCCCAGACCAAACCCTACCCACTTAACACTCATGTCCCCTTCACTCCCTCCGCCACCCAAGCTCACCTCCGACAATTTTCGGCCGTCTCCAGCATGGCGGGCAGCGGATCAGGTTCCGACCAGTCCGGACCGTCGACTGGGGTGTCATCTCGTGCGGGTCGGAGGAGGCAATGGCGGTCCGCATTGCACTTCGTCACTCCTGGGAGGACAGCACCTGGCCGACGGATGGATCTGTCCGGTGCGACTCCATGGCCTCGGCTCAACGGGGGCTCGGGTCCTCTGGGGTTGGATCATGATGGTCCCAACAGCCAGAAAATCTCTTCTTCCTCATCACTGGTCGGGCAGACTATGAGTCCCACCGGGAACAGGCAGCCCGCCGTGGGAAGGAGAGGATAAGTAACGATGAGGCTCGTATCACGAGGAAATGGCGGCGGCGTGGGCGACCGCAGAGGAGGAAGCCATCTGTGCCCGCATTGTAAAGAAACGACAGCGGAGAAACACGCGCACCCTCGCCTGAGAGCATAATCGGGCGGTCCGTGCCATGGCCGGACTACCACCGGAGGAGAAGGAGGACAGCGGCGGCGGGGACATCTCTGGCGATGAGCAGATCCCGCTCGATCCCTACCACGTCTTCGACCGGTACTTCTGCGAGAAGGACGGCAAGGGCGTTGGAAAGGGCAAGGTAGCCGTTGATGATCTCCACCGTAGCCAAACATGCCAAATTTTAGTAATTCGATGGCAATGTTACTAGCTAGCCGAACGATGTGTGTAATGCATCGACGTAGTTGCATGAGTGTGTATGGATTTAAGATATGATAATTGAGGTGTCCGAATATAGATTGCATTATTTGAGGTGTGACCGATCAGTGTCTGCGGACGCGCCGACATGTCCATGAGCGTCTGTGGGGCCGGATTTGCCCATCACAGTTGTAGATGCTCTAAGCATGTCTATAATCATCAAGGCATAATTTCATGGATGCATTTCTACTTGAATATGCTTCCCCCGTCACATGATGTAAGAATTTTTTTAACACTACACTAATATCAAAACACGTCTTATATTACGGGACTGAGGGAGTAGTTATGTACGATTTGTATAAAAATATATTTTTTGAGTCATATATTTGTAAATAATTATTTTGTCAATTTTAAATCTGTGACAACTTTGATTACTACTATGGTATATATTGAAACCATACCAAAATAATTTCCTGCGTACCGATATTGAATCGTATCTTAATTTCAAACCGTATTTACCAAAGCATTAATATTATATAAATAAAAAAATATAAACTGTATCGTTTTTTTTTTGCATGGTAATACATGTTTCATTCATATCATAAAGAACAAAGTACAAGTCACGTGAGAACCGACATGACAAAACTGAAAAGATAGCAGAACATCTCTGAGCTTGACACGAACGCCCGTCACCTGCCTCCGGCACCACCACAGCAGCCACCGAAAAAAAGAATGACGGATCACCTCCTCACCCGAGCTCGACGCGGCTCCATCGCTGATATGCAGCTTTGCGGACCTCCAAGGTGGCTCACCAAAAGTGAAGCAATTGCCGTTAAACGAATCAGACCGGGGCAACACCCCGGACACGCCATCGAACTCCAGATCTGACACCCCACCACGACTAAAACGCCGAAAGAGGAAACCATACCTGCCATCCACGAACCACGAACCCAGCACACGTTCCGTCTTCCAGATGTCGTCGATGCAGACCACAATCTGCATCCGCTCCTGGACTACCTCCCAAGCTCCACGCCGACGCTGGAGCAAACGTCGTCGTTGACACAGGTCCACCACGAGGATGCCGCCGCCGCCACGCCATCCTTGCTTGAACAGACTGATTTCCAGATCCATCCCCAACCATAGGACCGATGGCCTCGTCAGGAAAGGATCCAAAGAATATTTATTCAGCGTCGTCATCGTCGCCGCCGAAGCAAAGACGATGAACAACCTAAAAATCTAGACTACAGATGAGTAAAAACGATCCACACGCGTGGATCCGGCGACCCCCCTCACCACCGACGACCGAAGTCGCCGGCGGAGGGGAGCCGCCGGAGAACAGCGTTGGAAGATCGGCCCCTGACGGCGGCTAGGGTTGCAGCCGCCAGGTACGAGAGGAAAACAGCCTCGGTTCGGTGTTCCACGTACGTAAGTATAAACTGTATCGTGTAGACCGAATAAACCAAATACAGAGAGTTACATGTACGTCGTCGTGCTGCGTATCTAACTACTCCATCACCAATTTCACTACTACACTACTACCGTTTCTGCTATTGCCATGCCTGAGAGGATCATACTCCTAGTCCCAAGCCACCCTATCTTGTAAACAAACCTCAACAAGTCCATGTGTAGGTGGCAGGCTCCTTCTCCTCCACAAAAAGCTAGGGTTTTTGCCTCCCGCCGCCGCCGCCGCAGGTCCGCCTCCTCTCTGATGGCCTTAGGGCCATGGGAGCACAGTGGATCTCGGCAAGGGTCGGTCGGAGGGCTCCGTTTTTAATCGTTTCTTTCAGTTTTGCAAGGGTTTGTGTCCTGTTCAGGAAGACGAGACGGTGGCGGCTCCCTGAAGATGGAATAAAAGTCTCCCCACCTAGCCCCCGTTCCGGCGATGCGTCTAGCATCGTTGGTGGGCGTGTGGAGGTGTGTCTCTGGCGGATCTATCTTGGTGGATTTGCTCGGATCGCGGCGTTGTTCGTCTACGTTCGTGTGTCTTCGGATTGAATTTTTCTGATCTACGTTATTCTTCATCTGCGGCGGTTGCTGTTCTGGTGCGCTGATCCTACGGGGCCTTAGCACGACGACTTTCCGACTGTCTACTACAACAAGTTGTGCCAGACTCCGGCGATGGAGGGACGACGACGGCGGCACGCTTTCGGCTCGCTTCAGTGCTGATAGTTGTCGCTAGATGGTCTACGGATCTGGATGTAATTTATATTATTTCTAGTATTCGTTGTACTGCCATGATTGAAGATGAATAGATCGGAAATTTTTTCCAAAAAAAGAACTCCTAGTCCCAAAACAAGACCCACTTCCTTCAGCCTTTTGTCTTGGAAATATTCCCCCGGCGTTTTCCTCGCCAGCTGCTCCGGCCTGCATCTGCTACGACGCAAATCCTTCGTGAAGCCATAGCCAGACAGTGTACACCCATGGTTTTTTAGACGTACGTACCTGCAGCACAGCGCGACACATGCATGCAACGGCAGAGCTTCGTGGGGGCGAACCTGGGCCGTCGCCCCCCCGGCAAAAATGAAATTTTTTTACTACCCCTATGTATACATACAGCCCACAGGCCCGCTTATCAACTAGGCCTAGTCTACGATGCCTGGATGCAGCGACCAACTCCACTCCAGAATCCTTATCCCCTTTGGCCTTTGACTTGCGACCACGGACGGCTGAGCGTGGGCGTGGGGCACCGGCGACTGGGAACTGCGCTGTGGCCTGCCGGCGTGGGGCGACCGCTGGCCGGCTGGCGGGTGGCTGGCTAGGGGTTGGTCGACTCCTTCCTCCTCCGCTCAGGTTCATCCACTTCTGCCTCGGTTGTGGCTGTCCGCTATAGCATTAGGCCCCGTCGACCCCGCGCAACAGTGCCTCGGTGGCTCGGTGAGCAGATTCCCCTCCCTGGCTGTATCTCTCTCAATCTCTCCCCTATGGAAATTCTGGAAAGTTGGAATATTGTGATTCTGTAGTTTTGTTACCTTAGTGGAGGAAGATTCTAATTAGGTCATCTGGTCATTGATTTTGTCAGTTAGATTTTGTCAATTGGATTTTATACTGAAATAGATAAATGTCCTTTACAGATTAAGAGGGAACAAGGGAGACAGTGATGCTTAAGGGGAAAACAATTGATGCGTTTTTCAAAAGAAAGAGAGGTGATTCAACTGAATGTGAAGCTGATGAACCACTAGCAACAGAAGAAATTCCTGTTCCGCCTCCTCTGTTGTTGCTCGAATTTGAGCAACATGGACCACATCCTTCGATGCCTCAGCAACAAGGCCATCAAACTCAAACAAATGAAGTACAATTTCGAGGGATTGAATTCTTGCAGCGGGATCCAGCACTACGTCCACAGATTTGGCAATATCCACCTAATCAAAGAGATGATGTGCGGCGAGCGTATTTGAAGCTTGGTATTATGCAGCCCCGCTTGAAGGATTACAAAGCTTACGGTCCAGAAGGTCGCAAACGACGCTTTAAATATGACTGGTTCAAGGATTTCCCATCATGGTTGGAGTACTCGGAGGACAGTCATCGTGCATATTGCTTCTATTGTTTCTTGTTCAGCAACAATAAAAACAAGCGAGGTGGTTCAGATGTCTTTACAGTGCGAGGATTTGTAAATTGGAAGAAGGTCCATGATGGAAAGAAATGTGCATTCTTAAACCATATAGGTTCTGAACCTTGCTCTGTACATAATAATGCAACCAAAGCATATCATGACTTCTTGAATCAGCAAGGCCATTTAGGAAATGTTGTAGCAGTGGGCAACGAGAGGAAGACAGAAAGAAACCAGCTGAGGGTGAAAGTATCAATTGCAGCTGTTAAGTGGTTGACATCACAATCTTGTGCATTTAGAGGCCATGATGAAACACCAGAGTCAAAGAACAGAGGGAACTTTATTGAACTATTAAAGCTCCTTGCAGAATTCAATCCTGAGATTGCTGAAGTTATTTTGGAGAATGCTCCATACAGTTCAAAGTACACATCACATGAAATCCAACAAGAGATATTGGGTATTTATGCATTTAAAGTTAGGAAACATATCCGTGAAGAGATTGGGAATTCTAAGTTTTCTATTCTAGTGGACGAGACATGTGATGTAGCAAAAAGAGAGCAGATGGCATTGGTTCTCAGATTCGTTGATGAAGATCGTATATTGCAAGAGCGGTTCTTTGACTTGATACATGTGACGAACACCAAAGCCGCAACACTTAAAGAGGTATTGAGTTCTTTGTTATCCAAACATGCTTTTGATGTTCAGAACCTTCGTGGACAGGGGTACGATGGGGCTAGTAATATGGGGGGGAGTTCAATGGTTTGCAAGCTCTTTTTCTTAGAGAATGCCCGTATGCGTACTATGTCCACTGCTATGCTCATCGTTTGCAACTTGCGCTAGTGGCTGCATCAAAGGAAGTGGTCTCTATTGCGCAATTCTTCCAGAAACTTCTTTTTATTGTAAACACCGTTGACTCCTCCGCAAAGCGCCATGATGAGCTTCATGATGCCCAGTTGGAGGAACTAGCTCGGTTACTAGCTATTGATGACATTGAAACTGGAAAAGGGGGAAATCAAATCTGCACACTAAAACGACCTGGAGACACTAGATGGGGGTCTCACTTAGGTTCTATATCCAGCCTAAAGAAAATGTTTAATGTAGTAAATTCAGTACTTCAAAATATAGCATCCGATGGGTCAGCTGGCTCAATTCGTGCAGATGGAGACACTGCTTTTAGCTACTTGTCCTCTTTTGAGTTCATATTTATCTTATGTCTGATGGAAGAAATATTGGAGATAACTGAAGATCTTGGTCAAGCTTTGCAAAAGAAATCACAGGACATAGTAAATGCCATGCGCCTAGTGTTTACAACAAAGGTTCTTCTTGATGAAATGAGATCAGATGATGGTTGGGAAGCCTTTTTTGATAGGGTTGTTGAGTTCTGTGTAAATCATTCCATTGATATTC
>NC_041387.1:51002250-51012172 GCF_002162155.2 Triticum dicoccoides
GGTATTGAGTTCTTTGTTATCCAAACATGCTTTTGATGTTCAGAACCTTCGTGGACAGGGGTACGATGGGGCTAGTAATATGAGGGGGGAGTTCAATGGTTTGCAAGCTCTTTTTCTTAGAGAATGCCCGTATGCGTACTATGTCCACTGCTATGCTCATCGTTTGCAACTTGCGCTAGTGGCTGCATCAAAGGAAGTGGTCTCTATTGCGCAATTCTTCCAGAAACTTCTTTTTATTGTAAACACCGTTGACTCCTCCGCAAAGCGCCATGATGAGCTTCATGATGCCCAGTTGGAGGAACTAGCTCGGTTACTAGCTATTGATGACATTGAAACTGGAAAAGGGGGAAATCAAATCTGCACACTAAAACGACCTGGAGACACTAGATGGGGGTCTCACTTAGGTTCTATATCAAGCCTAAAGAAAATGTTTAATGTAGTAAATTCAGTACTTCAAAATATAGCATCCGATGGGTCAGCTGGCTCAATTCGTGCAGATGGAGACACTGCTTTTAGCTACTTGTCCTCTTTTGAGTTCATATTTATCTTATGTCTGATGGAAGAAATATTGGAGATAACTGAAGATCTTGGTCAAGCTTTGCAAAAGAAATCACAGGACATAGTAAATGCCATGCGCCTAGTGTTTACAACAAAGGTTCTTCTTAATGAAATGAGATCAGATGATGGTTGGCAAGCCTTTTTTGATAGGGTTGTTGAGTTCTGTGTAAATCATTCCATTGATATTCCAGATCTGGGGGAAACTTACATTATGCGTGGTGGTCGTGCTCGTCGCCAACCAGACCGTTTTACGAAGGAACATTATTTCCTGGTGGAAGTATTTCGTGCAACACTTGATACTCAGCTACATGAATTAGAATTCAGGTTCAATGACAAGGTACTGGATCTTTTGACCACAAGTGCTACTCTGATCCCCAAAAATAAATTCAAATCTTTCAAAGCTGATGATATTTGCGAGTTGGTGAAGAAATATTATCCAGCAGATTTCACTCAACAGGAAATCTATGGATTGGAGCAACAGCTAAAACACTTTGTTGTGGACGCCTCCAATGATAAGGAGTTGAAAAATGTGTCAACCTTAACAAATCTTTGTCGATATCTCTTTGAGTCAGGGAGGCATTCTATCTACAATTTGGTTGATCGATTGTTGCGATTGCTTCTAACTCTTCCAGTTTCTACAGCAAGTGCCGAGCGAGCATTCTCTACTTTGAAGATCATCAAGACAAGGCTACGTAATACTATGGAAGATGATTATCTAGCCAATAGCTTGCTAGTAAACATAGAGAGTGAAATTGTGGAGAAGTACATCTATGAAGATGTTCTTGTGCACTTTAAGGGTGTAAAGAAACGAAGGGCTGATCTGTAGTGAACTGGATGCTCCATGGTTAAATAGTATTTTGGGTATAGTTTCTTTTGTTCTGGAGCTGGTCAATAGTAAACTGAATGTTCCACGGTTAAATAGCACTTTGTTGTGAACCGAATTCTCTACTGATTAGAAATGTATTTTGTAAGCTAATCTGGAGAAGATCAATATAATTATCTAAGTTACTTGATATTTGCAACATCTAACTTGTTGAATACGTATGATTTCGTATTTTTTTTTACAGCTTCGCCCCTCCAAAGATTTCTTTCAAGCTCCGCCACTGCATGCATGGCCATTTGGCACCTGGGTGGTATTGATAGCACCATATGAATTTCTGCTGTACGTACCTAATTCATGCTTACACGTCACCCAGGTTAGAAAAAAGGATCATCTCCATGATCTACAGGGGAGCACAGATTAAAACATTTTACTTGTGCTACCCGGATCTAGGTAGGAGCAGTGGTGACTGACTGTGAGCCACATGTGCCGCTTGAAACGTGCTGGCAAAAAAAAAATTGAGGGAAATATTTGAGAGCCTTTATTCAACAAAAGCATTTTTGGGGCAGTCTGCCAACAGGCTGCTAACCAAGAACGAGGGGGTCTGGTCCAGCCAACTATCAGTCACCAAGAGTGTGCAAGCACGTTTTGTACTCAAATGGGTCGACATGTTGACTGTCCTTAATACATACTGAATTACACAGTAATCAAACTCTAAAGAGAGCTTTCTAATTTCATCAAGAACAGGTGCCACAGCAGAACGATTTGCATAATGAGAATTTCACAGATTCACCAAAGCCAAGCAATCAGTTTCCATCGTCACTCGCTTTAGGCCTCGCAGATTGGCGAAAATGACTCCTTCCCGGATGGCTAGTGCCTCCATGATCAATGGGTCTGTTACCCAAGATGTGGCTTATTTATTTTTTTTGCATGGTAATACGTGTCTCATTTATATAGAATAAAGATCAAGTTACAAGGCACGTCAGTACCGACCATATATGACTGAAAAGATAGGAAAATCCTATGCAAAATACCAGCGCCTGTCTCTTTCCTTCGACACCACGGAAGCGGCCACCAAAGGGTAAAAAGACAGATCACATCTTCGCCCAAACTCGACGCGGCTCCATCGCTGATCAGCAGCTTTACGGACCTCCAAAGTAGTTTGCCAAAAGCAAAATCATAGCCGTTGAAAGAATCAGACCAGGGCAACATGTCCCCGGACACGCCATCGAACTTCAGAACTGACACCCTCGCATGACGACAACGTCGGAGAAGGAAACCAGAACTGCCCGCCTTCGACCACAGACCCAACACAAGATACTCCATCTTCCAGCTGTCACTTGCGTAGACAACCGCCTGCGCGTACTCCTGAACGACAAAGCCTCCCTGCTCCACCATGACGTCGGAGACAACGCCACAGCAACGAGGACAGAGCAGAAGGAGAGACACACCTGATGGAGTTGCCGCCGCCGCCTCGTCAACACCATCCATGAACCCTAACGCTGTCGATCTAAGGAATCGACATAGACACGATGCCATCAACTCCGAGACGCCGCCATGAAGGACACCGCCGATGTGGGAGTGAGGTTGAGGCAGATTTATTCGTCCGGGCGCCGCTCCCACCATCCCAACGACGCACCACGACCTACAAATCCAAAACCTAACTACAGAACGAAGGAACGGGGTCCTCCCTCCCTCCTGCCGCCGAAGCAGTAGTCGAAGGGAGAGGGAGCCAGCGCACCGGCCGGTGAAAATCTGAGGAAAAAGTGCCTCGCCCTAGTCCCCTGGTGGCGGGGGCGGCTAGGGTTCCCCAAGATGTGGCTTACACCACGCAAAAAGGCAAATCGCAGTCGCGCACTGTGGTCGAGTACGCGAAAAGGCTACGTACGTGTACGCTCGTGGCGGCGTCGCTCGGACTCGCGTACGTACGTGGGATGCCGATCGATCGAGTCGTGGTACCCGAACGTGCACTGTGGCTCCTAGTACGTCCCATCATTTTGTAGCGCGACAATGCATGCATGGCCTCGCAGGTCGCATGCAGCAGCAGCCAGTGCCACTCTACTATACTCCTACTTGCGCACGGTCCACAGCTAGCCCGGTCCCTGCCCACGCGCGGGGGAGGGCGAGGTCGACAAAAGGCGCGGACATGTGCATCGACCTGGGGCCGCTCGCGCGTGTGTGGCCGCTAGCTCCATCGGAATGATGGACAGCGCGACGATCTTGGCGTCTGATCGACTTAGTAGTACGTAGAGTAAGTAGCAGCGTCCGTCCAAACGACATGGCCGGCCCGATAAGCTCTACGCCGGGGACGCCACGGCGGGGCGACGTCCCGGCCGGAAACCCAGGTTCCTACTTACACAGGGTGCACCTGCGGACCTGCCTGCACGGTCTTCCACAGGGGACCTCCTCCTCCTCCCGTAGTATAGACAGGCTAGCATGAGGTTGTCGCACGCATACGCCTACATGTGCCAAATTACCATGACAACGGAGTTGATTGATTTTCCGCGTGATCCAGAGGGCTTGTGCGTCGTACATGGGATTTCATTTCTGGTAGCCTCAGGGCTCAGGGAGTGGGCAAAGCATACTGCATACGTGAACATTGATTGGAGACGGGACATGCACGTCCATACCTATTTTGTTTTTGTACCACTATATACTCCTGTAGATTTGACCACGTCGAGACGTGAACGTCGCATCAACGGACACTACTCACTGGCCGATCCGTCTGAACAGGAGACATCAAGTGACTGGATGGGGGCGGGTACGCGTAGTTGCGCTCTCCGGCCGGGGCGGACGAAGCGAATGATCACGGCGTGATTGGTCCTCCTCCTAGCAACAGTTGCATCTCCAAAGACAAGCTGGCCGCTGCCGGGGCCGCCGGCACGGAAAAGTCATCACCTCCATCCACACTCACACACACACACACCAACCAGAAAGCTAGTGAGTAGCCATCCTTCCTTGCGGGTCCTGGATCGGCGTAGCGTCTTAATTTTTACTTGCAACATACGCCTCGCACATGGATCCTACGTGGTGATTATTAAAAACCAGCTTTGACCTCGATCTACTCGGGCAAAGACCTCCAGCTGGTAAGCTAGCTAGTGGTGCAACTTTCTTGAGACGGGAGAGGGGCCCCGGCGTCACCCGTAACGAAAAGGGAAATACTGGTGCACCCAACCAACCGTGCCATAATGCGCACCGCCCATGTCGAGTATGATGAGCACGGAAAGGACAAGCGACCGGGGGCCGGCCGGGCCACCGGTTTCGTTCCTGCCCAAACCCAATCGCATCGGGACTCGGCCACCTTAACACGCACGCACCGGTGTGCTGCCTGTACTGTACTATGCTTGCATGCGGCGCACACGCGGCCGCGCGCCGTGGAGATGCGACCGTGCTACGTGCGGGCGCGAGGGATGGGAGAGAGACGAACGAGCTAGAGCGGCCGGCTCGGCGTCGGCGGTGACACGTCTTTGTATCTACGTGTTGCGTGTCGCTGTGGAGCATATCATATGCGTTTCACATTCTTTTATCAGCTGTTGTCTGGTTTGCGCCAGAGTGGGTATTTACGTGGCCTCCTGTTACCAGGGAGAGAGATCTCGGATTCGTTGCTTAGTGCTAGCGGCTCTGGGTTTACTTTTATTATTCTTGGAAAAACATCTCACCTAGTCATTTTTGGCACTAGTCCCACTTGTGGTCTTGTACACTGTAGTTTTTTTTGTACCCTGTAGTTGCACTGTGCATTGGCCACCAAACGGGGAAATTACAAGCGCAAGCAAATGATTCCAGCCAGAAGACGTCGAACAAGATTTGCACCGCCCAATGGGACTTTTTGCTCTACCGGTCAAGTGGAGTATAGGTCCAGAGAGGGTAATGAGGTTACCCCACTTCTCAAGCATGAGCGCCAAGCAAGTCTTCCTACTGCACCAATGCAAGGCTGGCCATGTAATAGGCCAAGACCAATGTTTGTTAATAATGGAGCACCTAGGTGTGGCTAGCTAGGATCCAGGTAAGCAGGCCGAGCTACTACAGGATTGATTCATGATTTGTTGATGGTGACTTACTACTGCAGCATTGTCTGTTTTTCGCGCTTGTTTATTTGTTGAACGTTTAGCTATCTTCAAGATACTATCTCCCTGTGTGTTTATTAGTACTCATCGAATTTTGGATCAAAGTTTAACAACATATTTGACTAGCAAAATGTTAATGCATGTCACATAAAAGTATATTGTTGGATTCTTATTTAAATAAAATGTATTCTCCAATGATAATATACTACCTCCGTTCGGGTTTATTGGTCCCCATTGTATTTCGTGTTAAATTTTGACCATAGATTAAACTAACAAAATGTTTACGCATGTCACCAAACATTATATTTTTGAAAACTATGTTCAAATACGAATCTAATGAGATAATTTTTCTTGACATGCATTAACATTTTGTTAGTTAAATCTTTAGTCAAAATTTGGCACAAACTACAAAGGGGACAAGTAAACCAGGACGGAGGTTGTACTAATTAACAAATCTACATAAACATTTAGCTCTTGAGTAACACTCACTCCGTTCAATAATATAAGAACATTTTTCAAGCTACTTTGAAAGACATTCTTATATACGGACGTTAGTCTTTCCTCCTCCTCAAGAAAAGTCTCCTTGCTCCACTCGCCGGTGCCGCCACCAATCCGCCCCACCTCCAATGGCCTTCGGGTGGGGGAGGTGCGGAGGATCTCGGCCCCCCGGCAGAGGGAGGGAACCTGTCCTCATTTTTGTGAGGTTCAAAGTGTTGGTTGGGGCTTTGTGGCGATGGCGATGTCCCTCGGTAGGAATAATGCCTCACACGTCCTATCCCCGTCCCAATGATGCAAATAGCGTCATCGAAGGATGTGTGGAGGTGTATCTCTGTTAGATCTTGTGGGATTCGGTCAGTGCTGGTCTTCGGTGGATCTATTTGGATACAATTTTTTTTCGTGTGGTTCCAGGATTATATCTTTCCAATCTACAACTCTCTTCACCGGCGATGATTGCTGCTCTAGTGCGCTGGTCCTTTGGGGCCTTAGCATGATGACTTCCCGACTGTCTACCACAGCAAGGTTTGCCCGGCTCCGTCGAGGGAGGCGTCATGACAGCGGCGCGCCTTCAACTCGCTTTAGTGCTTGTAGTCGTCGCTAGGTGGTCCATAGACCTAGTTGTAATTTTTATTACCTTTTGTGTTCTCTATACTACCATGATTGAAGAATAGATTGAAAAATTCTCTAGTGAAAAAAAGAGACATTCTTATATCTATAATACTGCACACACGGACTATCTCGACGGACTTTTACGGACCCTAACGTGTGCCCTTCTCATTCCCCCACCCCCTTTTTTTCACTGGTGGGCCCGCCTCACTTAATCAAATTTCAACCAATCACTCTTAACCACCCCGTAAACCCCCTGTAGTAATCCCGTGTGTGTAGCACAACTGTTCTTATATCATGGGACGAAGGGAGCAGTAATCAACTAGTAACTAAGAAAAGCTTAGGTCACTAAAAATAAGCAAAAGTAGAGTGCTTACCTCTTTTTCAAGGAAAGACATCAGATAATTAGGTTTCCTCCTCCATCCGGTAGCGTCGTCTGTCCACCTCGCCTCCAATTGCCTTTGGGTCTTGGAGGTGCGGAGGACATTGGCCTCACGTCGACGGATGGAGTCTGCTCTTTTTTTGTTGTTGTTTGGTTTAACGTTTTGATTGGGATTGTGTGACGGCGGCGATGTTAGCCTGGCTACAGTGAGAGACGAGCCAAGACGACAACGCGACTCTGGCTCGCTCCAGCGCTTGTATTCGTCGTCGCTAGGCAGTTTGTGGACCTGTTTGTAACTTTTTTTCACTAGTGTTTTTGTGTGCTGTCATGATTGATTATGAACATAGTACAGTTTTTTTAAAGAAAAGCAAAGACTATTACAAAAACTGTAGTCAGTCGAGTTTTTTTTTCGATAGGATGATATTCTGTCATGTTGCCCGATGAATGCAGACAAGTGGTCATAGTACTTCGAACCTCGTAATAAAGACAGGGGGCAAGAGGGTCATTTGGCAGGAAAAGGTTAACCAATCCAGTTGTGATCCTGAATTCCTGATGCATCACCTCGATCGCTTTGGGCGCGCGCGCGCGGCCAGTCAGAATCTGGACATGTCCGCAGACGGGACTTGACATCGCGGCGGTGCAGGCGGCGGTAGACGAGACGATCGACGAGATAGGCTGCTGCTGGCAGGAGGAGGGAGGCGCGTCTTTAATCGTGTCGGCCACGAGGAAGCTGGCCCGGCCGGTCCGTCGCCGTCGCCGTCGCATCTCGTCTCATCCCATCACCCAGCCAGCCGATAGGATTTCATAAATTTCTAGGCGCCCACCATGCTTGGAATCCATCGTGCTGTACCGGAATCATTGCGCCCGGCCTAGCTCTAGCTATGCCCTATATATGTCATGTGTACGCGTCCCTATTCGGCGTATGTAGAAACGAAATGTGGTCAGACGCGAGTGGAGTAATGCCAAGGCATGGCATGGTGTTTCTTAGGAAAAGGTGATGATGGAAAGATCCTTGACCTGTGAAGAATTCATCATCCAAGGGTGGAGGCTTCAAACGAAACCAGGACAGACAACACTTTTGCTTCGGTACACCCCCCTAATACAAGGATGGCCGAGATCGTACGATACCTTTTCATAATCAGGGGTACGATCGACATATTTAGAAAAGTCTTCCCGCCTCCCCGTATACGCGTACGTCTTGTTTTTTTCTCCCTGGACGACCCGCAGCCCACGTACCCTTTTTTTTTCTAAACTGATGCAAAAAATAAAATGCGGCGACCAGGAATCGAACCCGCGCACTAGCGTTCAAGTGTGGCACGCCATAACCACCAGGCCACGCCCCATTCTGCGATCAAGTTCATTTTCTAAACCCTTTTCTTCTTTCCTTTTGGTCTTTTTCTAATTCGCGCGCGCTAACTGGGAGCTCCTAATCCGCGCGCATTAAGCGCCGGTTGGCGCTTCTGGCGCTCGCAAGCGACGGGAAGCGGGCCGGCCCCAAAAAAGGAGGGCGCCCAACAGAAAAATTAAAATCAAATTGGCTCGTGCGCCGTCACTCGGTCAGCCGACCTCCTGTCTCAAGTTACACCGCGCTAACCACTCGGCCACAAGCCCACAACGGCACATCCAGTAGGGTACATCACTTAATTTCCTTTTTAGGTTCTTCTTTCCTTTTTCGTTTTTTCATTTTTCTTTTCTGTTTTTTCTTTTTTCTTCCTTACATGATGAATTTTCGCAAACTCGTGAACTCTTTTCAAATGGATGAACTTTTTTCATTTTTGATTGAAAAAAAGTTCATCGGATTTGAAAAAGATATTAATTGGATTTGAAAGAAGTTCATGGGATTCAAGAAAAAGTTCATCACATATGAAAAAAGTTCATTGATTCTGAAAAAAGGTCATCAAACTTGAAAAAAAAGTACTTCGGAACCCCCTTCGATAAATCGAAACCGTGCTGTTATCATATGGTGTACGTGAACGCATGCATGCAAATGCATGAAAGTGTGCACACATGTGGGCACCGCCAACGTAGGCCACCACGCAAGGATTGAACGAAATCAGACACCAAACCAACGTTGTGTCATGTCCGGCCACTGTTTCGTGGCTTTTTCACCGAGAAAATTGTAGAAAATGCATTGAGCGTGGGAAAAATATGCTAACTGGCGTGCGTGATGCCGATGATGATGCCAGCGAGTGGAAAAAGTTTCGGGCCATTTGGCAAAGATGAAAAAAAGTACTTCGGAATCCCTCTCCGGCAGATCGATACGTTGCTGGTTGCACAAGGTCTAGGTGATCGCATGCATGCAAGTGCACGAAACTGTGCACACATGTGGACACGGCCAACGTAGGCCACCATGCAAGGTTTGAACGAAATCGGACACCAAACCAACGTTGCGTCACGTCCGGCCATTGTTTCGGGGCTTTTTCATCGGGAAAATCATGGAAAATGCATCGAGCGTCAGGAAAATATGCAAACTGGCTTGCATGATGCCGACGGTGATGCCAGCATGTGTAAAAAGTTTGGGGCCGGTTGGCAGAGTAAAAAAAAGTACTTCGGAACCCCCTCCGGTAGACCGAAACCGTGCTGGTATCACATGGTGTACGTGATCGCATGCATGCAAGTGCACGAAACTGTGCACACTTGTGCACACGGGCAACGTAGGCCACTACGCAAGGTTTGATGGAAATTGGACACCAAACCAACGTTGCGTCACATCCGGCCATTGTTTTGGGGCTTTTTCAATGAGAAAATCGTAGAAAATGCATTGACCTTTGGAAAAATATGCAAACTGGCGTGCGTGATGCCGACGTTGATGTCAACGTGTGGAAAAAGTTTGGGGCCGGTTGGCGGAGTCGAAAAAAAAGTACTTCAGAACCCCTCTCCGGCACATCGATATGTTGCTGGTTGCACAAGGTCTACGTGATCGCATGCATGCAAGTGCACGAAAGTGTGCACACATGTGGGCACGACCAACGTAGGCCACCACGCAAGGATTGA
>NC_041387.1:51014097-51034832 GCF_002162155.2 Triticum dicoccoides
CGGAAAAAAAAGTACTTCGGAACCCCTCTCCGGCACATCGATACGTTGCTGGTTTCACAAAGTCTACGTGATCGCATGCATGCAAGTGCACGAAAGTGTGCACACATGTGGGCACGGCCAACGTAGGCCACCACGCAAGGTTTGAACGAAATCGGGCACCAAACCAACGTTGCGTCACGTCCGGCCATTGTTTCGGGGCTTTTTCATCGGGAAAATCGTAGAAAATGCATCGAGCGTCAGAAAAATATGCAAACTGGCTTGCGTGATGCCGACGGTGATGCCAGCATGTGGAAAAAGTTTGGGACCGGTTGGTAGAGTAAAAAAAGTACTTCGGAACCCCCTCTCCAGTAGACAAAGTTGGATAAATCAATGTAGTTGTCAAAAAAAAAGGCCAGCAGAATTACTGAATGGGCCAGGCGTATCAATCATTGCATACATGCAGGAGAATCCATCGGGGGTCAAACCCTTAGATTACGACTCCACGATCTCCACGCCCGCCTCCTCCATGATCGCCACGCCCCGACTCCAGCCGCCAGCCGCCATCAGCCCCGCCGCCCGCCGCCATCCAGCCCCGTCGCCCGCCGCCCGCCGCCATCAGCCCGCCGCCCGCCTCCCCCCGCTAGCAGCCCCTCCGCCCGCCTCCATCCGGCCCCGCGGCAAGACGCTAGCAGGCAGCCGCCAGCAGCCCCGCCGCCTCCACGAACGGGCGCCTGCGTCCACGAACGGCCGCCGCCTCGACGACCGATCCCGCCACGTCGACGATCCGCAGGTCGCCGTCACGTCCACGATCCGTCCCCCGCACGAACAACCCCGGCCCCGAAGGTAAAGTGAAGTTTCTTGCCGTGGACGTATGTGAAATCACTGTGTCAAATAGCTAATAGTTGATGTTGTTTTTCATCTAGTATGGAAGAATACGGAGAAGTTTATTGCTCCGTGGAGAAGTGGTGCACGCTGGTCAGCAAGTTAAACGCCAGGCAACGAACGCGGCTACGTGGCACCAGCTTGCAGAATTTCTTGCAGATACCTAGCGTGCAAATGCGAAAATGTTTGCTGAAATACATCATTCAAAAATATGACCCGATTAAAAAAAGATTCGTGTTGCGTCCGACAAAAGGTGACATATCCTTGCGGACGGATGATGTCTTTCATATTTTTGGCCTTGTGAATAAGGGCAAAGATGTTATGAAGGCATTAGGTAAAATGAACGAGTACGCGAAGGAAATGGTTCCTTCTAAGTTTGTAGACGCGCGAAGTGGAGAAATAGTGATCGATCAGTTGATCAACAACATAGTTTCGAGTGGGACGTATGATGACGACTTTGTGCGGCGAGCGGTATTAGTCCTCATTGGCACAATAATAGCACCGCACTCCACCAGACATGTTCCACATTTTCTTTACCAGTTGGTGGAGGACGTCGATGCCATAAAATCATATAACTGGAATGCGTTCACGTTACGCGTCTGCATTGAAGGAATCACAAAGACTGTTAAAGATGTTAAAAAGTTCAAGTGGCCTGTTGGAAACCTGGCGCTCATCCAGGTATACCGTAATTTTATTGTGAATTACTTACTTGTTATCTATTGCAGGAACAATAATGCTTTTCATGTTTTTGCAGTACATGTACTGGGAGAAGGTGCAGCCAACTTCAGTAGAAACATTCAATCCTTTGTTGTCGGAGTACCCATTGATGGTAAATTGGTCCGAAATGGAGGCTAAGAAGCGTGACATATATGACAACGAGAACGACCGTGGTCATGGCACGGTAAATATTTATATCTTGTAGTGCATGCATTAATTCTAGTACATAACGGATCACTTATTCTTAATTCGTTGAACATTTCACAGATTGATGATTTAATAAGCGAACAGTATAGACATGCCAGAATAGCAAAAGAAGCAATAATCGAAGAGGAAGATACCGAGCCACCTTCACCTAAAGGTGGAGGCAGAACTAGAAAAGGTTGTAAGCCCACAGCTTCATCGAGCAGAGGCGGTACGAAAGAACACTTCATGAAATGCATAAGAGATATGCAGAAAGAGATACGTCTAATTCCTGAGAAATGTGCTGAGGTAATTATTAATGTGTACTTTATTTTACGTGGGCAACTACATGTACTTATTGTCTTCCATGTGTTCTTGCAGATATTGCTCGAGAAGCTAAGTAAGAAGGGTTTGCTGGTGAAGCGAAGTGGGGACTTCCTTGATGAGCGCGCTTTTGAGGACGAAAGTGATGAGTTGGTGAGAAAGTACAAGCCAAAGTATCATACAGAAGTTACTTCATCTCCTTTGGAAGAACGCGCGGACGAGAAGATGGATGCATCCTTCACGGGTCCAAATGCTACGAACTTTCTCAATGACGAAGGCATGCAGTCCGGTACACCCGGTAAAGGTGTTCAAAACGACCCCTTTATTATTGAGGATAATGGTTCACCCAAGGAAGCATCACCATCATTAGGCACGAATGATTTTCCTTCTCTTACTAGGAACCCACAGAAAGAAAATGCAGTATCAGTCGGGTCTAGTGCTGAAAATTCAGCGGAAGGTACTTACCCTAGTCCGACAACAATCTGTAAGGACGCGAATAATAATGGGACTGAGGAGCATGATGGGAAGCGGAAACGCCAACAGTCAAAGTATTGTCGGTCCCCCTTTATTATTGAGGATGGTCCACGCAAACGTGTGAAAAAAAGTAAGTTAATTCTAAAACATTTGTAAAGCTTTTTATGTTCTAACATTTGTAGTTAATTAACTACATGTCCGCTCATTGTTGTAGGTCTGTTTCGTATACGTGATGTTCTCCTTAGTACGGACTTTATGGATGAGAATCACATAGAGGGCGCGAGGGTTTATATCGACACGCTAGCAGACTCGCCGAAGCATTTAAAACAGACTGTGGTCCACATGACGGGAATAGGTGGGGAAATGTGTAGGGCGGAAATGCTTCAAGCTATCACTTCGGGCGACTGGTTGAATGGCGCTGTAAGTATGCACATTATTTTATGTTCTTATACACTTATGTTGTATTAAGTACATTTTCTAACTGTCATTTTTTGGCTTCTCAATTTTGATAGGTCATCAATTGTTATTCGAACCACTTGCTGACTACTACTCCTATGGCTGATCGGCATGTTCTAACATCATGGGTGTCATACTGCCTTATACAGCGCGCTAAAGGAAAGCTGAAAAACTCGAACATGAACTACATGGAATTTTTCACGAAAGAATCAAAAACTGTGTCAAGAGTAATTGACGAGTACTTCGCAAAAGATAAGGTATTTGCATTTCAAACAACTATTGACAGTACATAGCAAACTTTTTGTACATAAGCTTACTGTTTTGTAGGCATTTTTCACTTTGAATGTGAACAAGAATCATTGGATAACCATTGTCATGCACAATAAGAAGAAAGAGTTTCAAGTTCTAAGTTCTACTGGTAAAATAAGCAAGGCAGTTCATGCGAAGATTGCTTCGATGGTAACTTAACAACTTTGCATAACATGAATACATTTGTACTTTGTAAGATGATCACTTTGTACATGCTTAATATTGTGTTGACAATTTTTTTTACAGAGGGCAGAAATTGTTGTAGATACAAATCAGGTAAACTCTGCTATAGGTACACATCATCCAGATGTGTCTAAATGGCCAATAAAGGAGTACGACATGCCGAGACAAAAAGACGGGTAAGCTCATAGTCAAATGCATATGTAATTGTGTTTTCCATCATGACTTGACTAGCATTTTTATTTTTAGAGTGTCTTGCGGACTTTTCGTGATGAAGTGCATCGAACTCTGGGATGGGGATGCCTTCAGACATGACTTTGACCAGGACGAGATCAATTCTTCAAGGGGACGCATTCTCGTGGAAATACTTTTTTCAGAGAGCAACACACTGACTAAGGTGAAGGAGAAGATTCTGAAAATTATGGAGAAGGAATAAGTGCCAGCAAGTGTGTAGGGTTTTTGCCCACCACATGATTATGCCTATTTGGTACCATTTCATAATTGTAATAATGGCAGAATTTTGCTTTTAGCCACGTACATGATTATGCCTATTTGGATGCCACAATATATTTTATTCGCACATAGATTATTATGGCTATTCTGTGATTGGGACAAATTTATTATTGTAATTATGCATGTTTGGTGATTGAGACAATTTTTGCTACTGTTACAATCGATTATGCATCGCTACTGATTTTCTATTTGAAGTGATTATGCCTTTGTGAAATTTATGCCTACAGTTATTTGTTTAAAGGGAAAAAAATGTCATGACGTACTGAAAAAAATGACCAAGCTGCTGGACCCATAGTAGGTATATTTTTTCAAACAAATCGACTCGCGCTATCAAATCGGCCCACAACGGGCCCAGCAGCAGGTTCCAACGGGGCTGGAAGGATAAATAACAGAGGAGTTCGATGTGTAAGCCGCGCCCGCATATTTAAGCCGGTCGAGGCGCCTCCCTGCTTCCGAGGTGGGACTAAACCTCACAAGTGCGCAGTGGCGGAGCTTGAAAGAAATCTTTGGAGGGGCGAAGCTGTAAAAAAAAATACGAAATCATACGTATTCAACAAGTTAGATGTTGCAAATATCAAGTAACTTAGATAATTATATTGATCTTCTCCAGATTAGCTTACAAAATACATTTCTAATCAGTAGAGAATTCGGTTCACAACAAAGTGCTATTTAACCGTGGAACATTCAGTTTACTATTGACCAGCTCCAGAACAAAAGAAACTATACCCAAAATACTATTTAACCATGGAGCATCCAGTTCACTACAGATCAGCCCTTCGTTTCTTTACACCCTTAAAGTGCACAAGAACATCTTCATAGCTGTACTTCTCCACAATTTCACTCTCTATGTTTACTAGCAAGCTATTGGCTAGATAATCATCTTCCATAGTATTACGTAGCCTTGTCTTGATGATCTTCAAAGTAGAGAATGCTCGCTCGGCACTTGCTGTAGAAACTGGAAGAGTTAGAAGCAATCGCAACAATCGATCAACCAAATTGTAGATAGAATGCCTCCCTGACTCAAAGAGATATCGACAAAGATTTGTTAAGGTTGACACATTTTTCAACTCCTTATCATTGGAGGCGTCCACAACAAAGTGTTTTAGCTGTTGCTCCAATCCATAGATTTCCTGTTGAGTGAAATCTGCTGGATAATATTTCTTCACCAACTCGCAAATATCATCAGCTTTGAAAGATCTGAATTTATTTTTGGGGATCAGAGTAGCACTTGTGGTCAAAAGATCCAGTACCTTGTCATTGAACCTGAATTCTAATTCATGTAGCTGAGTATCAAGTGTTGCACGAAATACTTCCACCCGGAAATAATGTTCCTTCGTAAAACGGTCTGGTTGGCGACGAGCACGACCACCACGCATAATGTAAGTTTCCCCCAGATCTGGAATATCAATGGAATGATTTACACAGAACTCAACAACCCTATCAAAAAAGGCTTCCCAACCATCATCTGATCTCATTTCATCAAGAAGAACCTTTGTTGTAAACACTAGGCGCATGGCATTTACTATGTCCTATCATTTCTTTTGCAAAGCTTGACCAAGATCTTCAGTTATCTCCAATATTTCTTCCATCAGACATAAGATAAATATGAACTCAAAAGAGGACAAGTAGCTAAAAGCAGTGTCTCCATCTGCACGAATTGAGCCAGCTGACCCATCGGATGCTATATTTTGAAGTACTGAATTTACTACATTAAACATTTTCTTTAGGCTTGATATAGAACCTAAGTGAGACCCCCATCTAGTGTCTCCAGGTCGTTTTAGTGTGCAGATTTGATTTCCCCCTTTTCCAGTTTCAATGTCATCAATAGCTAGTAACCGAGCTAGTTCCTCCAACTGGGCATCATGAAGCTCATCATGGCGCTTTGCGGAGGAGTCAACGGTGTTTACAATAAAAAGAAGTTTCTGGAAGAATTGCGCAATAGAGACCACTTCCTTTGATGCAGCCACTAGCGCAAGTTGCAAACGATGAGCATAGCAGTGGACATAGTACGCATACGGGCATTCTCTAAGAAAAAGAGCTTGCAAACCATTGAACTCCCCCCTCATATTACTAGCCCCATCGTACCCCTGTCCACGAAGGTTCTGAACATCAAAAGCATGTTTGGATAACAAAGAACTCAATACCAGTGGCGGAGCTTGAAAGAAATCTTTGGAGGGGCGAAGCTGTAAAAAAAATACGAAATCATACGTATTCAACAAGTTAGATGTTGCAAATATCAAGTAACTTAGATAATTATTGATCTTCTCCAGATTAGCTTACAAAATACATTTCTAATCAGTAGAGAATTCGGTTCACTACAAAGTGCTATTTAACCGTGGAACATTCAGTTTACTATTGACCAGCTCCAGAACAAAAGAAACTATACCCAAAATACTATTTAACCATGGAGCATCCAGTTCACTACAGATCAGCCCTTCGTTTCTTTACACCCTTAAAGTGCACAAGAACATCTTCATAGCTGTACTTCTCCACAATTTCACTCTCTATGTTTACTAGCAAGCTATTGGCTAGATAATCATCTTCCATAGTATTACGTAGCCTTGTCTTGATGATCTTCAAAGTAGAGAATGCTCGCTCGGCACTTGCTGTAGAAACTGGAAGAGTTAGAAGCAATCGCAACAATCGATCAACCAAATTGTAGATAGAATGCCTCCCTGACTCAAAGAGATATCGACAAAGATTTGTTAAGGTTGACACATTTTTCAACTCCTTATCATTGGAGGCGTCCACAACAAAGTGTTTTAGCTGTTGCTCCAATCCATAGATTTCCTGTTGAGTGAAATCTGCTGGATAATATTTCTTCACCAACTCGCAAATATCATCAGCTTTGAAAGATCTGAATTTATTTTTGGGGATCAGAGTAGCACTTGTGGTCAAAAGATCCAGTACCTTGTCATTGAACCTGAATTCTAATTCATGTAGCTGAGTATCAAGTGTTGCACGAAATACTTCCACCCGGAAATAATGTTCCTTCGTAAAACGGTCTGGTTGGCGACGAGCACGACCACCACGCATAATGTAAGTTTCCCCCAGATCTAGAATATCAATGGAATGATTTACACAGAACTCAACAACCCTATCAAAAAAGGCTTCCCAACCATCATCTGATCTCATTTCATCAAGAAGAACCTTTGTTGTAAACACTAGGCGCATGGCATTTACTATGTCCTGTGATTTCTTTTGCAAAGCTTGACCAAGATCTTCAGTTATCTCCAATATTTCTTCCATCAGACATAAGATAAATATGAACTCAAAAGAGGACAAGTAGCTAAAAGCAGTGTCTCCATCTGCACGAATTGAGCCAGCTGACCCATCGGATGCTATATTTTGAAGTACTGAATTTACTACATTAAACATTTTCTTTAGGCTGGATATAGAACCTAAGTGAGACCCCCATCTAGTGTCTCCAGGTCGTTTTAGTGTGCAGATTTGATTTCCCCCTTTTCCAGTTTCAATGTCATCAATAGCTAGTAACCGAGCTAGTTCCTCCAACTGGGCATCATGAAGCTCATCATGGCGCTTTGCGGAGGAGTCAACGGTGTTTACAATAAAAAGAAGTTTCTGGAAGAATTGCGCAATAGAGACCACTTCCTTTGATGCAGCCACTAGCGCAAGTTGCAAACGATGAGCATAGCAGTGGACATAGTACGCATACGGGCATTCTCTAAGAAAAAGAGCTTGCAAACCATTGAACTCCCCCCTTATATTACTAGCCCCATCGTACCCCTGTCCACGAAGGTTCTGAACATCAAAAGCATGTTTGGATAACAAAGAACTCAATACCTCTTTAAGTGTTGCGGCTTTGGTGTTCGTCACATGTATCAAGTCAAAGAACCGCTCTTGCAATATACGATCTTCATCAACGAATCTGAGAACCAATGCCATCTGCTCTCTTTTTGCTACATCACATGTCTCGTCCACTAGAATAGAAAACTTAGAATTCCCAATCTCTTCACGGATATGTTTCCTAACTTTAAATGCATAAATACCCAATATCTCTTGTTGGATTTCATGTGATGTGTACTTTGAACTGTATGGAGCATTCTCCAAAATAACTTCAGCAATCTCAGGATTGAATTCTGCAAGGAGCTTTAATAGTTCAATAAAGTTCCCTCTGTTCTTTGACTCTGGTGTTTCATCATGGCCTCTAAATGCACAAGATTGTGATGTCAACCACTTAACAGCTGCAATTGATACTTTCACCCTCAGCTGGTTTCTTTCTGTCTTCCTCTCGTTGCCCACTGCTACAACATTTCCTAAATGGCCTTGCTGATTCAAGAAGTCATGATATGCTTTGGTTGCATTATTATGTACAGAGCAAGGTTCAGAACCTATATGGTTTAAGAATGCACATTTCTTTCCATCATGGACCTTCTTCCAATTTACAAATCCTCGCACTGTAAAGACATCTGAACCACCTCGCTTGTTTTTATTGTTGCTGAACAAGAAACAATAGAAGCAATATGCACGATGACTGTCCTCCAAGTACTCCAACCATGATGGGAAATCCTTGAACCAGTCATATTTAAAGCGTCGTTTGCGACCTTCTGGACCGTAAGCTTTGTAATCCTTCAAGCGGGGCTGCATAATACCAAGCTTCAAATACGCTCGCCGCACATCATCTCTTTGATTAGGTGGATATTGCCAAATCTGTGGACGTAGTGCTGGATCCCGCTGCAAGAATTCAATCCCTCGAAATTGTACTTCATTTGTTTGAGTTTGATGGCCTTGTTGCTGAGGCATCGAAGGATGTGGTCCATGTTGCTCAAATTCGAGCAACAACAGAGGAGGCGGAACAGGAATTTCTTCTGTTGCTAGTGGTTCATCAGCTTCACATTCAGTTGAATCACCTCTCTTTCTTTTGAAAAACGCATCAATTGTTTTCCCCTTAAGCATCACTGTCTCCCTTGTTCCCTCTTAATCTGTAAAGGACATTTATCTATTTCAGTATAAAATCCAATTGACAAAATCTAACTGACAAAATCAATGACCAGATGACCTAATTAGAATCTTCCTCCACTAAGGTAACAAAACTACAGAATCACAATATTCCAACTTTCCAGAATTTCCATAGGGGAGAGATTGAGAGAGATACAGCCAGGGAGGGGAATCTGCTCACCGAGCCACCGAGGCACTGTTGCGCGGGGTCGACGGGGCCTAATGCTATAGCGGACAGCCACAACCGAGGCAGAAGTGGATGAACCTGAGCGGAGGAGGAAGGAGTCGACCAACCCCTAGCCAGCCACCCGCCAGCCGGCCAGCGGTCGCCCCACGCCGGCAGGCCACAGCGCAGTTCCCAGTCGCCGGTGCCCCACGCCCACGCTCAGCCGTCCGTGGTCGCAAGTCAAAGGCCAAAGGGGATAAGGATTCTGGAGTGGAGTTGGTCGCTGCATCCAGGCATCATAGACTAGGCCTAGTTGATAAGCGGGCCTGTGGGCTGTATGTATACATAGGGGTAGTAAAAAAATTTCATTTTTGCTGGGGGGGCGACGGCCCAGGTTCGCCCCCACGAAGCTCCGCCGTTGCAAGTGCGGGCGGCACGGCGTGCACAGCATGCACTGCCTTGTTCGTGGGCCGGCGCAAATTTGAAGCCCACCGTGGTCGGCCCCCTCGCCCCGCGCGCGACCTCTCCCCCGCCAACTGGGCCGGCCCATAGTCCACCCGCGCGGTAGCCCCTGCCCCCCGCGCGCGCGCCGCACCTGGTCACTGGTTTAGTACCACCTCGAAAGCGGGGGGGCGCCTTGACCTGTTTAAATAGCCAGGCGCGGCATAGCAGTCGAACTCCTCTGTTACATATCCATCCTGCCCCGTTGGACCTCGCTGCTGGGCCGTAGTGGTCGATTTGACCGCCCGAGTCGCACTGTTGTGCTTGATTTGTGTGAAAAAATTTACCTACTGGCGGGTCCAGCTTGCTGGTCGGGCTTTTTTTCACACTTTTCCTTTAAACAACACATTTACAGTACAGTGAACAAACAAAAAATGAGAATGCAGCATGTACACGAAACATTACAGAAATCATGGCAATTAATTCACTACATAGGATAGATGTCCACATAAATATGTTGACAATCATAATTTAGCACATACGATAGATGTTCACATAATTATTTTGAGAAACATAAACAAAACACTTATTAAGTTTTCTGGCGCCGGACACATGTTTACATAAATAAATAGCAACTTCCAACATGACTCGTGCAACCAGTTTTTTTCTTCCCATGATCGAAGCCACTTCTCTACGCCCGGTACCTGAAAGAAATATAAAGAACGCTTGTGAGAAAATATAGTCGGTAAAATCGAACACACAACATAACTGAAATAAAAATGTAAAACTTACTTCTCGTTTTGACTACATGTCGCCTTGTTATGACCTGCAAATTTGCAAAGACTGCATAACGGACCACTTTTCTTCTCTCTAAAATCTTTAGGTCTACCATTTTTCATAACGTCAGGGCCACCCTTTGACCGGCCTTTCTTAGGTGCACCCTTCGTTGAAACTTTCTCAGGATCACGTATACCTGCTGCACCTTCTTCCGCTTGAATTGCCTGCTTTGCAATTAGAGCACACCTTCTGCGTCCTATGAGTTCCTCTTCCGGGATCTTATTCCTTGCTATTATACCGTCTAGGCACTTCATCAATTCATCAAACAAGAAGGGGTCATTTGCTGCAACATGAGCAGCTTCTGCTGATTTTATGCTCACTTGACTGTACCGTGCTCTCTCCTCAGGCCCAGACCAACCCCAACCAAAAAGATCACTCTTGCGTTGCGCTGGCAACCCATCTCCCGCATCTTTAGACAACCGATGGAGGACACAACACTTTGGTATTTCAGACAATTTAAGATGATGCAAAACAAAGAGAATATGTTTGCAAGGCAGCCCTTTCCGAACCATCCTGCGACACGTGCATGATAAGGTTTCTTCTGAGTTACCTGGTTCATACAGAACATTATACCTGAACTTGTGGTTATTCTGCCATGTGACGATGAAGGTCTGGCGCTCAATTCCCACCAGCGTCTCAAATATCTCCAGTTCTCCCATCTTCTTCAAATCATTTTGCAGAATGTAGAAATTAGCAGCAGTGAATACTTTGGCAGCATGCTCCTCAATGTCCTTATATTCAGTAACCGCCGGTGGTACTTTCTGATTGGCCTCACAGTCATCATTCGCCTCGTTCTCACGGAGGCGAACTATGCAGTTCTCATAATGCACTACCAAATCAACTATGGTCATACCATAGTCAAGGTGAAGGTGAAGGGAGGAGTTGAGGCTTTCGCTCCTCTGGTTACTACGCATACCAAGAAAAAAGCCATCCGAAAGATATGATGCTGCCCACAGTCTCCTCTTCCTATACATCCTCCTCAGCCACTCTTCAGTTTTATCCGTCTTCCATTTATTGACAAAGGCGGTCCATCTCTCCTCAAAGTTCTCTTCAGAGGTGGCATAGTACAGGAGCGATCTAAACTCATCTAGTGACTTGTAATGTAGGTGCCTCTGCATATTTTTTTCGATATGCCACGAGCAAATACGATGGAGCACATCTGAAAGGACACTCCGAATCGCTCGGAGCATTGCAGCGTCACCGTCTGTGATAATTGACTTTGGCTTCTGCTGACAGTTTGCCCTCATAAAAGTCTGGAGCAGCCACACATACGTCGCTTCGGTCTCATCGGAAACAATGGCGCACCCAAAAACTGTTGTGCAATGGTGGTTATTAACACCGACGAAGGGGACGAACGGCATACCATATCTGTTCATCTTATACGTGCTGTCAAACACGACCACATCTCCGTAGTCCTGATAGTCCCTCCGCGACTGTGCATCGCACCAAAACATACACTTCAACCGCCCTTCCTTATCTAGCTCGTACTCGAAGAAGAAGTCTGGGTCCTTCGCCTGTCTGCTCCTCATAATGCCCACTGCCGTCTCAACATCACCCTTTGCTATGAGCTTCATCTTCTCTCTGCAGCAAAGATTGTACACGTCCCGCCTAATAAGTCCGCATTTGTCGTACGAACCGTACCTACTGATGAAGTTGTCCACAATTATATGCTTCCTGATTCCAGCCCCTTGCATAGCCAGTATCTCTGCCCTCGTGCCATCTCCAATCCGTCTGTGTGACCACAAAAAAGGAACCTCGTCGGGTCGAGCCATCGCATGGTTGTGATCATCCACGAATGACGCGACGAACCAAACTCCTCGTGCCCTGTCCAATTTCACCACCATCTGTGCACCGCACTCGCATCGAGTCTCGGGTCTAAGCCTGCGGGTGCGACCCTCCATGGTTAAGAATTTCCTCTGCCTTCTCCCTGCCCTAGAGCAGACAAACCGCCTGAACCGTATTATTCCTGAAGCACCCTTCCCTCGTTTCACCTTCTCTCTCCTGATGCTGAACCCATGTTCTTTGGCGTGCCTGTTGTAGAATATATATGCATCCCCTTGTGACCGAAAAGTCATAGCCATGACCTTCCAATGTGTCTCCAACACGCGCTGCTAGTATTGAGCCTCCTCAATGTCCATCTCTGCTTCGTCGTCACCACCATCGGGACCATCTGAACCCTCCTACAAAATTACATATGAAACTATGTCAGTTTTTATGATCTATTACAAACTACCGCGCGCGGTACAAAATGTTTGAACAAACCCGGCTCAAGTTATCGGCCCACGATTCCTCAAAATTATTTTGCTCATTCCCAACGTCCACATCTTCCTGTAAATTAAAAACACAGACAAATTATTACACATATGTTACTCTGCCAATTGAAAACTAGAATCAAATAGACTTCACTTATGTTTTCACTGTCTGCACCATGTTCATTATTTGAAAAATCCTCTGAAGGTAAGATATCATATGATGACCATGAATCGTTATCGCTGCTGTCATCTTCTTCATTACTAGGATCGTTATCGGTCCGACCGACATCATTTGTACCATTATCATCGGCCGTAAATGAGGTTTCTTCGTCCATTTAAACACACGTTACTACCAACACTGCACATAATTGTAAAACACATTATCCCACGTTAAATTCTAAGTTCATGCATTGGGACATATAGATGAATAAATTGCAACATTTAACCTATGAGCATTTAAAATGATTTCTTTGTAAATCTAATTCATCTACTCGAGGGACAGAAATTCCACCTTGGCGCCCTTTAAAGTGTAAAGCCAGACAAACTACTTAGGCTCAGGCACAGAACTCCGAGCCCCTGACAAAATGCAATGCAAGTAGTACCCACAGGAACTGAGGCAACTATGTGATGAAGATACCCTACATGTGGTAGAAACTTTGAGCATGCTTCGGAACAAGATGGCGCAGCTTTAGCAGTGCAAGAAAGGTATCTGGCCGCGCTAACTGCAGACATCTAAGGCAGTGATCCCTGGGCATAGCTGCTTCATCAGAAAAGCCTAATGGAATGGAGATGTGGGAAGCTGGCTGCTGCAAATGGCAATGTGCTTGCAGGCTCACCACATTTTTTTACTGTCTACAAGGCCTAGAGCAGTGCACAATTTGCTTCACCCCCACTTAAAGAGGGCCTGAGGAGAAGCAATTTCTTAATCAGGGCCAGCCAATGAATAATGCCCAGTGCTCCAGAGTCCAAGTCCAAGCTGGCTCATCTAGTTCACACATCTCCAGGTTCCAGCTTCCAACCCTTGAACTACACACGTACAACTCATGTGAAACCTTTGCTGGTTGAGTCAATTCTAAGCTAGAGCAAGTAACATGCTACTACAAGGAATTAATGGCATGTGGGGGGTACTGCTGCCTGCTGCTGGATCCACCATACGGCAGGAACAGGAACTGCAAGCTTAGTAGAGATCCAATCTTTGGCCAGTGCAAGAAACAAAACTGAAGCAGAGAGAGCATTGGGATTTATGTACAACTAGAATTTATTTGTTTTCTTGGTACCAAACACAATTAAGACCACTCTAGAACCACCACCTGAATGGCGAGCGTGCACTGTAACTGAACACAAACATCCATCTAGTGATGAATGGCAAGTACAGCACCACCGTTGTACATCTGAACACAGGTGAAGACCACATGAATTCCTAGTGGGGACTGAACCGGAAGTGGACAGTGAGGAGTACCTGACGGATTCGCGGCGGCGGACGAGTTAGGTCAACGTCGGCGTCTTGGACGAGTGTTCTATGCGCCGTGGGACGTCCGGATGGTTACAGGCGGCGGACGCGGCGTCGTTGCAGAAGACGGCGACGTCCAAGACGTGGCCGGCCACTTCCCTAACCGCCGACCGCGACGGGGAGACGACGGGGTTGGAACTGCTGGCGTGGGAGGTCGGGATGGTTGGAGGCGGCCGTCGATGCGGAGAACGGCGACGTCTAACACCGGGCCGGCCACCGGCGACGGCGGTCGTCCACTCCTCAGCCCACCCGCGACAATCCAGATCAGCCGCCGCGTGATCGCCGTGCGGCAGGCCAGATCGATCAGCGGTTTACCTTTCCTCTCTAGTCGGGCGGCAGGCGGGATCGATCGAGTGGTCGTGCAAGTTTTTTTTGCGGGGGAGTTTTTTCTTCTTATTATTATTCACGTGTACTCGTATGACCGGGATTGTACGTCTACGATACGAGGTGGGTATACATTTCTTTCGTATGACCTTTCTGCCCTTCTACGTTTTGTTGGGGGGGGGGGTGTACCGAAGCACTTCTCGACAGACAATGGGGGTGCAAAGATTGGCCCGTTGCGTCTCACGTCCAGGGCACACACAGAAGCAAGGGTGAATAGCTTCCCCACGTGGTAAATGCGGTAACTACCTCGAAATTAAATGCTCCATGTTGGCAAGAATGTGGAAACTGAGCTGGCATGTGTGATGGTCCAGAGCTACAGTACACATTATATTTTTACAGGCAGTACATATATCTATCGTGACGTTTTCCTATCATTTACGGTAACGACACTAGTGCAGAACCGGGCAATAGCACCGGTTCGTAAGGCCCTTTAGTGTCGGTTCCATAACCGGCACTAAAGTGTGGGCACTAAAGGCCCCCTCCCCTTTAGTACCGGTTCAGCACAAACCGGTGGTAAAGGGCAACCACGTGGCACGAGCCAGCTCCGGGGGCCTGGAGCCCTTTAGTACCGGTTGGTAATACCAACCGGTACTATAAGGTTTTTTTTAGTTCTATAATTTCTTTTTCATTTAATTTTGTGTTTCCATTTTAATTCTTCTTCGTTTGCTGGTATTTTACGATACTACACATTGTACACGTTATGCTATATATATATATATATAGAGAGAGAGAGAGAGAGAGAGAATTTCTAGTAGAACCAATTATGCATATATATATCATCAATGTCTCAAAAACCACCATATTAATTAATTCACACATACACAAATGTATAGCTATATACAATTTCTCCTACATATGCATGTTGCCTTCGGAGCCAGTGGCATTAGCCTAATTGGTGCCTTCGGAGCACGATGACAATTGGAAGTGGTTTTCATGGGGGTGGTAGCGGGTAATAGTATTCTCCCTTCGGATTTATGACCTGGTCGACAAAAATCCCGCTATTTCCTCTTGAAGTGCTTCTATGCGCTCCGTTTCTAGGAGCTTCTCCCGCACCTCTCTGAACTGTTAAGAAGGAGATCAATATGCATGTGTATTAGTTGTGTGACTAGATATCGATAATGGTGTAAAAATTGTGAATAGTGTTCTGACAAGCGTACCCATTCCTGTCTTTGAGATCTGCTCCTTTCGGACGCCATCATGCGAATGTTCTCGCAAACGCAGAATGCACACAGATCAATCCCCTGCGCCTGCTTCAGGGCCTTTACGAGAATGGAATTTGACCAGATAATAATTAATCAAGCATGATAATTAAAGAGATGGCAGCTAGCTAGCTAGCTAGCTAGTACTACTTAATTACTTACCTTGGGTCGAAACCATTGAAGCTTTTTTTTCCATTCGCCATCCGTGACGCTGATGAACCTTGCCCAAGCCCTGCCCACCGACAAAGAAAATGAATAAAGGGGTTATTAAATAGTTCATATCATGAAATGACGAACTAAATAGGCCGAGATATATAGTTAATAATGATTGAAATTACCTGTTGACTATCCCAAACAAGATGTTATAGTCAGCTTTAATGTTGAGTAGTGAGTCCAGTATTTCAACTGTTCCGGCGTCAACTTTAATGATACACAAGACCCAGTAAAATCTGCATGCACACACGTTTGCATGTCTTAATTAAGCGGGCATATGTAAGCAAAAACATGTAGCTAGCTAGTAGGCAAAAACAGAGAATTTGTAGTACAAGACAATGTGACTCACTGGAAGTTGTAAGGAAGTAGTATATCTTCATTGTATTTGAGGCGCTTCAAGAACTCTAGCATGTTGTCCTCTACGTCCTTTTGATGATGTGGATTTATCCGCCATGTGTATTCATTAACGGTGTTTGGGTCAATGAATCCAATGCCATAGCGTCCACCTTTTCTCATTTCATACATCTTCATCCTGCATAATACCACAGAAAAGAATATAGTGAGGATAATTACAGGTAATGATTGATCAAAAGGATCACTACAGCTAGCTTGAGACATAAATTATAGAAAGAAATCACTTACAGACAATAGCAACTGACGATAGATTTGTCGAGTGCGTCTTGATTGTATAACTGAAACAGTTCAGAATACTCAACGGGCAGAGCTTTCTCATGGAAGTAATGCTCCTCCTTGACATTCACCATGAGGGACAATCGATCGGAAATCTTGGTAATGTTCATGTACCATTGATGCAATTCATACATTCTCGTTGGGAGGTTCTTGACCTTGTCTGGCTCGACCAAAGGTTGGCCCCGGACATATTTCCGTTTTATTTCATCCTCTCTAAGCACAGGCATGGGCTCGATCTCGAGGAGTTGTCCAACAGTGATGTTGAGAACTTCATCCTGCATTATATGGTCCTTCGTTATTACCACATTGCCCACCTCGGGAACGTAAACTGTTTGCCCACAATAATATTGGGCGCGCGTACTGTCACGTGTTGTTGGCACAACAAGCAAGGGGATCGATTACGCCTCCTGTTCTCCCAGCTGGGGAATGGTTTTCCTGCATTTTTTGACAGCTGCTTGTTGTTTGCTCGATCCCGAGCTCGCCTCCTTACGTAGACGTGCTCGATTTAACTTCCTGATGTGGCGCTCATAGTCTGTGTCAACAGGCTTGGGAGCTGGTGGTTGAGCCATACGAATGAAGTGGTCAATCGTTTCCTCAGGCACTTTCTCCCTTGGCGGCGGTGGCGGTTTCGGTGCAAAATTGGCTTGCACCTCGGCCTTCGATATGGCTCCGTTTTCCTCCTCGGACTTGTCATAAGCCCTCTGCGGAAGAGGCGTGAGGCTTGGACCATATTTGTATCGCTTGCCTCCACCTGTACTTCCTGTACTACCTCGACTCGTACCGCTACGCACCATAGCTGCGGGGTGTCTCTTCTGCGATTGCTGAGGCGGCGAAGACGGCTGACGGGGCTGAGTTGGACGAGGAAGAGTGGCCTGAAGCTGTGCCGGACTTGGAGCAGTGGCCTGAGGTTGTCCCGGACTTGGAGGAGGAGTGGACGTCTGGCGCTGTGGCGGACTTGGAGGAGGAGGAGTGGCCTGAAACTTTGCCGGACTTGGAGGAGGAGTGGCCTGACACTTTGCCGGACTTGGTGGACTTGCAGGAGCGGGAGTCTGCTGACTCGGTGGCGGACTTCGACGAGGAGTCGGCTGACGCGGTGTCGGTGGCCTTTGAAAGATGATGCAATCCTTTTTCCATAGGATGATATGATGTTTGGCCTCTCCGAGAAAGCGCTCGTCGTCACCTCCAGGAATGTCAAGCTGTAGCTCCGAATATGGTGGGTCCACCACCTCATCAACCAAGACACGAGCATAGCCCGCTGGAATCGGGTTGCAATGGAAGGTTGCCTCGGGGTGATTTGTAAAAGCAACGGCGTCCGCCACCTTCATGGATATGTTCATTATTTTGACGTGTAGCTCGCAGTTAGTGTTCTCCGTGATGTCATCCACGGGGTATCTACCCAGCATTGCGTCGTCCGGGGCGGAACCCACACTGCTTCTCGGCATGGATGGGGCGGTGCTATCCAATGCTGGATCATCCGCTAGAAGCTGCAGCTGCTGAGACCCCCTTTGCTGGGTAAGTGAGTCGATCTGCTCCTGCTGCCGCTGGAATTTGATTGCCAATTCCGCTTGACTTGCTTCTAGGTCTTGAAGGCGTTCATAGTCCCGCTTCCTCTGCTCCTCCTCCATCTTCCTCTTCTTCTCCTCCGCAATCTTCTTTCTCGCACGGGTTCTGTAGTCGGTGTTCCAGTCTGAAAACCCCTCATACCACGGAATAGCGCCCTTGCCTCGTGTTCTTCCCAGGTGTTTAGGATTTCCCAGGGCACGCATAAGCTCGTCGTTCTCTCTGTTGGGCTAGAACACCCCCGATCGTGCATCTTCTATTGCAACAAGTATCGCATCGTCGGCTCCCTTCAGACTTGCCTTCGTCGAAACATTGCCTGTCTTCGGGTCCAACTCCCCTCCCATGCGCATAGAACCAAGTCCTGCACCTGGGGGGGCAGCTTTTAGTAACCGGAGTGACACCTGCATCCTTCATCTCTTTCTCAGACTTATCCCACTTAGGCATTGCCACCGCATAGCCACCTGGCCCCAGCTTATGGAACTTATCCTTTTTTTTGGCATTCTTCTTGTTTATTCTCGACCGTTCCTTAGCTAATTCCGAATCCTTGAATTTCATGAAATCGTCCCAATGAGCACGTTGGTTCTCTAGTGTTCCCTCGAATACTGGAGTCTTCCTTCCTCCCTTGACGTACTTGTCCCATTCACGATTCTTGTGGTTCTTGAATGCAACCGCCATCTTCCTAAGAGCAGCGTCTTTGACTTTCTTCACATCTGCTTTTGTGAAATGATCTGGTAGGGTGAAATGTTCCATGAGAGTATCCCAAAGCAGATCTTTTTGATTCTTGTCGACAAAAGTAACATCTGGACGTGGCTTTGCTGGCTCTCTCCATTCTTGAAGTTTGATCAGGAATTGGTCCTTCACAAGAACTCCGCACTGACGAACGAACTTGTCCGCAATCTTCTTAGGCGCTAATGGTTCGCCATTAGGTCAGACTGCCTCGATATTGTACTTTACGCCCTCCTTCAACTTTTTGTTCGGGCCTCGTTTCGTCCTTTTGCCTGAAGATTTGCTCGATCCGGATGGCTGAAAGAACAAAGATCGATTCGTTAATATATCTTCAAGTCATTTAAAACATGTGATGATCACCAGATGCCTGCTTATATAAATATACCTCGCCGGTCTTTGTTGTTTCAGGATCAACATGTTCTTCGTCATCGTCATAATCGTAGTTCATGACTTCATCAATTCGGTCATCGCGATCGAATATCCTATCACCCTCTCCGGTGTTGTTTAGAAATTCGGAGCCGTCATAATCTTCTTCTTCATTCTGATCATCATCTGGCCCGCGTATCATATCGAACATGGTCTGTTCTCCCTCTCTGTCGGTATTGTCTGCCATAGCTTTTATTTAACTAATCCAAAAGAAATATAAAACAATTTAGTATTCAAATTACATCGTCTCGAATAATAGATATAATTCAAATTACATCGTCTCGAATAATAGATATAATCTCGAATACATCGTCTAGAATAATAGATATAATCTCGAATACATTGTCTCGAATAATATATAATATTGAATAGTACATCACTGGCTACGTAGCTAATTAAAGATCGAATACTACAGAAGAATCTAGGACACTCGCGGTTCCTGCGGCGCGGGCGGTGGACACCCAAAGAGAAGGAACCCTCACAGGATCATAGCTGAAGTGAGATCCCCGAAGAAACTGCCAGGTATTGGAGAACCTGCCGCCTTCTAACGCAACCATGTAGCGATGGACGTGCTTGTCCTCCTCCCTGACACGGCAACGTACCACCTCCGGCGGGGCCGGGTCCCTCCGCACCGAAACTGGCCCACGCGAACGCCACCAAACGAGATCAGGGTCGACGACGGGACCCGGGGCCGGGTTCCTCATCAAGCGGCGCGCCCCTCCAGGCAGCACCTCCCAGTGCCAGCCTGGCGGAGCCCAGTCCCGGACATGGGTCAGCCGGACGTCGTCGCGGATGGGTCGACGGCGAGGATGCGGGCGGGCATCATCGAGAACAAATACTAGCTATATGCCCGCAAAAAGTAACATTTTTTTAATGATTGGATTTTGATAACTAAAATTTCTAACACTTCTATATAACACTAATTACGCTATCATTGCATATGTCAAAAATCTATATACTATTTCATACTAATTAAGCATCTAACACTAAAAACAGAAAACACAACTTCTATACATCCATTAAAAAACTAAAAAACAACATTATATAAAAAAATTCCATACTAATTAAACACTAATTATATCCATCTAACATGCATTCATACATATATAATAGTGAAAAAATAATAATATAAACTAATTAAACATACAAAATAGGTATATACTAATATATACATGCATTAATTCATACATATGTACGTGTGTGTGTGTGTGTTCATTATGCTTGTGTGTGTGTATGGGCTCGGGGAGGGGCGGCGCCCATGGTGGCCGCCGGGGGCGAGGGAGAGGGGTTAGAGGGGGAGAGCTCACAGCGGGGCAACGGCGACGGCGAGGCGACGGCCGGGGGCGGTGACGGGC
>NC_041387.1:51035317-51038118 GCF_002162155.2 Triticum dicoccoides
GGGGACGGGGGCGGCGACGGGGACGGGGGCGGCGACGGCAACGGCGTCGATCGATCGGGGCGCGCGGGCGGTGCTTCAATGGGGAAACAGAGGAAGAAACAGAGGGAGAATGAAATTTTCGCAAGTGTTGTATATATAGGAGAGGCCTTTAGTACCGGTTGGAGCCACCAACCGGTACTAAAGGCCAGTTTTGGCCAGCCCAAGCGGCGGGAAGCGCCCCCCTTTAGTACCGGGTGGTGGCACAAACCGGCCTTTAGTACCGGTTGGTGGTTCCAACCGGTACTAAAGGCCTCGCGCTGCCACCCCAAAGTTTAGTCCCACCTCGCCGAGCGAAGGGCAGCCGCACTGGTTTATAAACCCAGCCGCGGCTACCACTTCGAACTCCTCTATATAGCAGGCTTGTGGGCCTAAACTCTGCGCACTGCCCTATGAGTCTGCTGGGCCTTTAAGGCCTATAATTACACACTTGTGGCCTATCAGGCCCAAAGGGCAGCGCCCCAATTTTTTTTATAGTTTTTTTCTTTTCTGCTTTATTTTCTTCTATTTATTTTTGCGTAGTTTTTTGTATAGTTTTTTCTTTTCTGTTATATTTATTTTCTTCTATTTATTTGTGAGTAGTTTTTCATATAATTTGCCAAAATTCAATATTTTCAGAGTTTATTTTGTAGTGATTTTCAATTTCACGGTCATTTTGTAAACGATTGAAAAATAGCAAATATAATTTTTTTTCTTTTCTGCTTTATTTTTTCTTCTTTTTATTTCGGAGTAGTTTTTTCTTTTCTGCTATATTTATTTTCTTCTATTTATTTCTGAGTAGTTTTTTATATAGTTTTTTTCTTTTCAGCTATAGTTTTTCTTCTTCTCTGCTATTTTTTCTTTTCTGCAAAACTTGATGGTCAAAGTCTGGAGTTATAACTTAAAAAAAAAGAAATGTCGACGTGCAACTAGTTTTTGCCATAACAGAAGAAGTCTGGAGTTGTAATAAGTTATTAAAAATAAAAAAGAGGTGCAATGCTCGTTAGTTTGCTTCAAGCCTTTCGGAATAGTGTAAACTGCACTACGCATAGCTCCGTGCAGTCTACCGTATTCCTGAAGGCTTGAAGCTAAGCAACATGAGCATTGAGCCTCTTCTTCATCGTCTCTGCACTCAGGGCTTATAAACCGCTCCTAGTCCCTCTCACTTCACGAGGTGGGACTAAAAAACAGCTTACGTCTGGTTCATCCATGAACCGTTACTAAAGGTGCTCGTGGGGCCCCAGCCTTACCTGACACAACCTCATTAGTACCGGTTCGTGGTACGAACCGGCACTAAATGGTGATGGAGGGGCCATAGCCTGACCGGAGGCTGACACAGCCTCTTTAGTACCGGTTCGTGGCATGAACCGGTACTAAAGGTTCGCCACGAACCGGTGCTATTGATCGCCGCCACGAACCGGCACTAGTGTACATATTAGTGCCGGCTGAAATTCCAACCGGCACTATTGTGCTTCACATTTGACCCTTCGCCACGACCCGGTACTAAAGGGGGTGTGCTGGCGCAGGTGCGGTGCGGCAAGTTTAGTCCCACGTAGCTAGCCGAGGGGAGACCGCACTGGTTTATAAACCCCCTTGCGGTCGCTCTCTCGAGCTCCTCTCCAAAGCAGTCCTACTGGGCCTACGTGTTCTTTGCTGCCCTGTGGGCCCACTTGGCCTTTGCGGGCCTGCATCCTGGCCCAACAACAGGTTGGGTTTCTAGTCGTATGCAGGCCGCTCTGGCCTAGTAGGCGGGTTTTTTTTATTTTTTTGCTTTATTTTATTTTGTGTTTTTTTTTGTGTATTTAGAGTTTCTTTGTGAATATTTTTGCTTTAGATACAAAAAATTACAAACTTTCTGTTAGTGCCCGTAGTTTTCAAATTTGAATAGTTTAAATTTTAAATTATTTGAAATTAGTGTGAATCACTAGTTTGTGAATAACTTAACTTAAAAATCAGTAAAGGCATGAAAGAATTTGTTTGCACATAAAATTTCTTCGCGTTTCAAATGCCAAAACACATAACTACCCTAACTATTACAGAGATTCCCCTCTGGGTGTGAAACACAGAAGAAAGTGATGATAGTGAAGCCGATCACATCCCAGATCTTTGGGTGTGAAACTTTTTCTTCGCGTGTGTCCCTTTGCGCCGTAACTATGGAAAATCTTCATCATTTAACGGGATGCTCGGGTCAATATTCATAGTGAATGGAGCAATTTCATCAAACTTTTCATAATCTTCTGACTTGTCTGTCTTGTCATCCACTCCCATGTTGTTTCTCTTCCCAGAAAAAACTATGTGCCGCTTTGGCTCATCGTACGATGCATTCGCTTCCTGATCTTTTCTTTTTCTTGGCTTGGTAGACATGTCCTTCACATAGAAAACATGTGCCACATCATTGGCTAGGACGAATGGTTCGTCTGCATACGCAAGATTATTGAGATCCACTGTTGTCATTCTGTACTGCGGGTCTTCCGTTACCCCGCCTCGTGTCATATTGACCCATTTGCCCCGAAACAAAGGGACCTTTAAACCACATCGATAGTCAAGTTCCCATATGTCCTGTATATAACCATAATATGTTTCCTTTCCCGTCTTGGTTTCTGCATCAAAGCGGACACCACTGTTTTGGTTGGTGCTCTTCTTATCTTGGGCGATCGTGTAAAATGTATTACCATTTATCTTGCGTATGGCGGAGGGGCGGAGGAGGCGGAGAGGGGCGGAGGAGGCCGGGGCGGCGCCGGTGGCCGGCGATGGCGGAGGGAGGCGGCGCTGCGGGGCGACCGGCG
>NC_041387.1:51038777-51048805 GCF_002162155.2 Triticum dicoccoides
GGGGGCGCCACGTGGCGCGATGCCAGTGGCTGCGGGGGCGGCGGCGATGACGTGGCGAGGCCGGACTGGCCGGGGCAACGTGTCCGGCGGACATGTCCGGACTAGTTGGACGTGTCCGGCGGCGCGGGGAGGAGCGGGGCTAGGGTTCGTTTGCGATTTTTCGGGGGGAGGCACATATAAATAGGTAGAGGGAGCTAGGAGAGTCCAAATGAGGAGCGGTTTTCGGCCACGCGATCGTGATCGAACGACCGAGAGCATGGAGGGGAGTTAGATGGGTTTTGGGCCAGTTTGGAAGGGGTGTTGGGCTGCAAAGAGAAGGAGGCTTCGGGCTACGCGGTTAACCGTTGGAGTACCAAACGAACTCCAAATGGCATGAAACTTGACAGGCGGTCTACCGGTGCTATACCAAGGCCGCTTGGCAAGACTCAGTCCATTCCGAAAACGTTTAATACCCGCACACGAAGAGAGGCAAGAAGGGGACGCCGGATGACATAGGAGTGCCGGATTGCGAAACGGACAATGGGGAAAAGGCTCGGATGCATGAGACGAACACGTATGCAATGCAATGCACATGATGACATGATAAAATGCAACACGCAAGCAAATGATATGGCAACAACGACGAATAACTGGCAGACACCTGGCGCATCGAACTCGGGGCGTTACATATGGTTGCTGCTCTGCTCCCCAAAAGGATTAATGTCATCTGCGTTTAGACCAAACCATACGCTCCTTGCGTCATCTGCAAACTCCTTCCCGTACTTTCTTTCGATTTTTCTCCATTGCGACCCGTCAGCGGGTACTCTCAACTTTCCGTCTTTCTTACGGTCTTCTCTCTGCCATCGCATCGCCTTGGCATGCTCTTTGTTTTGGAACAAACGTTTCAACCGTGGTATTATAGGAGAATACCACATCACCTTGGCAGGAATCTTCTTCCTGGGGCGCTCGCCCTCGACATCACCATACTCATCGCGGCTGATCTTATAGCGCAATGCACCACATACCGGACAAGCGTTCAAATCCTCGTACTCACCGCGGTAGAGGATGCAATCATTAGGGCATGCATGTATCTTCTGCACCTCTAACCCTAGAGGGCAGACAGCCTTCTTTGCTTCGTACGTACTCTCGGGCAATTCGTTGTCCTTTGGAAGCATATCATTTATCATTACCAGCAACTTTCCAAATCCCTTGTCAGATACACCATTCTCTGCCTTCCATTGCAGCAATTCCAGTGTGGTGCCCATCTTTTTCTTGTCACCTACGCAATTCGGGTACAATAATTTTTTGTGATCCTCTAACATGCGCTGCAACTTCTTCTTCTCCAAATCACTTGCGCAGTTTCTCTTTGCATCGGCAATGGCCCGACCTAGATCATCAACGGGCTCATCTGATGCCTCTTCTTCAGCTTCTTCCCGCATTGCCGGCTCAGCTTCTTCCCGCATTACTGGCTCAGCTTCTTCCCCCATTGTTGTATCATCGTATTTAGGGAACCCATGGCCAGGATAGCTGTCGTCGTCCTCTTCTTCTTCATTGTCTTCCATCATAACCCCTCTTTCTCCGTGCTTGGTCCAAACATTATAGTGGGGCATGAAACCGGACTCAAACAGGTGGACGTGAATGGTTCTTGACGTAGAGTAATTGCGACCATTCTTACAGCCAGCACATGGACAAGGCATAAAACCATCCGCCCGCTTGTTTGCCTCAGCCGCAAGCAGAAAAGTATGCACGCCCTCAACGAACTGGGAGAGCATCGGTCATCGTACATCCATTGCTGGCTCATCTTCATTACACAACACCGAATAGACCAAATTAATACAAGTTCATACAACACTTAAATGCAACAAACAAATAACTCTCTAGCTAAAGCATTTAAATGCAACAACAAGTGCGATCAAGATTGCAACTAAGGTAACAATTGATCCAACATCATAATGATACCAAGCCTCACTATCGATGGCATATTTTCTAATCTTTCTAATCTTCAAGCGCATTTTCTCCATCTTGATCTTGTGATCATCGACGACATCGGCAACATGCAACTCCAATTCCATCTTCTCCCCCTCAATTCTTTTCAATTTTTCTTTCAAGTACTCGTTTTCTCTTTCAACTAATTTAACCTCTCGACAATAGGGTCGGTTGGAATTTCCGGTTCACATACCTCCTAGATAAAAATATCTATGTCAACTTGATGGGCATAATTTGTCATAAACACAAAATGCAACAAATGGTTTTAAAAGAGAATATACCACATCCGAATCATAACAAGGACGAGGGCCGACGGGGACGGATATCAAAACCATGGCACTATGTATAACAAACAACGTACGGGTAAGATAATTATTATACGAGTAACTATATATCCAAATCACACAAACATCAATTTTTTATATAAAATTTCATGAACAAGAGGCTCACCACAAGGTGGTGCCGGCAACGGGACGGTGCGGGCGATCGACGGTGGTTACGACGGAGATTTAGAAGGCACTAAGTAAACCACACCTACATATGCAAACTAAGTGTTATTTTGACCTCAAATTGCATATAGATCAAATACTACCACATATAATTCCTCCCAAATTACTAAAATCCACAATTAATCACTATATAAACCAATGCAATAGCTAATCTAGCAATGAGAGATGAAAGGACAAAGTTGCTAACCTTGGTGATCATTTGAATGGATGAGGGCCTGCAAATCTTGACAAATTTGAGGCAAATTTTGTGATGAACTAGAGAGGAAGAAGGGAAGAACAGAGAAGAGGGAGAGGGGAAAGGGGGAAGAACAGAGTGCGGGTGGACGAAGGGTTTATATAGGACGACCTTTAGTAACGGTTCGTGCCACGAACCGGTACTAAAGGTGCTGAAAGGGCCCCACCCTGACAACATCCTGCCACCACTTTCTTTAGTACCGGTTCGTGGCACGAACCGGTGCTAAAGGTTCGCCACGAACCGGTACTAAAGAGCTTCTCCCGCCTAGCCGTTGGAACCTGCACTAATGAACACATTAGTGTCGGTTCTGTTACAAACCGGGACTAATATGTCTTACATTTGACCCTTTTTCTAGTAGTGCGATTGCATGTAGGCAGCGAAGGCCCCGTGCAAGCGCATCTGCCAAAGCCTGCCTAGCACTCTCGCCAGTGCTAGTAGTACTACTCTACTAGCTAGGAGCGCACCAACACGACAAGATGTACAAGACCGCAATGCACACACGCGCACTTATTATGGGTTGCACGGATCAGATACTCGTACATCATACGGGCCATAGACACCAGCCTAGCTAGTGCCTCGATAGATATGAGGTCGGACGAAGATGGTCCGAGTCGGCTAGGCACGTAGGCTTCATCACATTACTACTACTGCTGCTGCCCAAAGAAAAGAAGAGAAGAAAAAAAAATGCATGCGCAGGCCACAGGCACGCACGTATGCGCTGCAGAGCGCCGGAGCGCCACGACACGTCGCGGTCACGTACGTGCGCAACGGCGAGCGACCACGACGCGGGCTGCCGCGAGGACAGCGAGCCGCGCGCGCGTACGTACGGTGCCGGCCGGGCAGGCCAATGCCAAGCTAGCGGCGTCCGTCCGGTCCACACGCGGGGCGGAAGAGAAGCCACAGCAGATAGCGGCGCATGGGCCCTCTCGTGACCCGTGCCACCCCGTACGTATCCATGGGAGATTGGATAATATGCCCCTCTTTATTTGGGCAGTTGATAATTTGCCCCTCTTTACTTTCGGTTGGATGATTTGCCCTGCTTTTCCTTTTCTAGTAGATAATATGCCCTTTTTAATTACTGTAATCATTTTTCAGTTTTTATCCCAATTATCACCATGCGAAATGACCCGACTGCCCTTGCGGCAAATTGCAATTATGTCCTAGTCTCCTTCCCCGTGTCGGACTGTTGGTCTTTGCTTCCACTGAACAGTCCATCTCCCCAGTTCATCCCCTTTCTCCCGTCCCTCTCTCTCCCCACTGTACATGTACTGAAGTGGATCCTGGAGGAGGCCGACCAGGACACCTTGGACCCCATCTTGGTGGCGGATACCGCTGCAGCTCGGCGGCGGGGGGCTGCCGTTACACTCGGAGAGGCGGGCTGGCTCCTGCAGGTCGGAGGCGCTGCAGCTCCTCTGCATCTCGGCGGCCCGGTAGCTCCGCTACAGCTTGGAGCTGCGGAATAGGCGGATGGCACCGTCGTTGCTCGTTTCGGCGAGGAAAATCCTCGTCGTTGCAGCTGCCACTACCTGCCGTAGGTGGCGTCTGGTCCGCCTGCGCCGGCACTCCGTGAAGCTGGTGACTTTCCTCGGCAAGGGAGGCTCCAGCAAGACCACATCGGCAGCTGTTGTCGGTCAGGTAAGAAATCAATCGGTGCTTGATGCATCTGTACAAATTTTTGTGTGAGCTTGTTGCTACTACGCTACTAATAGCAAGCCTGAACGACATTGTTGGTAGTAATTAGCAGCTGGGTATGCTCCAATTGTCGGGCTGGGTACGCTGAAGTGCATTTTCTAATTAAACCACAGGTCAGGCATCTATATATGATGGTATGCATCCTTACATATGCACTTCGGTAGAACTTGGCAAGATATAACCACTTCATAGATAAAAAAATTAAACTGACAACAAGTATCCACTTAGTACATGGAATTCGATGTCATAAAAAGGACTGCTCGGTTCAAATGGCATAACAGTTTGATCTGAGTTTACGTCAAGCAAATTAACAATAATTCTGAGTTCGTATCTCAGAAATTACATCTTCTTCCCCGCAAAAAAAATTACATCTTCTTCCTTCTTGGGGTCATTTTTTTCTTGCATGTCGTAGAGCTTGAAGGGATGTGAGAAGTAGGCGGTGGTAGAGAAACATTCGTTGTTCCAGATGGTTGTGATGCATCGCCTTCGGCTATGGCCATAGCAAGTCTCCTGCATCTTTAAACATCAGTTACAAAAGCAGGATTTCTTTGGCATGAATCAAATGTGCATATGGAAAATATAAACAGTTACCTCCTTGTAATAGGCCCAAGGCTGTTATGAAGGCTGGGAGGCACTGTGATTGTTGTTGTGCGTGTGGGTGTCGCAACAACAGCTGGAGCGAGCTCGTGAGCAGACACGTCGCTGGAAAGTTCAACCACACATGACATTAGAAATGGTATACTAATACTAATTTCATACTAATGTAGATGATATATAGTAGTAGTAGTGGTACTAGTACATGGGTTACCTCTCATTAGCTTCCTTCTTTTTACAAGTTGATTTTCTGTGCCCCAAGATTCCACATTGTTTGCACCTGTTTTTGGTGCCAAAACTCTTCTTTTCTTTTTCCTTCTGTTTGGCACCACCTTCTTGCTCATTTCGTTTGCCATCATCATCTTTTTTCTTCCGTTTGCCACCACCACCACCGTCTTCAAGGCAACTTTTGATCCTCTGCTTCCTCCTTCTCCCAATAGAGCTTTTTAAATCTGGTGGTATCATCTCAAAATCTAGAGTAACCTGAGGCCATTGAGACTTGTCTATGATTGGTTCAATCTCTCCAGCATAGGCAGCCCGGAACCTACTCACAGAGTAGTAGTCATGCACATATGGTTGGAAGTTCACATCTGCTCTCTCTATAAGAAATGCAAGTGCATGCTCACAGGGCTTTCCAGTGTGCTGCCATTCTAGGCAAGTGCACTCATGGGTGCCTATTTTGACAACGTGCCTAAGATTCTTCTTGTTGGTGTCCTTGACCTCACAACTTTCTCCGGTTGATCTTCCAACAACCAAATGGTCAAGTTGTCTAGTTCTGTTATTTATTTGTTGAATGATGGCAGGCAGCGTCTCTCCCCGGAGAATTTCCCCAATCCTTCTCCTCCTCTCAACAAGTATCATAATTTTCTCTCTTATTTTGTCTGCTTGCTCATCCATGGGCAGATCCTTTGTTCCTTTGATCCAGCTATTGAAGCACTCAGCTAGATTATTGTGAATGTAATCACATTTTATTTCTGTGTTGAAGTCGCATCTCATCCACTTCAAATTATGATAAGTACACAAGTAGGTACTCACTGTAGGTTCAGCTTCGAAAATCTTGCCCATATGGTAGTTAAATGTTTCTAGACGGTAAGCCTTGGCTGCTGGCCACATGCGACCAAAAACATCTCCATGAAACTTCTTTTTGAAGTTTGCCATTATATGCCTAAAGCATTCCCTTTGCTCAGCTTGAGGAAAAACAATTTTAACTGCATTCTCTAACCCTTTGCATGCATCAGTACAAATAGCTAGAGTTTGAAGATGTCCTATTGCCTTATGTAGTTGTTGCATAAACCAAACCCAGTTCTCCTCAGTCTCCGTACCAAAGAAACCAAATGCTAAAGGAAACATCCAGTTTTGTCCGTCTAGTGCTGTACATGCCGCCAATTGACCATTCAACTTTCCAGTCAAATGTGTGGAGTCTATACTGAGATATGGTCTACAACCAGCCAAAAAGCCATCAATGCTTGGCTTAAGTGCCATAAAAAATCTCCGGAAATACACTCCATCTTTTTCCCTCTTGACATCAACCTCAACAATGCTACCCGGAGATCTCTTATCAATCTCAGCTTTGAAGTTGAATAAATTCTGAAAGCCTTTTCCCCAGGTTCCATATATAACATATTTGCAGCCCTTTCTTTTCCCTTTTGAACAGTATCATACCCAATAGTACATTTGTACTCTGCTTGTAGCTTTTTTAGGAGCTCCATGCCACCAATGTTTGTTTCACTTTGAAGATACCCAATTGCCTTTTCTGCCACCCATGCTTGGTCTGCCATGCTTGTAATCACTTTAGCGGTTGATGAACACTTATGAGGCTTTACTATCTTGTTAACCTGCACAATAGCAACCATTAGGTGCAAGTAATTTTTAAAAATTGTTTCAACATAAAAAATGATTAGTGTTAGGTAAGTTTATACCCTGACTGTTTTGCCATCTTCTATCGTTCTAGCAATTATACGCCAAGGGCATCCATTTCCTTTACAGTGACCCACATATCTAGTAGTGTCATTATCCTTGGTCTTAATGTCAAACTTACCTCTAATAGCAAATGTTCTCATAAGCATCCTAAACTCTTTCATCGAACGAAACAAAGAACCTTCCTCTATCACAGGATGTTCCTTATCATACCAAAAGTGATCATCTTCAGGCATATGGTCAGGCACTGGAAGAGCTGCATCAGCAAGTAAGTCCTCATTAATATCAGCTATACATGCATCAACATTTGCAATCGAGGCTTTGATGGCTGCTTCAGATACACATTTTCGTTGCACAGGTTCATCGTCGATTCCAAGCACCGAGCACATATTTCTTCTGTTATAGGAACATCAATTTCGTCATCATTCATTGGTGCTATCTCAATCTGGGACCAATCAATGCCTCCTTCTGTTGTTGGTACGTATGTATCATTGCTAGCAACCGTCGTTCGCCTACTTGGAGAAGAAATAAGCATATTAACATAAGGACATCATACAATTACTTACAAAATATTACACCCAAAAATAAAAACTATGCTAGATCTGAAGTATTTTTTCAGGCTTCATCTGAGTTTACTGTACTTTCTATGCAGGTTCATCAACGCCATATGGGAGGGAGGGTCTGAGGCCGAAGGGAGGACCAAATGCTTACCAATCTGGAGCATCTTGTGGCGATCCATGGATACAGGAGTTGCCTCGTCCGGCACTCTGTGGAATCACCTCGCCGGCTGCTGGTGTGAACCCTCGCTGTCCAGGGGTCGCCAGAGTTGATGGCTTGGTGGCCGGCTGTCCAGGGGCCGCCGGAGTTGACGGCTTGGTGGCCGGCTGTCCAGGGGCCGCCGGAGTTGACGGCTTGGTGGCCGGCGGTGCATCCACCTGTCCGCTGGGCACGGACATGATGATGCAACGTAATAGAATCAATCTACGATTTCTTGATCAGTTGGTTCTGTTGTGTATACCAACGTAAAGAGGGAAGGAGACCAGGACATAATTGCAATTTGCCACAAGGGCAGTCGGGTCATTTCGCATGGTGATAATTGGGATAAAAACTGAGAAATGATTACAGTAATTAAAAAGGGCATATTATCTACTGGAAAAGGAAAAGCAGGGCAAATCATCCAACCGAAAGTAAAAGGGGCAAATTATCAACTGCCCAAATAAAGAGGGGCATATTATGCAATCTCCCACGTATCCATCCATGCATGAAGCCTGGGACACGATAAAACCAGGCGGTAAAACCTGTGCAGTTCCGGTAGCAGAGCAGGTTCCGCCCGTTGCTGCGTCCGCCTGGTAATACCATACCACCAAACGACTGGTGCTCGATTGGACCCATCCATGCACGTACGTACCGACGTGCACCGTCGCCGGACGGTACGTCCGTCGCCTAGCCGCTGTGGCCGTCCGTCGCGGTGGCGCTTTGGTGGCGGGTCGTTCCGCCTGCGCCTGCATGCTCCCCTGTCCTCCATCAAGGCATCCAGTCGAGCTTTGACGTACTCACGTCTCACTCTCACCCACCCGCGCCAGCCAGCCCTATCGCCGCGGCCGGCCGGACACTTCTTCCGGCTCGCGGCCCCGCCACATGTGATGTGATTGACTCCTAAACAGAGAGAGAAGGCGGTGAAATAACACAGGCTCGCAAAAAATATCCCGGGTTTGGAACGGGCATGTCAACATTGTTTCGTCGTGCATTCCATGGGCCAAAGTCTGGCGTGCACGTAATGTCGTAAACGCTGGATGTTAAAGCTGGAAGCGTTTGATTACGTCTCGCGACCAAAGTTTAGCTGGTGTTAAAGCTACTAAGTGGTTAGTAGCTGGGTCTGGGTGGCGCGGTTGATGGGTCTATCAATTCGTTGCAGAAGTTATTAGCGGACCAACAAGAGTGCTGCCGGATCGGGGACATCCATATGAATGTACCAGCAGCAACGCCCTTGCCATATTCCACACGCTTTGCAGCATGCGTCGTGTTCCCAGTCCAGCTAACCACCGGCTTCAATTCCAACTAGTATTCCTAACAGGAGCAGTGGTAATCAAGCGGCCGAAATGCGGGAATATACTCCACAAACACACACACACACACACACTACCGCGTATCCCGTCTTCCCCCTTCTACCCTAATGAAGACGAAAAAAGAAAGGCGAACTCGCCTTTCGCGCCCGACCGCGGAGCTCTCGCGTTGTCACCGGCGGCTCGATCTCCTTGTCCGGAAATTCGCAAGAGCACGTCGGCACGGGATACGCACCTGCCAGCTATGCTCGGCCACATGATAACTTGGCGATCCGTAAACTCGGTTGATTCACTGCATGAATTTAAGTTTGGACTTTCGGTACAAAAGAAATAACAGACACAAAATTGAAATTTCAAAGAAAAACAGGGTCGGTGCCCCCCGCATCTACGTGCAACAGCAACGCCAGGCCTGCCTGGGGCCTAACAGCAACCTCATAGCAACAGTAGCAACAATGCGTCCTGGATTTATTTCAGGATTTCCGGCGATGCGCTTTCAGTGGGAGGAGACGTTCACGTCGATGACGAGGCGCCTACGGTTGCTTCGTAAATCTCAAGATGATATGCCGGCTCAGTCTCTCGGAGATGCTCATAGGGGTAGAGTGTGCGTATGTGCGTTCATAGGGGTGAGTGTATGCGCGTGTATATGAGCGCTTGTGTCTGTACTGATGCTCAAAAAAAAAGTAGCGACAATGCATAACAATAGTTGAAGTAGCTATAGTCAATAAAGAGCTCTTCAGCCACACCCCAGGCGACGGCCCGGCCTGCCTGGGGCCTAACATTGTCACTGCATGCGTACCAAACTACAACTCCAAGAACTCAAATATGAAGACTAGGAGGCCAGATATTGAGAGTGCTTCAAAAATTATAGCGGTGGAGCATAGGATGACACATCTGTTAGGCCTGCAGTTTGGACCAAAAACACCATATTGATAGTTATTCTGATGATACGGTCAACATAACGATTCTCCTATAGTTGCTCACAGCCAGCACCACATCGTTTGATGCAACCAAACTGAGTCAATCCGTTGAAGAGCGGACGAGAGGCAAAACAAA
>NC_041387.1:51049046-51093150 GCF_002162155.2 Triticum dicoccoides
GGCCTGTTGCAGTACAATGTGTTGATCAATAAAAAGTCATGGCTAAAAAGATTGATTTTGACTGTTTTATGACTCAACGATTCTTCATAATTGTGGCCATGTTCTGTATAACTGAATCTTATTGGAAAACATTGTAACTGATTTTCATAGTAACACAAGGGGTATCATCTCTAGTGGTTTATTGTGGCCACGCCCAAGTCTTTTCGTTTAGTTACATTGAAAATATTGTTAGCGTTTGTAGGTTGCATTGTACTCCCTTCGGTCCAAATTAATGCAGAACATGGGCACAATTAATTTAAAATTGTTCTAAAGATGCGTTGATTAATTTGGACCAGAGGAAGTAGCTACTTAGATCAACGTCGAACTAATCCAAAGTTCCAAACACTAGCAATAAGAGGGGTTTGACAAAAAAAAAGAACTAGTCTGAACAGAGTGACTACAAACCCATTTTCACGTTGTAATTGTGAAAAGTAATATTGTTAGTCGAAAAAACTAAGGTGTGTAGGTATTATATGTATACACTCAATCTGAACTTCTTTAATAAATAATGTGATCATTTGTGACCTGCGTGAGGTTTTCCCGCAAAATTTCGTAAAATGAGCTGAGCCATGCCCAGGGTCTTGAAACTGTGGTGCAGCAGTTGCACGCATGGCTCCCACCTCCCAGCCTCTGCAGCACGTGCTGGGCGCTGCTGCCGGTACGTCCGGGACATTTCCAGCATTTTCACCGGGAAGAGAAAGGTGGATGAAAAGGAGATGGGCATGCAGGATGGGGACGCAGGGCATGCATCCCTTCCATGAAACGTACTCCTCCTCCCTGCCCCTATGATTTTCCCATGAAAGGGAGGGGAGCATGGCACGAGCTGAGCGCGACTTTAAGGAGGCCGGCCGGCCTGATGGCGGAAGCGTTGCCTTGAATCGCAAGAGGTCCAAATCGCTCCCTGTGCTGCGTACTCTACACTCGGCACCCTAGACGTCGATGCTACCCGTGAGTTATGACCCTTCGCTTCCATCGCCTCATTTACAGATATGGAAATGTAACGTTGCACGGTTCACATTTTTACTTGTGGTACTACGTACAAATGGATCGGACCCGCGAGATGGAAAAGTTTGGGGGATGGGTCGGATGATTGGGTGTCCGGCCGGCCACGGCAGAAGAAGAGTGGAGATCGGTCTGGACGCAAAGTGGAACAAACGGTGATGTTGTGGGGGGTCCAAGCAAGCATGAACACCCTCGGCTGCACGCTCCGCGGTCCTCCGCGCGCGTGACAACGCCGCACCGCTATGGCGCTATGCTCTCCCCCTAGGCTAGTCACCCAACCCAGCAGCCTCACGCATCCGATCCGATCGATCCCTCCACGGCAGGATCGAACCTATCCCTCCCAGATTTGTGCCAAACACGATAGATAGATTCATAGATAGTCATAGATGGGAGTCGATGCTACTGTATTTCTCCTACACAAAAGCCACCCGGACTGATCTATCTACACCACCGCTATGCCTATGCGTAACCTTAAAGTCATTAACCCTAAATAAAATACTCCCCCATCTCACCGATCTAAATATAATCCGGCAAAGGCCCCCCTTGCTCGCTCGCTCGCTGGAGGAATCTTTCTAAGAGCTTCTTTGACCGAGATCACGACCGGCCGGCCGGCACGCCCAAAGGAGCTCGAGACAAGGCTAGGCTACATTAGATTAGGCCAGGGTTTGATTAATCCCGGGCGCTCGTGGCGGTCGCGGGGGCGGCACGTGAGGCCTCCGTGCTCCGGATTGCTACTTGATGCTTTTCTTTAAGCTAGGACATATACTGTACTTATAGTAGGGTGCACTTGGAACAACTGGCGTATGTTTGCACGACTAATTATTTTGGAATGTAGCGCCTCAAGTGTGATGATTATGTCATGTGCCCGGATTTCGCGTGGTTTGTTCGTGCGTTCGTTTACCTCTCCTCGCGGTAAAAACGACGCTACTCTTACACTTGTCGGCCATTGATTCGTGGAGGCAACACACGGAACGTGTGATTCCGAAATATGCCTACATCATTCATTTCTCTCCATGCACAAGTGATCGTTTCGGTTTATCATTAGTCCCCGGGCATCTCGTTGGTCTATTTTGCGCCAAGGGTGAAACTAACCCACTGCATGCGCACCCAGCATCCAGGTTGCTTAGTACTCCGCGTACTTAGATTTATGTCAAGTCAAAAAATTGCAATGTTTTTTTTAAATCTCTACTACTTGAAAAGAATGCAAGGTTCCCGTTTCACCTTTGTTCCCATCATCACTTTGTTCAACCTTCCCATAATCAATTACCCCATTTACTTTATTCGCAATAAAAATAAATTTTCTACCTCATTTACTTACCTTCTGAATCAATTTCACTTTAGTTTACTAACCAAACTTATCTTTGAAACATAAGGTAAATCACTAAACATTTATTTACACACTCACATTAATATTTATACCCCGTAGCAATGCACGGGCAAATACATAATTTATATTAAAAATATCAACCATCCACAATAACAAATATATATAACCTAATCGTATTGATTTTGCATTGTGAATGTTAATACCTTTTTTCTACAAGTTTGATCAAAATAGAGATACTTTGACTTTCAACAAAACTTACATTACACAAACCAAAAAGGATTGGAGGGCGTACTTTGGGTTGCCTAATAATCATGCTTCTACAGTGAGATTTTCTCTACTTTAGAAGGTGTTTAGCCACTTTTGACTATTTTCATGGCTATAATTTCTACAACGATCATAAAATAAGCTCAACAGGGGCACAGCTGTTCCCACCTACAAACCATGACTTGCCAGTCGAGTTGACCCCAAAACATTTGGCGGAGTAACCCGTAAAAAACACCGGTAAAAGAAAAAGGGTAGAGACATTATCCTCACGGCGAACAAAAAGGGTAAACCTTCATCTAAAGATAAAGTAAAAAGTTCACGGCTTCCATTTACTCCACGTACAAAACACCGGAAGCAAGCTGTGGGCAAAAAGCGGGCGCCCGTGCGTCGCTGTTGCATCCATCCACGCCCTAAAAAACCAACACAAAAAGTGCAGGCTTAGAGCCACAGGCCACAGCATACAGGACGTTTAGGTGCAGGTACAGTGGGTATCGTGGACGATGACGGCAATGGAAGAGGTCTAATCAGAGTTGGGTTTCGATGGTCTGCTCGCGTAACATGATTGATGATATCCGTATCCCGGCCACGATATGCACTCCGGTGGTGCATGTGCACAATATTAGATATAGATACTACCATCGGAGTGTCATCTACAGTATGGTCTATAGGAGGGACTATCTTAGAACCAGGACACCTCGCTTACTACTACTGCTAGTACTAATTCTGAATGCCAAATGAGTGGCCGAAGCAGCGCAGCAAGCAAACGCACCTATCAGAGCCTGTATCGGGCGCCAATAATGAGCCCTAATCGTGTCACTGCTATCACTGTGTGTGTACACTGTAGGCGGTATCAATCAAATGTAGCCTCATTCACGGCCGCTACTGTACGTTGCTACTACCGGTACGTACGTGCCTAGTGCCGTCAATTTTCTCGTGCATGCTAGTATCCATCCTCGCAAGAAAAAGAAAAATAGACAAGCTGGAAAACAAAATGGCGATGCTAGCTGATCCTGATAGCACTGCAGCACGTGTTTTGCCTTTTGTGCTGTTGCTAAACTGTTTTGTCTCGGCGTAGATTGTTACTACACCCTAATAAAATTAGATTTTTTTTCAGTACTTGTAACATTTCACGTGGTTGGATGGTGAAAACATACCCATCCGGGAGCAAATAAAATTAGATTTTTTTTCAGTACTTGTAACATTTCACGTGGTTGGATGGTGAAAACATACCCATCGGGGAGCAAATAGCAAAAGCCTTGTGCTACTCTACGCCGCGCGCCATCAATATTGCTGTGTTTGGGGTGGCGGTAAAAAAAGTGAAAAGAGAGAGGGGGAAGAAATTAATTGGAGGCCTATTTATTCCCCAGTGTTGACACCCCACTCCACTCTCCTGTCCCCGTCCGTCTCTGCCCCCAAAAGGAAAACCAGCCTGGTTTCCCCAGCGCAAGCCGGCCACCGCAACCAACCACCCGTCCTCGCCTCGCCGCCCGTCCGTCCGTAAAACCCAGGAGCAGCCAACAAACAGCAACAGGACTCCCTCCGTCCCTCCCTCCCAGCAACCAGCCAGCCACCACCCACCCTCACCCCCACCCCCACCGTGCCACAGCCACAAGAGAAGAGAGATGCCTCCTCCTCCCCGTTGTCCCCAGCCCCATGACCGCACTCACCACCGCCAGCACTAGCAGCGAGCCGCGAGAGGGAGAGGGAGAGCCATGGACCTGGGCGGCGTGCTGATGGCGGCCGCGGACGCGGGGGTGGGCGGCGGGGACCTGGGCATGCTCGGATCTAGGCTGCTCAAGCACGGGAGGGGCAATGCGGCGGCGGCGGAGGCCGACGAGCACGGCTGGGGCAGCGGCAGGCCGCCCGCCAAGCAGGCCCGGGTCGCGGCCTCGGCCGCGTCCGGGGACAGCGACGCCGTGTCCGAGGCCGTCAAGGCGGCGGCACCCTACCTGCTCGGCACCTGCAGCCCCGGGCACGGCCGGGAGAAGATGCTCAGCTTCTCCTCCTCGCAGCCGCCCTCCTGCCCCTCCTCCGCCGCCGCCGCCGCCGCTCAGGCCGCGCTGCCGCTCTACTACGGCACGCCCGCTTCTTGCTCAGGTGGACCCTTGCTTCTCTGTATTTCAAAGCTTGCTACTTCTTCTGAACTAGTTTGATTCAGAGTTTCTGCCTTCTCTGGGATTCAGAGTTTGGAGTGTTTGTGATATTGATTCATTCTCGACTAAAATATCTTTTCACACGGCGCTTCTTTACTATTTTCGCCTAGATTCGGAGGCTTATCATCATCACAAGTTCTTTTTATTCTATCTTCTTCAATTTTTTCTGGATTCCCTTGATTGGATCAGTGACCAGAAAGAGTTCACATCATCTGTAGAAAAGAACAGAAAAGGAGAGCACCGTTTTTGTTACTACTATTTTAATAGGCTTTTTATTGGGATCATTCTTGAAATTTGCCTGGACAAGTTTCTCCGCCACTTTCTGGTGACATCCACGAACTCTTCTTTGTCCTCAACGGCGCGATCGTGCGGATTCCTTTTTGTCACCCCCTTTTGTAAAATAATACTCCTCCCTAAAGAAGGAAAGATCGAAATGGATTGCAAAAAAGGTGTGATCTTTGGCACCACGCCGCCAATAGCCCACATTTTCCTCACCCAGGAAAGATTCAAGCAAAGCAGCACACTCTCAGATCGAGGTTGTTGCTTTGGATCAAAGATTCAAGAAAGATTCAAATCTTGTGTGTGCTTCTATCTCATCTGGTATTGGTTTTCTGATCTTGGCTGCCGCCCTGCCTCAGATTTCCTCCCGCCTCTTGCTTGCTTGCCCCTGTCGAGAAAGTACTACACATTTATTTGTTTTGGATTTGCCTTCTTGTCTTGCACTGCCTGCCTTGTTGCTCATCTGCTTGTTGTATTGTTATCATGGGTGCCAGGGTTGAGCTCGGTGAGCTTGAGCGCCAGCATCCAGAACGCCATGGCCAGGGTGAGGGGGCCCTTCACGCCGTCGCAGTGGATGGAGCTGGAGCACCAGGCCCTGATCTACAAGTACCTGGCGGCCAACATCGCCGTGCCTCACAACCTGCTCGTCCCCATCCGCCGGAGCGTCACCTCGCTCTACCCGTCCGCCTACTTTGGCTCCTCCACATGTAAGCCACCCTCGGCCCAGCCAAGAAAGAGGATAAAAGCTCCATTCACCATTGCCATGATAAAAGTTAGTGTTTGATTGATGGATTGGATTCCGACTTTACTGATCTTTGGATGATTGCGTTGGGTTGTGGATGTGTGCTTTGCTTTGCAGTGGGGTGGGGGCCTTTCCAGCTGGGCTACTCCGGGAGCGCGGACCTGGAGCCCGGGCGGTGCCGCCGGACGGACGGCAAGAAGTGGCGGTGCTCCAGGGACGCCGTCGCCGACCAGAAGTACTGCGAGCGGCATATGAACCGGGGACGCCATCGTTCAAGAAAGCATGTGGAAGGCCAGCCTGGCCATGCCGCGAAAGCGATGCCTGCGACGGTGGCGGCGGCTGCTGCCCAGCCCGGTGCTCTCGCCACCGGGGGCGGCGGCGGAGCTACCGCCGGCGCCGCCGCCATCTGCCACGAGCAGCAGCCGTTGAAGAACTACGCCGCGAACACCATTGATCCTTGTTCACTGCAATATAACAGGTACGCTCATCATCATGCAACCATGTCCTATTGTCCTTTTTCCTAGCAGTTTCGAGTGCTTCAGTTCAGAACAGGACAGGTGATGCAGTATTTGCATAGTAGGTAGACTATAACTGCTGCTGCGATATCTTCAATAGATTTTTCTTTGTTGTTTATAGTCACTAAATCATTAGAAATGTAAGCCCATTTTGGTTCTGCTCATTTGAAGTAGCTCGCATCATGCTTTGCCGAAGGAAAACATTTTAACACCACTATGCTTAAATTTTTCAGTGATATTGAGTAGTCGGGAGCCCTTTGTCGATTCGCTTTCCTCAGTTTATTAAGGCTCGAACTGCTTTGTTTCTTGTGGATCACCATTTCCAGTAGCCCCAGCTGTTCTAGTTTGGTGGGATGCAACATGCTCAACAGAACTCTGGCAGTAGTGCTATAGTGTGATGTGCTTGAGTTAGTCGGTGTTCTCGGTTTTCATGGTTTTATCTACTTTTACCAGCTCAATCAGTGTCTCCTTCTGTTCATGATGTTCACTAGCCCTGAAATGCCAACTGTCATATGTACCATGCTGTACAGTACTAACCAAGCACATGTTGATCAATCTTCTTCAGGGAAATGGTGAGCAAGCAGCAGCAACACGAGTGCGAGCAAGTGCAGGACTCCGACACCCTCTCGATGCTGACCTCCATGAGCGCGAGGAACACCAACACGGGCAGCATGTTCCCGTTCTCAAAGGAGCATCACAATCACAATCCTTTCGAGGTGACGAGCTCAAGGCCGGACTACGGGCTGGTTTCATCCGACTCGCTGATGAGCTCCCCTCACAGCTCCCTGGAGAACGTCAACCTGCTCACCTCGCACTCGCAGCGAGCGCTCTCCAACGAGCAGCAGAGCTCGCTCTCCCTGCAGCACTTCGCGGACTGGCCGAGGACGCCCTCGCAGCAGGGGCAGGGAGGAGGAGGTCTCTCATGGCCGGACGCCGAGGACATGCAAGCACATCAGAGGACCCAGCTCTCGGTGTCCGCCGCTCCAATGGCGTCCCCCGACCTGTCGTCGGCCTCCACGTCCCCGATCCACGAGAAGCTCATGCTGTCGCCCCTCAAGCTGAGCCGCGAGTACAGCCCCATCGGCCTCAGCATCGCGGCGACGGCGGCGGCGGCGAAGGACGAGGGGGAGGCGAACTGGATGCCCATGTTCCGCGACTCGTCCATGGGCGGGCCGCTGGGGGAGGCCCTGAACAAGAACAATGGCGGCAACATGGAGGCCAAGAACTACCTGTCGGCGTCGCTGAACCTCATGACGGACGCCTGGGACTCGAGCCCGCTGGAGTCGTCCCCGGTGGGGGTCCTGCAGAGGACCGCCTTCGGGTCGGTGTCGAGCAGCACCGGCAGCAGCCCCAGGCAGGAGTACCACGGCGTGTATGATGGTAACCCGCGGGATGATCTCGGCTCCATCGTCGTGAATCACCCCAGCATCCGCCTCACGTGAGCTGCTTCTTCCGAGTTCTGACCATGGCAGCTGCAACGAGAAGGCCCAGGCCGGTTGTCACTCCTGTGGCAACGAACGAACGAACTTGGGCAAGTCTTCTTCTTCACGGACCTTGTTACATATCGACATCATCGTATCCAGAAGCATTTTACGTTGTAGTTTGCCATTTGAGACTAATCTGTTGTTGTCTTCTCTGCTTCGGGATGTTGAGTTCTTTTTGTTACCTTTTTCTCTGTAACCTTTAGACTTCGCTGGGTATTGACGTTTTGTGTGTGTGTGTGTGTGTGGATGGATTTGGTAGTGCTACGTTGTTGCATAATGTGATAATGTCCAATTAATGTTGCGATGACATAATAGTTGAGTCATTCATTTTGAAACGGAGGGAGTACCAAATTAGCGGGGATTACACTAAACAAGCATCTCCAGGAACTGTCGCTGCGAATTCCTTAGTAGGAGCATCACTAGCAGATCCCGTAAACCGGGCCATTCGGCAAAATAACTGCCGGTTTGTGAGACGGGGCCTGTATACCCGGTCCGAATAGATCCCCAAAATCCGGCTGTCCCGATTTCTTTTTTGTGGGATCCTCCAAACCGCAACCCATTTTCTTCATATCTATGGGAGGAGCTACTTTTTTTACGGCACCCTCTGAGGGAAATTTCAGATCCAACCTCTTCCCTTGCAGCCTGCGTCATGTTCTCCCGAGCTCGATTCCGGCCAAATCTCGTCGCCGGTGCACGCGGGCGGGCATTTCCACTTCATCGACTATTTCATAGCTCCAGAGTTTCCCAAAGAAAGTTCTTTCGAAGGTAAAACCATCCCTGCCTTTCTCAATAGCTTCAAACACTGGTATATTATGATTAAAACTACAATTGCATACTACTCCCTCCGTCCTATAATATAAGAGTATTTTTGGCACTACTATAGTGTAAAAAACTCTCTTATATTAGGGGACTGAGGGAGTACAACATAGGAGATTTTTAGTGGTTCATTATCCCAACCCAAGAGTCCTCCCAAAATCAGGACTTTTTTCCATTTCCAATCACTTTTTTGTAATATTGATAAAAAAACATCATTGTTTTTTAGAGTACTAAAAAAAGGGTAAATCTCCAACTTTAGGTTTAATTCCAGAGATGCATTTTGTTAGATAATTCCAAAGATGCATTTGTTCTTCACATATTTATTTAAGGGCACATCATGCCACATGCCAGGTTTGGTTTCTAGCTTCCAGAACCATCTGGTTAGAAGTGCCTCGTTTGTTAGTTCCAAATTCAGAATACCCAACCCACCTTGATATTTAGGCTTACAACAAGCTTTCCAATTCATTAAATGATATTGGTTTTTATCTTCATCATCTTGCCGCACAATTCTAGCTCTAAAAAAAGCTCTTTTTCTAACCCCCCAACAGGTACTAGACATAAATATATCATGAAGAGAGGATTATTAGTTAAACAAGCTTGCACTAGGGTAACTCTGCGAGTTACGTTCAGTAGTCTCCCTTGCCAACATCCAGGATTATTAGTTAAACAAGCTTGAACTAGGGTAACTCTGTTAGTTATGTTCAGTAGTCTTCCTTGCCAACATCCACATCGTTCCTCAATTTTATCTTCAATTCACTTCCAATATGTATTCCTAATTCTTACATTAGACATGGGTAGTCCTGGCCATGGGAAGCCCGGCCCGGCGCTGCCCCCGGGCCGGGCTCGGGCCTAGTTTTTGAGCCCGAAGGCCGGGCCGGGCCGGGCCCGGGCCCGTCATTTTTGCAGTTTATTGAAGGTCGGGCCGGGCCGGGTCGAAGCCCGACGGGCTTTTAGGTGTTCGGGCAGGGCTCGGGCCCAGAAACACAGGCCCGATGGCCGGGCCGGGCCGGGCCCGGGCCTGGGTTTTTTGTGTCGGGCTTGGCTAGGCCCGGCCCGAAGCCCGGCCCGGCCCGAGGTTTGGCCAGGTATAGACATGGGTATCTTGGCTCACAAAGAAAAAAAACCCCTGATATAAGTCAATTTTCTCAACATGCACAACACATGCATAATTCACTTTTATGGAAATTTAAAGTTAAACAAATATTTGTTCAAATATCGTAAAATAAAATTTGTGTCATCGTCTTCTAAAATAAAATAAAATTTTGTAGCACTACTTTCACCATCTTGTAAAATAAAACTTGTGTCTTCTACAAATTGCAGGGTATTAACCCCATTATCCACAAATTCTCCCAAGGATCCTTTTACATGCCATTTAAAGGGCATGAACAACTAAATCAAATAAAAGGCGATAAAGGGCATCCCCTATCTCAAACCCTTGTGAGTTTTGAAATAAGGGCCAATTTTGTCATTGACCTTAATCCCAACATGTCCTCCCCTCATAGTGAACATAATCCAATCACACCATTTATCTGAAAATCCTTTTAGTTTGAGCATTTGATGAATAAAAGGCATTTAATATTGTCATAAGCCTTTTCAAAATCCATTTTAAACAAAGAACATCCTCTTTGTTGTGATGAATATAGTTCAAGGCTTCATAACACAACACCTTTCATTATATATCCGCCTTTAATAAAGTTGAGTGTTGAATAACAAGATTCACCATCCTAGTTAGTCTGATCATTAGAACTTTAGTAATGATTTTAAAACTCACATCAAGCAAACATATAGTTCTAAAATTTTGAATTGGTTAAGCATCATTGGTTTTTAAAACTAGAGTAATAATGCCATAATTAAGTCTAGCAATATCAAAGGTTCCTGCATGAAAATAATCCAATAGGATTTTTATATCCCATTTAACTATATCCTAGAAGTTTGATAAAAATCAGGAGGAAGTCCATCAGGCCTTGGGCTTTTGTTCTTTCCATTTGATAGGCAACAATCTTTAGTTCATCCGTGGAAAGGAGCACAACTAACTTCTCGACATCAACCCTAGAGATTTGAGGTATGTCATGAAATATTGAGAGAAATGTTGGGTTCCTCGGCCAGCCCAAACAACTTTTTTTTATAAAAGTGAGTGATATAAAACATCAACTCCACTTCCCCTTCAATAACCCACTCCTCTTGTTTCAATGAATTTTTTTTCTGTCTTCTTTTACCTTTGCTTTAGCAAGATAATATCTAGTATTTGAAGGAAATATGCCCTAGAGGCAATAATAAAGTTGTTATTTTATATTTCCTTATTCATGATAATGGTTTATTATTCATGCTAGAATTGTGTTGATGGGAAACTTAAATACATGTGTGAATACATAAACAAATACCGTGTCCCTAGTAAGCCTCTACTAGACTAGCTCGTTGATCAAAGATGGTTAAGGTTTCCTAACCATAGACATGTGTTGTCATTTGATAACGGGATCACATCATTAGGATAATGATGTGATGGACAAGACCCATCCGTTAGCTTAACATATGATTGTTCAGTTTATTGCTATTGCTTCCTTATTGTCAAATACATATTCCTTCGACTATGAGATTATGCAACTCCCGGATACCGGAGGAATACCTTGTGAAAGGATTGATATAGTTGACTAGAGGGGGGGGGGTGAATAGGCAACTAACATTTTTTAGCTTTTCTTGACCAAGTTAAACTTAGCATCAAAATAGGTTGTCTAGATGTGCAACTAGGTGAGCAACCTATATGATGCAACAACAACAAGCACACAAGCAAGCAAGGGATACAACACACTAAAAGCTTGCACAAGTAAAGGTAAGAAATAACCAAGAGTGGAGCCGGTGGAGACGAGGATGTGTTACCAGAGTTCCTTCCGTTTGAGAGGAAGTACGTCTCCATTAGAGCAGTGTGGAGGCACAATGCTCCCCAAAAAGCCACTAGGGCCACCGTATTCTCCTCACGCTCTCACACAATGCGAGATGACGCGATTCCACTATTGGCGCCCTTGAAGGCGGCAACCGAACCTTTACAAACAAGGTTGGAGTTATCTCCACAACTTAATTGGAGGCTCCCAACAACACCACGAAGCTTCACCACAATGGAATATGGCTCCGAGGTGACCTCAACCATCTAGGGTGCTCAAATACCCAATAGTAACAAGATCCGCAAGGGATTAGTGGGGGGAATCAAATTTCTCTTGGTGGAAGAGTAGATCGGGGCCTTCTCAACCAATCCCTAGAAAATCAACAAGTTTGATTGGCTAGGGAGAGAGATCGGGCAAAAATGGAGATTTGAGCAACAATGGAGCTTGGGGAGGGAAGAGGTGGTCTTCTTGGGGAAGAATACCCCCTTTATATAGTGGGGGAAAAGATCCAACCGTTATCCCCTCTCTCAACCCGCGCGACACGGAATTACCGCACACGGCCGCTGTACTACCGCACGGGGTTGCGGCACTACCGCTGCCGGGTGCGGTACTACCGCTTGCGCGGTAGTGACCAGATGAGGGCTTGTTGCATAGGGCAATGAGCGGTAGAACCGTCGGAGCAGTACTACCGTGCGCCCCTACAGTGCTACCGTAAGGCAGGTATCAACTCGCACTGGAAATGCACATAAGTGATAAATTACTTCCGTCACAACTTCCGCCGAGGTTGGAACTGTGCAAAAGTCCGACACGGTAGTACCGGACAGATGTCACGGTACTACCGCATAAGGGTGGATGTAAAAAATTACATCCGCGCCTACTTCCGCATGCATCAGCGTCAGGGCTGGAGGCAGCGGTACTACCGCTCATAAGGGGTGGTACTACCGCTGACAAGGAGCGGTACTACCGCTGGCCCCTGTGGTACTACCGCTGGCCCCTGCGGTACTACCGCTCCCTTGAGCAGTACTACCGCACGCCACAGAGGCTTTAACACTTGGCTGCCTTCATATCGCAGAGACATGGATAAATGGACGGTGCTCCATCGAAGCGAAGGAAAGGTGGTGCAAAGGAGCAGATGTGTACGTGTTGATTCCACCCTAACCTTTCTGAAGCGGACCCCCCTCTTAATAGTACGACTTTCCTACGACTCAAATCCACCAAAAACAAACGTAGAGACCAGCCGTCTTCGATAGGCTCCGAGGGGCACCGAATCGTCTTGTGCCTAGACATGAGATATCTGAAATGCTCAATATGCACACGATTGGTCCGAAAATGCATTGTCATCAATCACCAAAACCACTTAGGGAGAAATATGCCCTTACAATCTCCCCCCTTTTGGTGGATTGATGACAATACTGGATTTGCACATAGAGATATATAATGAGCATAACTAAACCCAGAATCTATAAAATATAGACGGGCTCCCCCTAGATGTGTGCATTCTATAGATATGTTTTGGATTGCAAAACACACACACTAGGATCAACACTCCCCCTATATTTTATAGACAAGGAAATCCTTGCAACAAGATAAGTGACACTAAGCATGGAAGCAAGGTATAGCAAGTGAGCATGAAGATAAGGGCGCAAGAAAAAATAAACTCACAAGCTACTAATCATACTTGATAGTAAAGGATAAGATTGATGGCATATGTCTCACACCATATGATAGAATAAGTCTCCTGGTCTCACACGCAAATAACACAAACCAAAGCAACAACGAAGGTTCAACGAAAGCAAGGAGACAAAACAAAGTACTCGCAAATCCTACACTCTCTCCCCTTTTGGCATCGAGACACCAAAAAGGCAGAGAAGACACCTAAGACACAGGTGGTAGCTCCCACTATAGTGATCACCCAACAATCTCCTCCTCTGAAGCAGTAGGAATGGACTCGTCATCAAACTCAACTCACTGATAGCCCTTCTTCTTCATCCAAGAAGCCTCAGGTGTGATGGTCTTTTAGACCCACTCGAGAAGTGCTCGCCAAGCTTCGTCAAAATCCACTAGTCGCGCTGGCGACTCTCCTTCTGAGCAACGTGAGTCTGGTACTGTCCCTTGGCCTTGATACATCTCCGTCGTATCTACTTTTCCAAACACTTTTGCCTTTGTTTTGGACTCTAACTTGCATGATTTGAATGGAACTAACCCGGACTGACGCTGTTTTCAGCAGAATTGCCATGGTGTTATTCTTGTGCAGAAATAAAAGTTCTCGGAATGACCTGAAACTCCACTGAGAATATTTTTGGAATTTATAAAAAATACTGGCGAAAAAATCAAGGCCAGGGGCCCCACACCCTGTCCATGAGGGTGGGGGGCGCGCCCTACCCCCCTGGGCGTGCCCCCTACCTCGTGGCCCCCCTGGAGCTCCACCGACCTCAACTCCAACTCTATATATTCACGTTCGGGGAGAAAAAAATCAGAGAGAAGGATTCATCATGTTTTACAATACGGAGCCGTCGCCAAGCCCTAATCTCTCTCGGGAGGGCTGATATGGAGTCCGTTCGGGGCTCCGGAGAGGGGAATGTGTCGCCATCATCATCATCAACCATCCTCCATCACCAATTTCATGATGCTCACCATCGTGCGTGAGTAATTCCATTGTAGGCTTACTGGACGGTGATGGGTTGGATGAGATTTACCATGTAATTGAGTTAGTTTTGTTAGGGTTTGATCCCTAGTATCCATTATATTCTGAGATTGATGTTGCTATGACTTTGCTATGTTTAATGCTTGTCACTAGGGCCTGAGTGCCATGATTTCAGATCTGAACCTATTATGTTTTCATGAATATATGTGAGTTCTTGATCCTATCTTGCAAGTCAATAGTCACCTACTATGTGTTATGATCCGACAACCCCGAAGTGACAATAATCAGGACCACTCCCGATGATGACCGTAGTTTGAGGAGTTCATGTATTCACTAAGTGTTAATGCTTTGGTCCGGTACTCTATTAAAAGGAGGCCTTAATATCCCTTAGTTTCCAATAGGACCCCGCTGCCACGGGAGGGTAGGACAAAAGATGTCATGCAAGTTCTTTTCCATAAGCACATATGACTATATTCGAAATACATGCCTACATTACATTGATGAACTGGAGCTAGTTTTGTGTCACCCTATGTTATAACTATTGCATGAGGAATCACATCCGACATAATTATCCATCACTGATCCAATGCCTACGAGCTTTTCACATATTGATCTTTGCTTAGTTACTTTGCCGTTGCCACTGTTACAATTACTACAAAACTGCTACTATTACTTTTGCCACTGTTACCGTTACTTCCATACTACTTTGCTACTAAATACTTTGCTGCATATACTAAGTTTTCCAGGTGTAGTTGAATTGACAACTCAACTGCTAATACTTGATAATATTCTTTGGCTCCCCTTGTGTCGAATCAATAAATTTGGGCTAAATACTCTACCCTCGAAAACTGTTGCGATCCCCTATACTTGTGGGTTATCAAGACTATTTTCTGGCGCCGTTGCCAGGGAGCATAGCTCTATTCTTTGAGTCACTTGGGATTTATATCTGCTGATCACTATGAGGAATTTGAAAGACGAAAGAACTAAGATTTTTCCCTCAACTACGAGGGGAGGTAAGGAACTGCCTTCTAGCTCTGCACTTGATTCTCCTTCTATTTTGAGTAAACTTGCGACACCTAAACCTGCTTCTGCTATTAATTCTGATATGTCGCATGTTATTGATGATGCCACTTCTGCTATGCATGATACTTATGATGAAACTACTTCTATGCTTGATAATACTGTGCCATTAGGTGAATTTCTTGATGAACAATTTGCTACGGCTTGAGAGAATGAAATTATTGAAACAGATAATATTGATGAAAGTGATGATGAAGATTCTCCCCCTAAATATGAATTGCTTGTTGTGCCTGAGGGCTATGTTATGGATGAAGAAACTGCTAGAGATTTTCTTGCTTGCAATGATAGATCTGATCTTAAGAAATTATTAGCTAAGCTGAAAGAAAAGTCTCTAAATGCTAGAATGAAATATGACCCTGCTTTTGCTACTTCACCTATCTTTGTTACTGATAAGGATTATGATTTCTCTATTGATCCTAAGATAATTACTTTGGTGGAATCTGATCCTTTTTATGGCTATGAATCTGAAACTGTTGTGGCACATCTTACTAAACTGAATGATATAGCCACCCTATTCACTAATGATGAGAAAACTCGTTACTACTATATCCTCAAGTTATTTCCATTCTCATTAAAGGGTGATGCTAAAACTTGGTTTAATTCTCTTGATCCTGGTTGTGTGCGTAGTCCCCAGGATATGATTTATTACTTCTCTGCTAAATATTTCCCTGCTCATAAGAAACAAGCTACTTTAAGGGGAATATATAATTTTGTAAAAATTGAAGAAGAGAGTCTCCCATAAGCTTGGGGGAGGCTTCTTCGATTACTTAATGCTTTGCCTGATCATCCTCTCAAGAAAAATGAAATACTTGATATCTTTTATAATGGACTAACCGATGCTTCCAGAGACCACCTGATTGTGCTGGTTGTGTTTTCAGGGAAAGAACTGTTGATCAAGCTGAATTGTTATTGAATAATATGTTGACTAATGAAAACAATTGGACACTTCCCGAACCAACTCCTAAGCCAACTCCGAATAAAAGGGGTATTCTATTTCTCAGTCCTGAAGATATGCAAGAGGCAAAGAAATCTATGAAAGAAAAGGGTATTAAAGCTAAAGATGTTAAGAATTTACCTCCTGCTAAAGAAATACATGGCCTTAATTTACCACCTATTGAACAAATACATGGTCTTGATAACCCGACACAGGTAGTAAAGGTAAATTCTCTCTATAGATATGATAAAGCTGAAATCCCGTCTACTAAGTTTGCTAGTCAATGCTTGGATGAGTTTGATAATTTTATTGTTAAACAAGAAAACTTCAATGCTTATGTTGGTAGACAATTGAAACGTAATGCTTATATGATTGAACACTTGAGTGATTATATGTCTAGATTTAAAGGTGAACTTAAACTTATTAGTAAACATGCTTCTGTTACCACTCAAGCAGAACAAGTGCTTAAAGCTCAAAATGATTTGCTCAATGAATTAAATAATAAGAAAAATGATAATGCTATTAGAGTTATGACTAGAGGTGGTAAAATGACTCAGGAACCTTTGTATCCTGAGGGCCACCCTAAGATAATAGAGCAAGACTCTCAGAGAAATAATGTTGATGCACCTAGTCCTTCTAAAAAGAAGAAGAAGAAAAATGATGGGACTTTGCATGCTTCTAGTGAACCTGTTGTAGACACACCTGAGAATCCCAATAATATTTCTATTTCTGATGCTGAAACACAATCTGGTGATGAACATGAACCTAGTAATAATGTTAATGATGATGTTCATGTTGATGCTCAACCTAGCAATAACAATGATGTAGAGATTGAACCTGCTGTTGATCTTGATAACCCACAATCAAAGAATCAATGTTATGATAAGAGAGACTTCGTTGCTAGGAAACATGGTAAAGAAAGAGAACCATGGGTTCAGAAACCCATGCCTTTTCCTCCAAAACCATCCAAGAAAAAGGATGATGAGGATTTTGAGCGCTTTGCTGAAATGATTAGACCTATCTTTTTGCGTATGCGTTTTACTGATATGCTTAAAATGAATCCTTATGCTAAGTACATGAAAGATATTGTTACAAATAGAAGAAAGATACCGGAAGCTGATATTTCCATCATGCTTGCTAATTATACTTTTAAGGGTGGAATACCTAAGAAACTTGGAGATCCAGAAGTACCAACTATACCATGCTCCATTAAAAGAAACTATGTTAAAACTGCTTTATGTGATCTTGGAGCCGGTGTTAGTGTTATGCCTCTCTCTCTATATCATAGACTTGAATTGAATAAGTTGACACCTACTGAAATATCTTTGCAAATGGCTGATAAATTAACTGCTATACCTGTCGGTATTTGTGAGGATGTGCCTGTTGTGGTTGCAAATGTTACTATCTTAACAGACTTTGTTATTCTTGATATTCCCGAGGATGATAGTATGTCGATTATCCTTGGAAACCCCTTTTTGAATACTGCAGGGGCTGTTATTGATTGCACCAAAGGCAATGTCACTTTTCATGTTAATTGTAATGAGCATACGGTACACTTTCCGAGGAAACAATCTCAAGTTCACAATATCAATTCTATTGGAACAATTCCAACTATTACTATTGGAGGTTTTGAATTTCCTCTTCCTACTATTAAGAGGAAATATGATATTCTTATTATTGGGGATGTACATATCCCCGTTGAGGTAACCTAGTGCTATTCAAAAATTCTCTAGTTTCATGTGATTCAGAATGAGTTTGTTAACAAGACTTGATCAACCTTGTTAGTGGATTCCCTTTTGATGAACATGAGATGGATGAAGTTAGAAAGCACAACTATCTGTACCTTCCTTTTACTTTCTGTTATTTAGCTTAAATAAAGCAAAAATAGTATTTTTCTGTCTGTTTTCTGAATTATCCTTGCAATAAAAATACCCTAAAAATAAAAGTTCTCCAAATGCCCTGAAAATGAAATATGATTTTTTCGAGAATATTTAAGAATTATTGGCACCGAGAACACATCAGGGGGAGCCAGCACCAGGCCACGAGGGTCCAGGGCGCGCCCCTGCCTCGTGGGCCCCTGGTGGCCCCCCTCCACTTATTCCTGCACCCACACACTCCTTCTAACTCCCAAAAAAATCACCAACCAGCTCAAGCACGAGTTCTAGCTCATCTTGCCGCCATTTTCGATCTCCTTGCTCAAAGCTCCATTCACAAAACTGCTTTGGGGGATTGTTCTTTGGTATGTGACTCCTCCAATGGTCCAGTTAGTTTTTGTTTTAATGCTTTATTCATTACAAATTTTTGCTGCTAAGGTGACCCTGTTCTTGAGCTTGCATGTCAAATTTATATGGTCCCAAGTAGTTCTAATGCATGATATAATCTCTAGGCACTTGTGGGGGTAGTTGCTATCAATTTTGTTGAGTTTGGTTCACTTTTATTTTGAGTTACTAAAAATTTCAGAAATTTTCAGAAAATGATGAAGAGATTTTTGAGGGGCTCTTCGAGCCAAAGCTCGAAGGATAAGAAAAGTGAAGAGAATAAAAAGCCCAAATATAATCTCCCTCGCACCACGGAGGTTCGGCCGTGTGAATGGCCTTGTGAGTAGTTCTTGTGAGCAGCAGAGATTCATGATGATTTTTATTATTTGGCTGAGAATGCAGTCCTCACCGACTTCCTCCACGACCAGCTTGATCAGTATCTCCTACTCACTAATACTTTCGTGCAAATTTTTTACTTTCATGCTAGGAAATCACCACCTTCAGTGGAGTTTCATTTATATGATGAGGTTAAGGAGATGTCACTATATGATTTTTGTGGGGTTTGCAAGATACCCTTCAATGGCAGTGGATGGATTTATTGATATGATCGCTGTAGGGGAGACGAAGAAGGTTTCCGATGCAAGAATTACTAGCATACACTTTCCTGTTCTACATTACTTTGTAATATTTGCTAGTAGTTGCTTAATTGGTCGCGGGAACTGTGGAAACCTTAGTGCCCCTGATATTGTTATTTTGTGCCATGCTTTGTTTCGCGATAACACTTTTAGTTTAGGCACTATTATTGCTAAATGATTAAGTCTGAACAGTACAAAGGGCCCCATCTTTGGAGGCATCTTTGCTTCACGCCTTGCTAAACACTTTAGGATACCTATTAGGCATTATGAGAAAGAGGGAAAATTGCTGCCTCCTATTTTCCTAGATTATAAGAGTATGGTAGCACATGAATTTATTGTTAAAAATAATGAGATGATGCTTAAGTATAATTTGAGATTTAATAAAACTCACAGTGAGACTATTATCTTGTCTGCACCCTCTTTGTTTAACATGTTTTCAGGAACGTACCTCATGTTGCCGGAGGCCGTTTACGCATACCGGGGCCTGACACCAGCTCAAGAGCTTGAGCCGGATCCACCACTTGACCCTCGATAGTCCGTTTATCAGTGGGATCCAGGGGAGATCGCCAACCAGTGGCACTCAGATGACACTCCTTAGTACACCGGAGAGAGTAGCTTTAATCCATGGGCATAGACCAACTTAGGCCATAAGCCTAAGCTTGGGGGAGTACGTATTTCTCACCGACATTACATTCATGTTCACACACTCATTCCAGTTGTCGGTGCTCATACTTTTTCATTGTACTATCCATGCTAGTTTATTTTCTTTTCTAAGTATTTTTCTTGTGTGTTTGAATAACCTTAAGAAAAACCAAAAAAAATAGTTGTAGCTTTTAGCTAGTTTACTTTCCATGCATGTAGTAGTAGTAACTAAAAGAAAACCCGAAAAGATTTCTCGTTCTTCTTTTGCTTGTTGGGAGCTTTCCCGTATAAATAGTTTTATTTCTTTTCTTTACTTTGGGGGTCGAGAGGAGAAGACCATGATGAAAATGTTGAGTGGCTCTCATATGCATTATTACTGATTTAACCAAGAGCCCGTATTACCTTGTCTTCTCCCTTGAATTGAATGCTTGCAGATTCCAGCTTAGTCAAATGCACGTGCACTATTATTATTATCCACACCATTCGGTCGTGCAAGTGAAAGGCAATAATGACGATATATGATGGACTCATTGTGATGAGAGAAGCTGGTATGAACTCGACCTATCTTGTTTTTGTAAATATGATTAGTTCATCATTCCTGATTCAGCCTATTATGAATAAACATGTTTGCAATGACAATTAGAGATTATAGTTGCTTATGCCATGCTTAATTTGCTAGGAGTTTATAATGGTTCACCTTGCGTGCCAACATGCTATTAAAATGGTTGTGATATGGTATAATAGGGTGGTATCCTCCTTTGAATGATTCGAGTGGCTTGACTTGGCACATGTTCACACATGTAGTTGAAACAAAATCAACATAGCCTCCACGATATTTATGTTCATGGTGGATTATATCCTACTCATGCTTGCACTCAATGTCTATTAATTTTAATGCATGTTCATGACTGTTGTCGCTCTCTAGTTGGTCGCTTCCCTGTCTTTTTCTAGCCTTCACTTGTACTAAGCGAGAATACTGCTTGTGCATCCAAAATCCATAAACCCCAAAGTTATTCCATCTGAGTCCACCATACCTTCCTATATGCGGTATCTACCTGCCGTTCCAAGTAAATTTGTATGTGCCAAACTCTAAACCTTCAAATGAAATTCTGTTTTGTATGCTCGAACAGCTCATGTATCAACTTGGGATGTCTGTATCTTCCATGCTAGGCAGGTTATTCTCAAGAGGAGTGGACTCCGCTCCTCACTCACGAGAAAATGTCTGGCCACCGGGATGCCCAGTCCCATGCTCAAATCAAATCAAATTAATTGCAAACAAAACTCCCCCAGGATTGTTGTAAGTTGGAGGCATCCGTTGTTTCGGGCAAGCCATGGATTGATGCTTGTTGGTGGTGGGGGAGTATAAACTTTACCATTCTGTTTGGGAACCGCCTATAATGTGTGTAGCATGGAAGATATCGAGATCTCTTGGTTTTTATGTTGACAATGAAAGTATGCCGCTCAAAATATTATTTATCTCTATTTCAAAATTGAGCTTTGGCACCTCTACAAATCCCTTCTTCCCTCTGCGAAGGGCCTATCTATTTAATTTTATGTTGAGTCATCATCCTCTTATTAAAAAGCACGAGTCGGGGAGCACCGCTGTCATTTGCATGCATTACTATTAATTCATATTGAGTATGACTATGACATGATCTCTTTTACCATGAATTACAATGTCTAGTCTGTCCTTGATCTTCAGGGGTGCTCTGCATTTATGTTTTGCGGTCTCAGAAAGGGCTAGTGAGATACCATCTTGTTATATCATATTATGATTGTTTTGAGAAAGTGTTGTCATCCGAGATTTATTATTATTGCTTGCTAGTTGATTATGCCATTGATATGAGTAAAGATGAGACCTAAATGTTATTGTCAATATGGTTAGTTCATAATCTTTGTTGAAAACTTGAATGCTGGCTTTACATATTTACAACAACAAGAGCAAACAGAGTTCGTAGAAGTTTTTCTTTATCACTTTCAGTTTGTCAACTGAACTGCTTGAGGACAAGCAAGGGTTTAAGCTTCAGGGAGTTGATACGTCTCCATCGTATCTACTTTTCCAAACACTTTTGCCCTTGTTTTGGACTCTAACTTGCATGATTTGAATGGAACTAACCCAGACTGACGCTGTTTTCTGCAAAATTGCCATGGTGTTATTTTTGTGCAGAAATAAAAGTTCTCGGAATGACCTGAAACTCCACGGAGAATATTATTGGAATTAATAAAAAATACTAGTGAAAGAATCAAGGCCAAGGGACCACACCCTGTCCACGAGGGTGGGGGGCGCACCCTACCCCCCTGGGCTCGCCCCCTGCCTCGTGGGCCCCCTGGAGCTCCACCGACCTCAACTCCAACTCTATATATTCACGTTCATGGAGAGAAAAAATCAGAGAGAAGGATTCATCGCGTTTTACGATACGGAGCCGCCGCCAAGCCCTAATCTCTCCCAGGAGGGCTGATCTGGAGTCTGTTTGGGGCTCTGGAGAGGGGAATCCGTCACCATCATCATCATCAACCATCCTCCATCACCAATTTTATGATGCTCACTGCCGCGCGTGGGTAATTTCATCATAGGCTTGCTGGACGGCGATGGGTTGGATGAGATTTACCATGTAATCAAGTCAGTTTTGTTAGGGTTTGACCCCTAGTATCCATTATGTTCTCAGATTGATGTTGCTATGACTTTGCTATGCTTAATGCTTGTCACTAGGGCCCGAGTGCCATGATTTCATATCTGAACCTATTATGTTTTCATGAATATATGTGAGTTCCTGATCCTATCTTGCAAGTCAATAGTCACCTACTATGTGTTATGATCCGGCAACCCCGAAGTGACAATAATCGGGACCACTCCCGGTGATGACCGTAGTTTGAGGAGTTCATGTATTCACTAAGTGTTAATGCTTTGGTCCAGTACTCTATTAAAAGGAGGCCTTAATATCCCTTAGTTTCCAATAGGACCCCGCTGCCACGGGAGGATAGGACAAAATATGTCATGCAAGTTCTTTTCTAGAAGCACGTATGACTATATTCGGAATACATGCCTACATTACATTGATGAACTGGAGCTAGTTCTGGGTCACCCTATGTTATAACTATTGCATGAGTAATCGCATCCGACATAATTATCCATCACTGATCCAATGCCTATGAGCTTTTCACATATTGATCTTTGCTTAGTTACTTTGCCGTTGCCACTGTTACAATTACTACAAAACTGCTACTGTTACTTTTGCCACTGTTACTGTTACTTCCATACTACTTTGCTACTAAATACTTTGCTGGAGATACTAAGTTTTCCAGGTGTGGTTGAATTGACAACTCAACTGCTAATACTTGAGAATATTCTTTGGCTCCCCTTGCGTCGAATCAATAAATTTGGGCTGAATACTCTACCCTCGAAAACTATTGCGATCCCTATACTTGTGGGTTATCAGGCCTGCATGCAGAACATAGTCTTCACCCTGTCCTTGAGCTTTGAAGCCCAAGATGGCTCAGCAGAGGGAGGCTCATACTCCTCAGGACTGTCCTCCTCCTCCTCCTCCTCCTCCTCAATCTCATCTTCATCAACATCCATGCGGGTAGCCACTGCCTCACCTCGGGTAGTGGTGTTAGCCCACTTGTTCTTATGTCGCAACCTAATGGGCTCATGGCGAATCCATTTGGGAGCATGAAACTCCTCACCCAGAAAGAGCTTCTCCCAAGCCTTTTGAATCAAGAGGTGCAAATAGGGTCCGTAGATGGGAACCTTATGATGGAACACAACAGACTGAAGCTCACACCACATGATGTGAGAGACATCAAGTGGTCCAGGTTGTTGAAGACGCGCATCCTCACAAATAAGCATCATGTCCACAAGATAGGAATGCACCTTGTCCTTGTCGCCCATGCGAGGAAAAAGAGAGTTGCGAAAGATCTGGTGCATGATGTCGAGAAACGGGTTCAGCACATATGACTTCTTGCCATTGGGTAAAATCTTCTCAACTAGGTATAGTTGAAGCTTGTTCTTGGAAGCAGACTCTGGGTTGGCATGCGGGCTGATATCAACGGGCTCATCTAGCCCCTCATCACAAACGTGCAACAGATCCATGAACTCCTTCCACTCAGCAGCCATCTTCTTTCCATTTTTCATCCAAGTCATGCTCCGCTTCACATCCAAGTGGAAGTGGACCGAAGCAAAAAACTGAGCCACAATCTCCGGGTCATAGTCAAGGTGGAACAAGATGATCTCCTCAATACCAAACTACTCCACCAAGTCCAGAGGCTCGCCAAAATATGACTGGTTCTTCCTCAAATGCTCCATGTCAATCCACTGAATGGGTACGTTGATGTTCTGCTTGGCCTTGATCACATCTAGAAAGATGAGATTTTGTTGCTTGGTCCAAAACAAGTCATTGCCCCGTATGAGTTCCCTAGGCTTGATGTTGGGGTTGAGCTTCCTTCGAAGCTGAAACTCTACTTGAGGCATTTCTTCCAAGCTGACAACTGGCTCCTTGATCTTGGTGGTTGTTCTCTTGAAGTTGCATTGCGGGGCATTGGACCCCTCAGGAGCTTCTTTGTTGCGAAGACGCTTTGAATTCGTATCACGGATGGGATTCAAGCGCCTAGCAACAGAACCGGAGCCACCACTTATGACACACAATGCAAACATACGAGAAGAGAGAGAAGGATTATTGCAAAGACCAAGGCCAATAAATGTAACGAATAGAAATGAGATTGGATGTGACAAAACAAAATACTGCGCTCTGGGTGCGGAATTACTGCGGTAGTACTGTAGTTGGGTGCGGAATTAAAATTTTACTACTGCTCTGACCTCGGTAGTACTGCGTCGGGTCAGCGTGGTAGTACTGCGCTCAGGGCGGAAGTAAAATTTTACATTCACGCACCGGGAGGTAGTACCGCTCTAGGCTGAGTGGTAGTACCGCACGGGGCAGATCTCGCACGAACGGATCTGAGAACATCCGTAAAGATAAATCGGTACTACCGTTGATCAAAACTACGTTGTTGTATCACACCAAATAACATATCTACTGCACAAGCACTCTCCAACCATCTCCTCTTGCAAAGATTTAACCAAAAATCACAAGACCATCTCAAATTTCCCCCAAACCTAGATGCAAAATAAAGAGGCAAAGGGAGAAGAACTACAGGAGATACCGGGGTCCATGGCAAGAGGGCGAGGTGGGGAACGATCCAATCGGTTGAAATGAGAGGAGAGTGGCTGGAGACGGAGATCCGACGAGATCCTCCGGCGCCGTTCTTTGGTAGGAGAGAGAGAGAGAGAGAGAGGCATGAGGGGAAGAGATGAATGGGTATGGGAGATTTGGAACTCCCCTTGCCCGCGCTTAACCCCCACGCGGTCTGGACAGCGCGGCAGTACCGCAGGTCATCGCGGTAGTACAGCCCAGGCGGTAGTACCGCACTTTGGGCGGTAGTACTGCTCTTCAGCGGCAGTAAAAATTTACTGCCGTGCTGGAGGCGGTAGTATCGTGCCGTGGTCGTAGCTGTGCAAGCACAGGAGCCACCCACCGCCAGCGGTAGTACCGTGGTATGCCACGGTAGTACCGCATGCCCAAGAAAGTGCAGTTTTTGGCAAGAGAGAAATAAAAAGGCCTTTGCAATACAAACAATCTAAGGAAATTTGGAAGACACGAAGGCACGAAGATAGATCAAAGAGCTTCAAGCAAAAGGACACACATGGGAGAGCACAAATGAAGCAACTTAACCACGAACAAGGTCCAAAAGGTAAGCAAGGAGAAAACAAGGACCAAACATCAAACCAAAACCTCTCATGAAGAGAGGGCAATGTCCGGATCCACCTATGTTTGAGTCAATTGGTATGGCACCGCGAAGAATTATTCTTGGGCCCATGACCAAAACTCGTCTTTGAAGCACAAGTGCCATCAAAAATGGTGAATGTGAAGGAGTTGATCGATTTATGCATAATGGGGGGAGGGATAGTTCATTGAGAGAACAACACTCCCCCTATGTCCATGCTTACGCCTAAACAAGACAACATGATGAGTATGGTGGGGTGTGCAAAGGTTCAAGCAGCATTGCTCAAATCGATGATATTTAGCTCATGCCTTAACTCGCGAAATCTTGCTTCATCCAAAGGCTTCGTGAAAATATCTGCAAGGTTATCATGAGTGTTGACATAGTTAAGATCAATCTCCCCTCGCCTAATGTGATCCCGGATGAAGTGATACCGAATCTCAATATGCTTCATCTTGAAGTGTTGCACCGGGTTGAGAGAAATCTTGATGGCACTTTCATTGTCACACCAAAGAGACACTTTGTCACAAATGACACCGTAATCCTTTAAAGTTTGCCTCATCCATAGAAGTTGAGCACAACAACTACCGGCAGCCACATACTCGGCTTCGGTGGAGGAGAGAGAAACAACTTTGCTTCTTAGAATACCAACTCACCAAAGAGCAACCAATAAATTGGCACCCTCCGAAAGTTGACTTCCTATCCACATTGTCTCGTGCCCAATCCGAATCCGAATATCCCACGAGATTGAACTTTGCTCCTCTAGGGTACCATAAGCCAAAGTTTGGGGTATGAGCTAAATATCGAAAGATTCGCTTGATCGCCACATAGTGGCTTTCCGTAGGCGAGGCTTGAAACCGTGCACAAATTGCCACACTCAACATGATATCCGGTCAAGATGCACAAAGGTAAAGCCAGGAGCCAATCATATAATGATATACCTTTTGATCCACCGCTTTACCATTGGGATCAATGTCAAGTTGGCATTTGGTAGGCATTGGTGTAGAAGTCGGCTTGACATCACTCAGCTTGAATCTCTTGAGCATGTCTTGAGTGTATTTGTCTTGGTTGATGAAGATTCCTTCTCTTCTTTGTTTGACTTCGAACCCGAGAAAGAACTTCAACTCTCCCATCATGGACATGTCAAACTTCGCGGTCATGAGTGTGGCAAACTCTTCATTGTTAGCTTTGTTAGGAGAACCAAAGATAATATCATCAACATATAGTTGGAATACAATCAACTCCCCTTTGACCTTTTAGTAAAAGGAGTGGGGTTGATTTTCCCAATTTCAAACCCACGATCTTGCAAGAACTCGGTAAGGTGCTCATACCATGCATGTGGGGCTTCTTTAAGGCCATAGAGCGCCTTATCGAGTTGGTACACATGATTGGGGAACTTGGGATCCTCAAACCCCGGGGGTTGTTTGACATACACCAACTCATTAAGAGGACCATTAAGAAAAGCACCCTTCACATCCATTTGTTGCAACTTAAAGTTATGATGAGAAGCATAAGCAAGCAACAAACGAATAGATTCAAGGCGAGCAATGGGAGCAAAGGTTTCACCATAGTCGATACCCTCAACTTGGGAGTAGCCTTGTTCCACCAAACGAGCCTTGTTGCGAATGACAATCCCGTGAGCATATTTCATGTTCTTGAAGATCCATTTGGTTCCAATGACAATATGGTTCTCCTTTGGCCTTGGCACCAATCTCCACACCTTGTTGCGCTCGAAGTTGTTGAGTTCTTCATGCATGGCATTAATCCAATCAAAATCCTCGAGCGCCTCATAGACCTTTTGGGGTTCAACACAAGAAACAAACGCATGATGTTCACAATAGTTTTCTAATTGTCTAGGAGTGCTTACCCCCTTTCTTAAGCTTCCAAGCACATTCTTCATGAGATGCCCTTTGGTAGCGAGCTTGGAAGCAATCTTGGCGGCATGCCTCTCCAGTTTCTCCTCAAGAGAGAGTTGAGGAGAGGTAACTTCATCATCATGAGCGTCGTCTTGAGCTTGTTCTTGATCTTGAGCTTGCTCTTGATCTTGAACTTGCTCGGTAGCAAGAACTTGAACTTGGGCATCAATTGGTGGATCACCACCATCTTGAGGTTGATCTTGCCCTTGATCGTGTTCATTTGGTTGAGGGCCTTCACTTTGTTCTTCGGAAGCGTGTGGGTCTTGGGTTGGTGATGGTTCCACTTGAGTGGAACATTGTCCTTCTCCTTCGGCCACATGGGGTTCCTCAATGGGTAGTATATGGCCAACACCCATTCTTCTTATGGCTTGGGGAGGAATTTCATCACCTACATCACAAGTACCGCTTTGCTCCACTTGGGAGCCGTTGTTCTCACCAAACTCCACGTTACACGTCTCCTCAATGAGTCTTGTGGACTTGTTGAGGACACGGTAAGCATGAGAGTTTGTAGCATAACCAACAAATATGCCCTCATGGGCTCTAGCCTCAAATTTAGACAAACGAACACCTTTCTTGAGAATGAAACACTTACAACTGAACACCCGGAAGTACTTGAGGTTGGGCTTGTTGCCAATAAGTATCTCATATGGAGTCTTGTTCAAGCCTTTGCGAAGATAGATCCGATTGGACGCATACCAAGCGGTGTTGATGGCTTAGGCCCAAAAGTTGTAGGAAGACTTGAACTCCGCCATCATGGTCCTTGCCGCATCCATCAATGTCCGGTTCTTCCTCTCTGCTACACCATTTTGTTGAGGGGTGTAAGGTGCGAAATATTGATGTTTGATACCCTCATCACTAAGAAACTCATCCAAGGTGTAGTTCTTGAACTCGGTGCCATTGTCACTTCTTATCATCAAAATCTTTGCATTGTGTTGACATTGAGCTTCATTTGCAAAGTCGATGACGGTTTGTTGGGTCTCACTCTTCCTCTTGAAGAAATACACCCAAGTGTTTCTTGAATAACCATCCACAATCACCAAGCAATACTTTCTACCCCCAAGACTATCAAAGGATGGAGGCCCAAAGAGATCCATGTGAAGGAGCTCCTAAGGCCTCGTCGAGTAGATGATAGTAGTGGGAGGATGAGCCTTCTCATGTAGCTTTCCTTCGATACAAGCACTGCAAGCACGATCTTTGGCAAAACTAACATTTGTTAGTCCACGGACTTGGTCCCCCTTGAGAAGACTTTGCAAAGATCTCATATTGACATGGGCTAAACGTTGATGCCAAATCCATCCCACGTCAACTTTAGCCATTAGGCATGTCGCGGTCTTAGTGGGTCGCTCCAAAAAGTTAATCACATTAAGACCATTCTCGACATGCCCAACAAAGGCTACTTTAAGAGTCTTGCTCCACAAGAGGGCCACAGAATCAATATCAAAGAAAGTGGCAAAGCCCATGAGTGCAAGTTGACAAACAGAAAGTAAGTTGTATGCAAGGGACTCAACAAACATGACTTTCTCGATCGTGAGATCACGAGAAATGACAACCTTGCCAAGACCCATACCTTAGAAGAGGAGGCATCACCCCATTCGACATTGGTGACCATAGATGAAACCTTGTGCACGTCCACCACCAAGTCCTTGCTTCCAGTCATATGATTTGTGGCTCCACTATCGAGCAACCATGATCCCCCACCAGAAGCAAACACCTACAAGAGATCAATGCTTGGTTTTAGGAACCCAGTTTTTAATGGGTCCTTTGATGTCAGAAACAAGGGTCTTAAGAACCCAAATAGACCATTCAATATACTCATAAGAAGAACCAACAAATTTGGCATAAACATGCCCATCACTAGCACGACATAACACATAAGAAGGGTTAAAGTTGTCGGCTTTGTTGGAAGGAGTGGCATTGCCCTTCTTGACACCACCACCCTTCGCATTGTTCTTCTTCTCCTTAGGAGTACCCTCTCCCTCCTTCACAAACGTTTGCTTGAGAGGAGGAGGTTGTTTGGTATTGTCATTCTTCTTTTTTTCTTGGACTTGGGTGCAAACCCAATCCCCTCCTTGCCCACAACTTCCTATTGATTGCTCAAAAGGGCGTTGAGGTTCTTCTCACCTTGTATGCAAGACACAAGGCCTTTCTCAAGTTGCTCCTTCAACTTGGCATTCTCCTCCACAATATGCACATGCTCACAACACGGGTTAGTAGTATTTGCATTATCAATTAAAACCATATGAGGAAATGTGGCTTTCTCCTTGGTTAGCTTCACTTGGAGTTGATCATGAGACTCTTTGAGGCTAGCATGAACACTCTTCAAGGCCTTGTGAGCCTTGTCAAGTAGATCCAACTCCTCTTGAGTCTAACATGGTCAACCCCAAGTTCGTCCTTCTCGGAATTGAGCACACGAGAGACAACAAGAGCATGATCAAGATCTTTCTTTAATTTAGCATGATCATCGTTGTGTGACTCCTCAATAGCCAACCTATGACCACGCTCTTCCTCAAGCGCATTAGAGAGATCCGATATATCATCGGCATAGTCATGACTATGCCCTTCCATCTTAGAGATGGTCTCTTCATGAGCCTCGATTATGTCATTGGCTTCACCAAGTTGTTCCAAGAGATCAATGAAGTGCTTCTTGGTTTTACCTTTGAGCTTACTCATGAAAGACTCAAATTCATTCTCCTTCTCCTTCACCCCCTCACTTTCATCAATCCAATCCTTCAAGGAAGGATTAGTAGTGATGGTAGAATTGATGTTGCGGGTTACCTTGTTGCTGGCTTTAGCCATGAGGCACTTGGCGGTGATGTTCTCGTTGGGTGAATCAAAGAGGGACACCCGTGGAGTTGTTGAGATGGCAACGGAGGCCATGGAAACCGTCTCACCATCTTCATCATCATCATCCTCATTGTACTCTTCTTGTGCCACCAACCCCTTGGGAGGAGTCTTCTTGGTGAAGTTATTCTTGTTGGGGAAAGACTTGGCCTTGTCTTTTCGGATAAGCTTGCCACCATTGTCTTCCATCTTCTCGTAAGGGCAATCCACAACAAAGTGACTCACATTGCCACAATTATTGCACGTCCTCACACGTTGCTTGCCCTTGGCGCCACTTGAGTTGTTCTTGTTGAAGTTGGGCCTTGTGTTCTTCTTCTTGCCCCCAAAATTGTCGTGAAGCAAGAGCCATGTGCTCATGATAGGAATATTTGGTGTCTTCGGGGCAACTCTCCTCTTCTTCCTCTTCTTCCAAACTAGCCTTGGCTTTCAAAGCAAGGTTGGGCTTCTTTGATCGTTGAGCACGCAACGCCAGATTGTCAGCGATCTTGTCCAAGATCCTCATTGCAACAAACTCATCCAACACTTCACTTGAGGACAAGGCGTGGAAGTCCAGCCTTTGACGGATGACGGAGGACATGGCCTTATGGTAAGGCATCATGGACTTGAGAAACTTGCGCTTGATCCAATTGTCATCCATATCCTTTCTCCCATGATCTCGGAGTGAGACTGCGAGGGTAGTTAATCTTCGATAAAGCTCTCGAGGTTCTTCACTTTCAATCATGGCAAACTCATTAGCTTCATCTTGCACCACTTCAAAGTTTGAGCGTTGAATGCTTGTGCTTCCCTTGTACAATGAAACAACATGCTCCCATGCTTCCTTGGCCACGGTGAAAGGTCAGAGATGCGCAATATCTTCAGGAGGAATAGCTTCTTGGGGAATGAAGAGAGTGGACTCATTGAATTAATGATCCGCGGCTTTTCTAGGAGTGAAGTTGCTTGGATCGTGTGGGTAGAAACCTTGCTCAATAATTCTCCAAAGATTAGTAGAACTATGATTTAAATGATATTTAAAGCGATACACCCAAGCGGCAAAATCCTCATTTTTCATAAGCTTAAGAGGAGGACCAACATGATTCATATGCATGGAGGGAACCGGTCCTCCATAGGTAAGGGGAGGTTCAACATGGGCAAAGATGCCACTCCCACTCTTACCACTAGGCAAAGGAACTTGGCCACTACTAACTTCCCCCTTGTTGGAGTTAGAATCCGCCACCTTGTTAGCGGGATCAACCACTTCCAACGGTGCGGTGGATAATTTAAGGCCTTCAAGAAACTCCTTAGACATGCCATTAACCTCGTCATCATGGAGGTTTTCAAAGTGTCCAAAGCCGCATTAAACTCCTCACGAGAGACTGAGGATCCCCCATTGGCCGTAGACAAGTACGGATTCACACTAGAGTGCTTCTCCCCCCGTCTACGGTGCCAACCATACTCTTCGGACAGTAAAGTCCATAATAAAGAGATAAGGCTCTGATACCAATTGAAAGGATTGATATGGTTAACTAGAGGAGGGGGTGAATAGGCAACTAAGAATTTTTAGCTTTTCTTGACCAAATTAAACTTAGCATCAAAATAGGTTGTCTAGATGTGCAACTAGGTGAGCAACCTATATGATGCAACAACAACAATCACACAAGCAAGCAAGGGATACAACACAATAAAAGCTTGCACAAGTAAAGGTAAGAGATAACCAAGAGTGGAGCCGGTGGAGACGAGGATGTGTTACCGGAGTTCCTTCCCTGTGAGAGGAAGTACGTCTCCGATTAGAGCGGTGTCGAGGCACAATGCTCCCCAAGAAGCCACTAGTGCCACCGTATTCTCCTCACGACCTCACACAATGCGAGATGCCGTGATTCCACTATTGGTTCCCTTGAAGGCGGTGACCAAACCTTTACAAACAAGGTTGGGGGTATCTCCACAACTTAATTGAAGGCTCCCAATGACACCACGAAGCTTCGCCATAATGGAATATGGCTCCGAGGTGACCTCAACCGTCTAGGGTGCTCAAACACCCAAGAGTAACAAGATCCGCAAGTGATTAGTGGGGGGAATCAAACTTCTCTTGGTGGAAGAGTAGACCGGGGCCTTCTCAACCAATCCCTAGAAAATTAACAAGTTTGATTGGCTAGGGAGAGAAATCGGGCGAAAATGGAGGTTTGAGCAACAATGGAGCTTGGGGAGGGAAGAGGTGGTCTTCTTGGGGAAGAAGACCCGCTTTATATGGTGGGGGAAAAGATCCAACCATTATCCCCTCTCTCAGCCCGCGCGACGCGGGACTACCGCACACGGCCATGGTACTACCGCTGTAGGGTGCGGTATTGATAACCCACAAGTATAGGGGATCAGTTGTAGCCTTCTTCGATAAATAAGAGTGTCGAACCCAATGAGGAGCTAAAGGCAGAAGAAATATTCCCTCAAGTTCTATCGACCACCGATACAACTCTACGCACACTTGACGTTTGCTTTACCTAGAACAAGTATGAAACTATTTTGCGAGAATAAAACTATGAGTATTTTGCGAGAATAAAACTACGAATAAAATGCAAGATAGTAAGAGTAGATAGCTCTTGTCAACAAGAAAGTCATTTGTCCCTAGGCAATCGATAACAAGTACCGGTAATCATTCTTGCAATTTTATATGAGGGAGAGGCATGAGCTAACATACTTTCTCTACTTGGATCATATGCACTTATGATTGGAACTCTAGCAAGCATCCGCAACTACTAAAGATCATTAAGGTCGTGAAATCCAACCATAACATTAAATATCAAGTCCTCTTTACTCCCATACGCCATAAACCACCTACTCGGGTTTAAACTTCTATCACTCTCGCAACCCACCATAGGCAAACCATGAACATATTCTAAACACCCTACACCAGGGGCCCCTCACTGCACGAGAGCGGAGGGCACCGTAGGACAGCACCATAAATAAAATATACAATCATACCAACCAAGATCACGATTAACCCATAGGAAAAAACGGATCTACTCAAACATCATAGGATAGCCAAATATTATTGGAAAATAATATATGTTGGGGAATGTGGTGATTTCCAAAAAATTCCTACGATCACACAAGATCTATCTATGTGATGCATATCAATCAGAGGGAAGAGTGTGTCCACGTACCCTCGTAGACCAAAAGCGGAAGAGTTTAGTTAACGCGGTTGATGTAGTCGAACGTCTTCGCGATCCAACCGATCCAAGCACCGAACATACGGCACCTCCGCGTTCAGCACACGTTCATCTCAGAGACGTCCCTCGTACTCTTGATCCAGTTGAGGCCGAGGGAGAGATTCGTCAGCACGACGGCATGGTGACGGTGATGATGAGGTTACCGACGCAGGGCTTCGCCTAAGCACTACGACGATATGACCGAGTTGTGTAACTGTGGAGGTGGGCACCGCACACGGCTAAAACAATTGTCAACTTGTGTGTTCTAGGGTGCCCCTGCCCCTGTATATAAAGGAGCAAGGGGGGAGGCCAGCCGGCCCCTGTAGGGCGCGCCTCAAGTAGGATTCCTACTAGGAATCCTATTCCTAGTAGGTTTCCAACTTGGGGAAGGGAGGGGGAAGGAAGGAGAGGGAGAGAGGGAATGCAAGGGGGGCGCCCCCCTTCCTTGTCCTATCCGGACTCAGAGGGAGGGGGCGCGCGGCCTGCCCTGGTCGGCCCCTTTCTCTCTCCACTAGGGCCCATCGTGGCCCATTAGTTCCCCGGTGGGTTCCGGTAACCCTCCGGCACTCCGGTTTTATCCGAAACTTCTCCGGAACACTTCTGGTGTATTAATGTAGTCGTCCAATATATCAATCTTTATGTCTCGACCATTTCGAGACTCCTCGTCATGTCCGTGATCACATCTGGGACTCTGAACAATATTCGGTACAACATATCACATAAACTCATAATACCGATCGTCATTGAACGTTAAGCATGTGGACCCTATGGGTTTGAGAACTATGTAGACATGACCGAGACACATCTCCGATCAATAACCAATAGCGGAACTTGGATGCTCATATTGGTTCCTACATATTCAACGAAGATCTTTATCGATTAAATCGCATAACAACATACGTTGTTCCCTTTGTCATCGATATGTTACTTGCCCGAGATTCGATCGTCGTTATCTCAATACCTAGTTCAATCTGCTCGTTACTGGCAAGTCTCTTTACTCGTTCCGTAATACTTCATCCCGCAACTAACTCATTAGTTACAATGCTTGCAAGGCTTATAGTGATGAGCATTGCCGAGAGGGCCCAGATATACCTCTCCGAAACACGGAGTGACAAATCCTAATCTTGATCTATGCAAACCGAACAAACACCTTCAGAGACACCTGTAGAGCACCTTTACAATCACCCTTTTATGTAGTGACATTTGGTAGCATACAAAGTGTTCCTCCAGTATCCGGGAGTTGCATAATCTCATTGTCTGAGGAACATCTATAAGTCATGAAGAGAGCAGTAGCAATGAAACTGTAATGATCATAATGCCAAGCTAACGGATGGGTCATGTCCATCACATCATTCTCGTAATGATGTGATCCCGTTCATCAAATTACAATACATTTTTATGGTTAGGAAACATAACCATCTTTGATTAACAAGCTACAAGTAGAGGCATACTAGGGACTCTATGTTTTGTCTATGTATTCACACATGTACTAAGTTTCCAGTTAATACAATTCTAGCATGAATAATAAACATTTATCATGAATTAAGGAAACAAATAATAACTTTATTATTGCCTCTAGGGCATATTTCCTTCAATATATGGAGTTGAGCACCATGTTTAAGTAGAGATTACAGCGGGGAGAAGAGGTGTTACACCACTGCATAGAGGGGGGGAGAGTTGGTGTTGACGGTAGCAAGATTGTTGATGAAGATCGCCTTCACGATCCTAGCCCCGGCGACACTCCGGCACCACCGGGAGAGAGGGGGAGAGATCCCCCCTCCTTATTCTTCTTCCTTGGTCTCCCCCCAAGATGGGAGGAGGGTCCCCCCTCTGGTCCATGGTCTCAATGGGGGCAGAGGGGCAGGATCCCCTCCAAGATTGGATCTCCCTCTCTGTTCTCTTCTGTTTCGCGCTCCCCAGATTCTGGCCGAAAACCGTTTCTTATATTCTCGTAGATCCGTAACTCTGATTGCTCTGATCTTTTTACACGATTTTTTTTCCTGATATAAGCTTCCTTGCGCCCGAAGTACAGCTCCAACCGATGTACGAGGTGAGCAGCACCCACCACCACGCGCCAGGGGCCTGGGGCGTGCCCTGGTGTCTCGTGGTTTGTGTGGGCCTCCGTTTGCGGTGATTCCAACTCCCAAAAATCATGAATATTGCAAAGTAATTCTCCGTAGAGTTGTGTCATATTTGGACTTCGTTTGATATGGATTTTCTGCAATACAAAAACATGCAACAAACAAGAACTGGCACTGGGCACTGGATAAGTAAGTTAGTCCCAATAAATCATACAAAAAGTTGCCAAAAGTATGTAAAAGTTGAATAATTGACATGAAACAATAAACAATTATAGATACAATGGAGACGTATTAGCATCCCCAAGCTTAATTCCTGCTCATCCTCGAGAAGGTAAATGATAAAAAAGATAATTTTTGATGTGGAATGCTACCTAGCATAAACTTGATCATATATCTAGTCATTGCTTGAATATTAAGACATAAGTGATTCAAAGTAATAGTCTATAATTTGACATAAATACATCAATACTCAGGAATCCCAACAAACAATCATGTCTTTCAAAATATCAACGCTAAAGAACGTTATCCCTACAAAAATCATATAGTCTTGTCATGATCTGTCTTCTTAACACAAAGTATAAATCATGTACAACCCCGACGACAAGCCAAGCAATTGATTCATACTTTTTAACACACTTAAGCTTTTTCAACCCTCACGCGATACATGATCGCAAGCCATGGATATAGCACTATAGGTGGAATAGAGTATTATGATAGGGGTAAATATAAAGAAGACAAAAAAGTAAGAAAGTCTCACATCGACGCGACTAACCAACGGGCTATGGAGATGCCCATCAATTGATATCAATGCGTGGAGTAGGGATTGCCATGCAACGAATGCTCTAAGAGCTATAAGTGTATGAAAGCTCCATATGAAAACTAGGTGGGTATGCATCTAATCCTATAATGAAAAATTCCCACTAGTATATGAAAGTGACAACATAGGAGACTCTCCATATGAAACACATGGTGCTACTTTGAAGCACAAGTGTGGTAAAGGATACTAGCAATGCCCCTTCTCTCTTTGTTTATTTTTTTCCTTTTTTTCTTTCTCTCTTTTTTCTTTTTTTTTCTTTTTTTTTCTTTTTTCGTTCTTTTTTTTCTTCTCTCATTGTCTGGAGTCTCATCCCGAAGTGTGGGGGAATCATAGTCTCCATCATCCTTTCCTCACTGGGGCACTGCTCTAAAAATGATGATCATCACACTTCTATTTACTTATAACTCAAAAGAAATAAGGATTACAACTCGATACCTATGACAAAATATGACTCTATATGAATGCCTCTGGCAATGATCAAGCGTAACATGTATAAAAAATGATGCACGGTGGCTGAGCCACAACTACTATGTTAGCTATATGATCATGTAAAGAAATATGACAATGAATGCTCAAGTCATCAAAACGGAAGAGGTGGAAGTTGCGTGGCAATATATCTCGGAATGGCTATGGAAAATCCATAATAGGTAGGTATGGTGGCTGTTTTGAGGAAGATGTAATAAGGCTTATGTGTGATAGAGCGTATCATATCACGGGGTTTGGATTCACCTGCGAAGTTTGCACCATGTCTCGATGTGATAAAGGGCAATGCACGGTACCGTAGCGCTAGCAAGTTGCAGAAAGGTAAGAGTGTGTATAATCCATGGATTCACATTAGTCATAAAGAACTCATATACTTATTTCAAAAGTTTATTAGCCCTCAAAGCAAAGTACTACTACGCATGCCCCTAGGGGGATAGATTGGTAGGAAAAGACCATCGCTCGTCCCCGACCGACACTCATAAGGAACACAATCAAGGATAAATTGTGCTCCAACTTTCATAGCATAACGAGAGACTATACGTGCATGATTCGGGAATCACAAACCTTAACACCAATATTCTTACTAACCACAACCATTTACTAGTACTTCCCACATATTCCATCTCTATATCGCAAAACTATTGCAAGGAATCCAACATATCATATTCAGTGATCCATATGTTTTATGTAGGATTATATGACTAACCAGTCAATTGACCAATTCTTGTTGACTCTCTAAATAGATATAAGTGAAGCATGAGAGTTTAATTCTTTCTATAAAAGATCATGCTCTAACAAATATAAGTGAAGCAGAAAAGCATTCTACAAACAACGATTTTCTATGTGAAGAGAAACATGCAATCCAAACTTCAAAAGATATAAGTGAAGCACATGAAGCATTCTACAAAACCATACTCAAAAGATATAAGTGAAGTGCAATGAGCATTCTACAAATCAACCATGGACTATCTCATACCAGCATGTTGCATAAAATAAAAATGAAAACTAAATGCAAAAGACGCTCCAAGATTTGCACATATCACATGAACAAAACGGATCTCAAAACATACCGATACTTGTTAAAGAAATATGGGATGCCTTCCGGGGCATCCCCAAGCTTAGACGCTTGAGTCTCATTGAATATTTACTTGGGGTGCCTTGGGAATCCCTAAGCTTGAGCTCTTGCCTCTCCTCCTTCTCCTCATATCGAGATCTCCTCGATCTTTGATCACTTCATCCACACAAAACTCAACAGAAAGCTCGGTAAGATCCGTTAGTATAATAAAGCAAATCACTACTCTAAGTACTATTGCAAACCAATTCATATTTTCTTTTTTGCATTGTAGCTACTATAATATAACTTTTCCATGGCTCATACCACTGATAAAAATCGATAGTTCATCAAAACAAGCAAAACAATGCATCAAAAACAGAATCTGCCTTAAACAGGACAGTCTGTACTAATCTGAACATCTACCATACTTCTGGTGCTCCAAAAATTCTGAAACAATTACGAAAAATATAATCAATTTGTATAGAAAGGCTGTACAAAAAGTTTCAGAAACGTTTGACATTCCAGTAAAAAATGTAAAATTGAGCACTACAACCAACGTTTCTGTTTTGCACCGCACAAACCAACAAGCAATCTACTCATCCTAAAGGAAAATCTTGGCACATTATTTTTATAATACAATGGAATTGTACAAGGGGATAATTATTTTTGTTGAAAAGTTTCTGTAATTCAAGATTCACCAAGATTCCATGGGCTTGAACAAAGTTCAAGGCATGCCCCCGCTTCCACGCTGCCCGTCCTTCTCACTTTCACTTTTATTTTTGTGAGGTTTTAAGTTCCCCTCTATAATTTTTTTTTTAAACTTTATAAAAGCACTCAACAGAAATAAATGACTCTCTAAAACTTCCAGGTTGTCTCCCAGGCAGCGCTTTCTTTAAAGCCATTAAGCTAGGCATAAAGTGCTCAAGTAATGGATCCACTCGGATCCCAAGGTATATCAAAGCCAATTTGAATTAGAAATGATTTGTCATTTAGTATTGAGCACAAAGCAACATATATCATGCAATGACGAAGTCTAACTCACTTCCTATGCATCGGCATGTCATACAAGAACAATTCATGCACATCAAGTAAAGGCCAATACATAGCATAAGTAGTTTCTTGCAAATTTTTCGTGTTGGAAACATAGAGAGGTCGAGATGTAGTTCCTCTCTCATAATAATTGCAAGTAGGAGCAGCAAGCACATGCATATTATATTCATCAAAATCATCATGTGCAATGGAAAAAGGCAACTCATTAATATAATCCTTAACAAGAACAAACTTCTTCGATATAGTGTAGTTTGGAGAATTCAAAAACATAATAGGACTATCATGTGTGGGTGCAATAGCAACAATTCCATGTTTAACATAAGGAACAATAGCAAGTTCATCTCCAATAGCATAATTCATTTGGCCACAAGCATAGCAAGCATCATCAAAAAGGGATATTTCAAACGAATCAACGGGATCATAGAAATTATCATAGCATTCATCCTTCGGTAAGAACGAAGGGACATTAAACAATGTATGAGTTGAAGCGTTACTCTCATTAGAAGGTGGGCACAGGTAGCTAATCCGCTCTTCCTCCTTTTGTTCTTCTCTCTCCTCATCATCTTTCTCATCCAATGAGCTCATAGTTTCATCAATTCCTTCTTCCATACACTCCTGCAAAATATTAGTCTCCTCCTGGACAGCGGATATCCTCTCAGTAAATGCATCAATATCGGAATTGTATTTGTAATTATCGTAGCAATATTTAAGGATAGCAAATTTTCAGGTCTATAAACTGAATCATCAAAATCTTCACACTTTTCAAACAAAGGTTCAATTTCATAAGCACCCTTAAAAGTAACAAATTCTTCAATTCGTTCCACATCATAATAATCATATCTACCATTGGCATAAGAAGCCAATGTTTCATTATCATTAAATTCACATGAAAAGGGAAGATGTTGAGCGTTCATCCTAGAGCAACAAGTAAAATCATATCTCAAGCATAAATCCCGAGCATACCAATGCAACATATAAATTTGATCCCATAACAATTTCCCTTTATGAGTCAAGCGATAATCCCTAAAGTATTCACGTTGATCCAACGTTACTCGCATTATCAAGTTGAACTGGGTTTTCTTAGGATTGTGAAAGTAGTGCATAATATCTTTCACATAACGATCATCGAGGGTTTTAGGAGGTTCCCATCTCCATAGTAGAAAGTACAACTAATTTTTTTGGTGTTTCGTGTTCCTTATCCATAACTAAAGATAGAGAACAACTTAGAACAGAAAATAAAAACTACTTAGTGATAAAGCAAGCAAGCACACACAAGAATATTCACCCCACACTATTGCTCCCCAGCAACGGCGCCAGAAAAAGGTCATGATAACCCACAAGTATAGGGGATCAGTTGTAGCCTTCTTTGATAAATAAGAGTGTTGAACCCAACGAGGAGCTAAAGGCAGACCAAATATTCCCTCAAGTTCTATCGGCCACCGATACAACTCTACGCACACTTGACTTTTTCTTTACCGAAAACAAGTATGAAACTATTTTGTAGGTGTGATGCTAGAATTACTTTGAAAGAATAAAACTAGAAGTACTTTGCACGATAATAAAAGTCAGGTGTTCAGTAAAAGGGTTTGTGTCAACTAGAAGTACTTTGCCTGCTTCTAGTGAACCTGAAATAGAGAAACCTCCTGATAATGATAATGAAGTTTCTATCTCTGATGCTGAAACTCAATCTGGTAATGAACACTCACCTTCTGATAATGAAAAACATAATGATGAGGTTCATGAAAACACTCAACCTAATGATAAAGAACCAGATAATTATGTTGAGATAGAACCAGATGTTGATCTTGATAACCCACAACCTAAGAATAAAATATACGATAAAAGAGACTTTGTTGCTCGAAAACATGGGAAGGAAAGAGAACCATGGGTTCAAAATCCTATGCCCTTTCCACCTAAGTAAACTAAAAGGAAAGATGATGAAGAATTTGAACGCTTTGCTGAAATGATTAGGCCAGTCTTTTTGCGCACTCGCTTGACTGATATCTTGAAAATGCCTCCTTATGCAAAGTACATGAAATACATCATCACTAATAAGAGAAAAATATCGGAATCTAAAATCTCCACTATGCTTGCTAATTACACTTTCAAAGATGGAGTACCTAAAAATGGGATCCGGGAATACCAACTATACCTTGCTCCATTAAAAGAAATTATGTGAAAACTGCTTTATGTGATTTGGGAGCTGGTGTTAGTGTTATGCCTTTCTCTTTATATAAAAGACTTGATTTGAATAAACTCACACCTACTAAAATATCATTGCAAATGGCTGACAAATCAACTGCCATACCTATCGGTATTTGTGAGGATGTGCCCGTTGTTGTTGCTAATGTTACTATTTTGACTGACTTTGTTATACTTGAGCTGCCCGAGGATGAAAACATGTCAATTATCCTTGGTAGACCCTTCTTGAATACCGCAGGGGCTGTTATTGATTGCAATAAAGCAAGGTCACTTTCCATATCAATGGTAATGAGCATACGATGCACTTTCCGAAGAAACAATTCCAAGTGAATGGTATCAATGTTATTGAAAAATCTCCGACAATCACTATTGGAAGTTTTCAACTACCTCTACCTACTGTCAAAAAGAAATATGAAATACTTATTGTTGGGGACATTCATATCCCCATTGAGGTAACATAGTGATTTACGAAAGTTCTTCGGTTTCATGCTAATCGAAAGTGGTTGTTAATAAGACTTGATCAACTTTATTAATGGTTCATTTTTGAGAGGTATGGAGTTGATGAATTTAGTAAGCACTACCTTCTGTCCCTACCTTTTGTTTTCTGTTTTTAATATTTAAATAAAATAAAATGCCATGCTTTGTCTGTTTTCTGTTTTTTGCCGTGTAATAAAAAATGTCCCAAAAATAAAAGTTCTCAGAATGCTCTCAAAACCTGACATGATTTTTTTCTGAATATTTATGAATTTCTGGTGCAAATAATACCTGAAGGAGGTGCACTAGGTGGGCACAACCCACCTGGGCACGCCAGCACCCCTAGGCATGCCCTGGTGGGTGCTGCCCACCTGCGATTGTTGCACACAGACTGCAACACAACTCTAGCAGTGGCTATTTTTATGGCGGAATTTATGCCACGCGTTTAGCACGAGAGCTGGGTGTTTCACCTTTGCCCTTTGACCCTATACTACCCATGTAACATTTAGATTTTGAGGCTTTAAAGAGCCATAAGATCCTCAAGAGAAAAGTTCATGACTTCACGTATAATTTGTTGTTTAACCAAACTTCTGTTGTGCACACATATTTGCCTACACCTTCTCTTTTTGACTATCACAACAAGTGAAGATATTATGTTCTGGAGAGTGAGGCTCGAGCTCCCAACGCAGCAGTGGAGGCGGCACGGCGGGCTGAGGCATCGACGCCGAGGGCTTTCGCGAGCTACCACGCCAACTACCATCCAGACTACTGACTGATTACCAAGCTAGGCCAAAACCCTAAGCTTGGGGGAGTACGTGTTTCCACCGACATTGTATTCATGTTCACACATTTCATTCTAGTTGCCGGTGTCCACACTTTTTCATTGTAGCATCCATGTTAATTTATTTTCTTGCTTTCTTCTTGTGTGTTTGAAAAAGTTTGAGAAAATCCAAAAATATGTTTCTTGCTTCTTTTTGATTTTTCTTCTAAGTTTAAATTGTTGTAGTACTAAAAGAAAACCCAAAAAGATTTCCTTGTTATTATTCTTTTACTTGTTGGGAGCTTTCCTGTGTAAATAGTTTTTCTCGTTTTTGCTTTTCTCTTTGTGTTTGTTTGCTTGCCTTCGAAAAACCAAAAAATCCAAAAATATTTCAGTGTGTTTATCTGAATTTCCTTTTCTTTTATCGAGTTATACTAAGGAGAAGACCACGATGAAAATGTTGAGTGGCTCTCATTTGCATTATGTTGATCTAACAAGGAGCCCATATTACCTTGTCTTCTCCTCTTGAATAAAATGTTTGCAGATTCCAGCTTAGTCCACGACACTCTTGCACTATTATTTTTTCAAATCATTCGGTCGTGCAAGTAAAAGGCAATAATGACGATATTAGATGAACTAGCCGTGGCAGAGAGAAACAAGTATGAACTCGACTTGTTCTGTTTTTGTAAATAAGTTTAACCTAGTATCCATGCTTCAACCTATTATGACCAAACATGTTTGGAATGACAATTAGAGATTGTAGTTTCTCATGCCATGCATAAGTAGCAAGGAGTGAATAATGATTTATCTTGGATATCAACATTGCGTTAAAATGATTGTGATGTAGTATGATGATATGGTATCTTCCTCTGAATGTTCGAGTGGCTTGACTTGGCACATGTTCATGCATGTACTTGAATCAAAACCAACATGGCCTCTATGATATTTATGTTCATGGTGTTCATATCCTACTAATGCTAGTGTCCAATGTTACTTATGCATAATACATGTTTATGGCCGTTGTTGCTCTCTAGCTGGCCGCTTCTCAACCTATTTGCTAGCCTTCGCCTGTACTAAGTGGGAACTCTTCTTGTACATCAAAAACCTGAAACCCAAGTTATTCCAGATGAGTCCACCATACCTACCTATATGCAGTATTACTCTACCGTCCTAAGTAAATTTTCATGTGCCACCTTGAAAAACTTCAAATAAATATCCTTTTTGTGAGCCTAGATCGTTCATGGAACGACAGGAGTGTTGGGGAACGTAGTAATTTCAAAAAATTTCCTACGCACACGCAAGATCATGGTGATGGCATAGCAACGAGAGGGGAGAGTGTTCGTCCACGTACCCTCGTAGACCGTAAGCGGAAGCGTTATGACAACGCGGTTGATGTAGTCGTACGTCTTCACGATCCGACCGATCCAAGCACCGAACGTACGGCACCTCCGAGTTCAGCACACGTTCAGCTCGATGACGATCCCCGGGCTCCGATCCAGCAAAGCTTCGGGGATGAGTTCCGTCAGCACGACGGTGTGGTGATGATGATGATGTTCTACCAGCACAGGGCTTCGCCTAAACTCCGCGACGATATGACCGAGGTGGAATATGGTGGAGGGGGGCACTGCACACGGCTAAGGAACGATCCGTAGATCAACTTGCGTGTCATGGGGTGCCCCCCTGCCCCCGTATATAAAGGAGGGAGGGGGGAGGCCGGCCGGCTCCTTGGGCGCGCCAAGGGAGGAGGAATCCTCCTCCTAGTAGGAGTAGGGCTCCTCCTTTCCT
>NC_041387.1:51093467-51127498 GCF_002162155.2 Triticum dicoccoides
GGACCAGAGGAGGGAGGGGGCGCGCGGCCCATGCTGGCCGCCCCTCTCTCCTTTCCCCTAAGGCCCATAAGGCCCAATACTCTCCCGGGGGGTTCCAGTAACCCCCCCGGCACTCCGGTTTTCTTCGAAATCACCCGGAACACTTCCGGTGTCCGAATATAGTCGTCCAATATATCAATCTTTATGTCTCGACCATTTCGAGACTCCTCGTCATGTCCGTGATCACATCCGGGACTCCGAACAAACTTCAGTACATCAAAACTTATAAACTCATAATAAAACTGTCATCGTAACGTTAAGCGTGCGGACCCTACGGGTTCGAGAACTATGTAGACATGACCTAGAACCATTCTCGATCAATAACCAATAGCAGGACTTGGATGCCCATATTGGTTCCTACATATTCTACGAAGATCTTTATCGGTCAAACCGCATAACAACATACGTTGTTCCCTTTGTCATCGGTATGTTACTTGCCCGAGATTTGATCGTCGGTATCCAATACCTAGTTCAATCTCGTTACCGGCAAGTCTCTTTACTCGTTCTGTAACACATCATCTTATAACTAACTCATTAGTTACAATGCTTGCAAGGCTTAGGTGATGAGTATTACCGAGAGGGCCCAGAGATACCTCTCCGACAATCGGAGTGACAAAACCTAATCTCGAATTATGCCAACCCAACATGTACCTTCGGAAACACCTGTAGAGCACCTTTATAATCACCCAGTTACGTTGTGACGTTTGGTAGCACACAAAGTGTTCTTTCGATAAATGGGAGTTGCACAATCTCATAGTTGCAGGAACTTTGTATAAGTCATGAAGAAAGCAATAGCAATATACTAAACGATCAAGTGCTAGGCTAACGGAATGGGTCATGTCAATCACATCATTATCCTAATGATGTGATCCCATTAATCAAATGACAACACATGTCTATGGTTAGGAAACATAACCATCTTTGATTAATGAGCTAGTCAAGTAGAGGCATACTAGTGACTTTATGTTTGTCTATGCATTCACACATGTATCATGTTTCCGGTTAATACAATTCTAGCATGAATAATAAACATTTATCATGATATGAGGAAATAAATAATAACTTTATTATTGCCTCTAGGGCATATTTCCTTCAGTCTCCCACTTGCACTAGAGTCAATAATCTAGATTACATAGTAATGATTCTAACACCCATGGAGTCTTGGTGCTGATCATGTTTTGCTCGTGAGAGAGGCTTATTCCACGGGTCTGCAACATTCAGATCCGTATGTATCTTGCAAATCTCTTTGTCTCCCACTTGGACCTGGTCCCGAATGGAATTGAAGCGTCTCTTGATGTGCTTGGTCCTCTTGTGAAATCTGGATTCCTTTGCCAAGGCAATTGCACCAGTATTGTCACAGAAGATCTTCATTGGTCCCGATGCACTAGGTATGACACCTAGATCGGAAATGAACTCCTTCATCCAGACTCCTTCATTTGCTGCTTCCGAAGCAGCTATGTACTCCGCTTCACATGTAGATCCCGCTACGATGCTTTGTTTAGAACTGTACCAACTTACAGCTCCACCGTTTAATAAAAACAGGTATCCGATTTGCGATTTAGAATCGTCCAGATCAGTGTCAAAGCTTGCATCGACGTAATCGTTTACGACTAGCTCTTTGTCACCTCCATATACGAGAAACATATCCTTAGTCCTTTTCAGGTATTTCAGGATGTTCTTGACCGCTGTCCAGTGATCCACTTGTGGATTACATTGGTACCTTCCTGCTAAGCTTATTGCTAAGCATACGTCAGGTCTGGTACACAACATTGCATACATGATAGAGCCTATGGCTGAAGCATAGGGAATATTTTTCATTTTCTCTCTATCTTCTGCTGTGGTCGGGCATTGAGTTTGACTCAACTTCACACCTTGTAGCACAGGCAAGAATACTTTCTTTGCCTGATCCATTTTGAACTTTTTCAAAATTTTGTCAAGGTATGTGCTTTGTGAAAGTCCTATTAAGCGTCTTGATCTATCTCTATAGATCTTGATGCCCAATATGTAAGCAGCTTCACCGAGGTCTTTCATTGAAAAACTTTTATTCAAGTATCCTTTTATGCTATCCAGAAATTCTATATCATTTCCAATTAATAATATGTCATCTACATATAAAATTAGAAATGCTACAGAGCTCCCACTCACTTTCTTGTAAATACAGGCTTCTCCAAAAGTCTGTATAAAACCATATGCTTTGATCACACTATCAAAGCGCTTATTCCAACTCCGAGATGCTTGCACCAGTCCTTAAATGGAACGCTGGAGCTTGCACACTCTGTCAGCACCTTTTGGATCAATAAAACCTTCCGGCTGCATCATATACAACTCTTCTTCTAGAAATCCATTCAAGAATGCAGTCTTGACATCCATTTGCCAAATTTCATAATCATGAAATGCAACAATAGCTAACATGATTCAGACGGACTTAAGCATCACTACGGGTGAGAAAGTCTCATCGTAGTCAACCCCTTGAACTTGTCGAAAACCTTTTGCAACAAGTCGAGCTTTATAGACAGTTATATTACCATCAGCGTCAGTCTTCTTCTTAAAGATCCATTTATTCTCAATGGCTTGCCGATCATCGGGCAAGTCAACCAAAGTCCATACTTTGTTTTCATACATGGATCCCATCTCAGATTTCATGGCTTCTAGCCATTTTCCGGAATCCGGGCTCATCATCGCTTCCTCATAGTTCGTAGGTTCATCATGGTCAAGTAACATGACTTCCAGAATAGGATTACTGTACCACTCTGGTGCGGATCTTACTCTGGTAGACCTATGAGGTTCAGTAGAGACTTGATCTGAAGTTTCATGATCATTATCATTAGCTTCCTCACTAATTGGTGTAGTTGTCACAGGAACCGGTTCTCGTGATGAACTACTTTCCAATAAGGGAGTAGATACAGTTATCTCATCAAGTTCTACTTTCCTCCCACTCACTTCTTTCGAGAGAAACTCCTTCTCTAGAAAGGATCCATTCTTAGCAATGAATGTCTTGCCTTCGGATCTGTGATAGAAGGTGTACCCAATAGTCTCTTTTGGGTATCCTATGAAGACACATTTCTCCGATTTAGGATCGAGCTTATCTGGTTGAAGTTTCTTCACATAAGCATCGCAGCCCCAAACTTTAAGAAACGACAACTTTGGTTTCTTGCCAAACCACAGTTCATAAGGCGTCGTCTCAACGGATTTTGATGGTGCCCTATTTAACGTGAATGCGGCCATCTCTAAAGCATAACCCCAAAACGATAGCGGTAAATCAGTAAGAGACATCATAGATTGCACCATATCAAGTAAAGTACGATTACGACGTTTGGACACACCATTTCGTTGTGGTGTTCCAGGTGGCGTGAGTTGCGAAACTATTCCACATTGTTTCAAGTGTAGGCCAAACTCATAACTCAAATACTCTCCTCCACGATCAGATCGTAGAAACTTTATTTTCTTGTTACGATGATTTTCCACTTCACTCTGAAATTCTTTGAACTTTTCAAATGTTTCAGACTTGTGTTTCATCAAGTAGATATACCCATATCTGCTCAAATCATCTGTGAAGGTGAGAAAATAACGATACCCGCCGCGAGCCTCAACATTCATTGGGCCACAAACATCAGTATGTATGATTTCCAGCAAATCAGTTGCTCGCTCCATAGTTCCGGAGAACGGCGTTTTAGTCATCTTGCCCATAAGGCACGGTTCGCAAGTACCAAGTGCTTCATAATCAAGTGATTCCAAAAGTCCATCAGTATGGAGTTTCTTCATGCGCTTTACACCGATATGACCCAAACGGCAGTGCCACAAATAAGTTGCACTATCATTATTAACTCTGCATCTTTTGGTTTCAACACTATGAATATGTGTATCACTACTATCGAGATTTAATAAAAATAGACAACTCTTCAAGGGTGCATGACCATAAAAGATATTACTCATATAAATAGAACAACCATTATTCTCTGATTTAAATGAATAACCGTCTCGCATCAAACAAGATCCAGATATAATATTCATGCTCAACGCTGGCACCAAATAACAATTATTCAGGTCTAAAACTAATCCCGAAGGTAGATGTAGAGGTAGCGTGCCGACCGCGATCACATCGACTTTGGAACCGTTTCCCACGCGCATCGTCAGCTCGTCCTTGGCCAATGCTCTCTTATTTCGTAGTCCCTGTTTCAAGTTGCAAATATTAGCAACAGAACCAGTATCAAATACACAGGTGCTACTACGAGCTCTAGTTAGGTACACATCAATAACATGTATATCACATATACCTTTGTTCACTTTGCCATCCTTCTTATCCGCCAAATACTTGGGGCAGTTCCGCTTCCAGTGACCAGTCTGCTTGAAGTAGAAGCACTCAGTTTCAGGCTTAGGTCCAGACTTGGGTTTCTTCTCTTGAGTAGCAACTTGCTTGCTGTTCTTCTTGAAGTTCCCCTTCTTCTTCCCTTTGCCTTCTTTCTTGAAACTAGTGGTCTTGTTGACCATCAACACTTGATGCTCCTTCTTGATTTCTACCTCCGCAGCTTTTAGCATTGCGAAGAGCTCGGGAATAGTCTTGTTCATCCCTTGCATATTATAGTTCATCACAAAGCTCTTGTAGCTTGGTGGCAGTGATTGGAGAATTCTGTCAATGACGCTATCATCCGGAAGATTAACTCCCAGTTGAATCAAGTGATTATTATACCCAGACATTTTGAGTATATGTTCACTGACAGAACTATTCTCCTCCATCTTGCAGCTGTAGAACTTATTGGAGACTTCATATCTCTCAATCCGGGCATTTGCTTGAAATATTAACTTCAACTCCTGGAACATCTCATATGCTCCATGACGTTCAAAATGTCGTTGAAGACCCGGTTCTAAGCCGTAAAGCATGGCACACTGAATTATAGAGTAGTCATCAGCTTTGCTCTGCCAGACGTTCTTAACGTCGTCAGTTGCATCAGCAGCGGGCCTGGCACCCAGCGGTGCTTCCAGGACGTAACTTTTCTGTGCAGCAATGAGGATAATCCTCAGGTTACGGACCCAGTCCGTGTAATTGCTACCATCATCTTTCAACTTTGCTTTCTCAAGGAACGCATTAAAATTCAACGGAACAACAGCACGAGCCATCTATCTACAAACAAACATAGACAAGCAAAATACTATCAGGTACTAAGTTCATGATAAATTTAAGTTCAATTAATCATATTACTTAAGAACTCCCACTTAGACAGACATCTCTCTAGTCATCTAAGTGATCACGTGATCCAAATCAACTAAACCATAACCGATCATCACGTGAGATGGAGTAGTTTTCAATGGTGAACATCACTATGTTGATCATATCTACTATATGATTCACGCTCGGCCTTTCGGTCTCCGTGTTCCGAGGCCATATCTGCATATGCTAGGCTCGTCAAATTTAACCTGAGTATTCCGCGTGTGCAAAACTGTCTTGCACCCGCTGTAGATGGATGTAAAGCTTATCACACCCGATCATCACGTGGTGTCTGGGCACGACGAACTTTGGCAACGGTGCATACTCAGGGAGAACACTTCTTGATTATTAAGTGAGAGATCATCTTAAAATGCCACCGTCAATCAAAGCAAGATAAGATGCATAAAGGATAAACATCACATGCAATCAATATAAGTGATATGATATGGCCATCATCATCTTGTGCTTGTGATCTCCATCTTCGAAGCACCGTCGTGATCACCATCGTCACCGGCGCGACACCTTGATCTCCATCGTAGCATCGTTGTCGTTACGCCATCTATTGCTTCTACGACTATCGCTACGGTTTAGTGATAAAGTAAAGCAATTACAGGGCGTTTGCATTTCATACAATAAAGCGACAACCATATGGCTCCTGCCAGTTGCCGATAACTTCGGTTACAAAACATGATCATCTCATACAATAAAATATAGCATCACGTCTTGATCATATCACATCACAACATGCCCTGCAAAAAGAAGTTAGACGTCCTCTATGTTGTTGCAAATTTTACGTGGCTGCTACGGGCTTAGCAAGAACCGTTCTTACCTACGCATCAAAACCACAATGATAGTTCGTCAAGTTAGTGCTGTTTTAACCTTCGCAAGGACCGGGCGTAGCCACACTCGATTCAGCTAAAGTGAGAGAGACAGACACCCGCCAGCCACCTTTAAGCACGAGTGCTCGCAACGGTGAAACCAGTTTCGCGTAAGCGTACGCGTAATGTCGGTCCGGGCCGCTTCATCTCACAATACCGCCGAACCAAAGTATGGCATGCTGGTAAGCAGTATGACTTGTATCACCCACAACTCACTTGTGTTCTACTCGTGCATATAACATCAACGCATAAAACCTGGCTCTGATACCACTGTTAGGGAACGTAGTAATTTCAAAAAATTTCCTACGCACACGCAAGATCATGGTGATGGCATAGCAACGAGAGGGGAGAGTGTTCATCCACGTACCCTCGTAGACCGTAAGCGGAAGCGTTATGACAACGCGGTTGATGTAGTCGTACGTCTTCACGATCCGACCGATCCAAGCACCGAACGTACGGCACCTCCGAGTTCAGCACACGTTCAGCTCGATGATGATCCTCGGGCTCCGATCCAGCAAAGCTTCGGGGATGAGTTCCGTCAGCACGACGGCATGGTGACGATGATGATGTTCTACCGGCGCAGAGCTTCGCCTAAACTCCGCGACGATATGACCGAGGTGGAATATGGTGGAGGGGGGCACCGCACACGGCTAAGGAACGATCCGTAGATCAACTTGTGTGTCATGGGGTGCCCCCCTGCCCCCGTATATAAAGGAGGGAGGGGGGAGGCCGGCCGGCTCCTTGGGCGCGCCAAGGGAGGAGGAATCCTCCTCCTAGTAGGAGTAGGACTCCTCCTTTCCTACTCCTACTAGGAGGGAGAAGGAAGGGGGAGAGGGGGAAGGAAAGAGGGCGGGCGCCGCCCCCCCCCTAGTCCAATTCGGACCAGAGGGGGGAGGGGGCGCGCGGCCCATGCTGGCCGCCCCTCTCTCCTTTCCCCTAAGGCCCATAAGGCCCAATACTCTCCCAGGGGGTTCCGGTAACCCCCCCGGCACTCCGGTTTTCTCCGAAATCACCCGGAACACTTCCGGTGTCCGAATATAGTCGTCCAATATATCAATCTTTATGTCTCGGCCATTTCGAGACTCCTCGTCATGTCCGTGATCACATCCGGGACTCCGAACAAACTTCGGTACATCAAAACTTATAAACTCATAATAAAACTGTCATCGTAACGTTAAGCGTGCGGACCCTACGGGTTCGAGAACTATGTAGACATGACCTAGAACCTTTCTCGGTCAATAACCAATAGCGGGACCTGGATGCCCATATTGGTTCCTACATATTCTACGAAGATCTTTATCGGTCAAACCGCATAACAACATACGTTGTTCCCTTTGTCATCGGTATGTTACTTGCCCGAGATTTGATCGTCGGTATCCAATACCTAGTTCAATCTCGTTACCGGCAAGTCTCTTTACTCGTTCTGTAACACATCATCTTATAACTAACTCATTAGTTACAATGCTTGCAAGGCTTAGGTGATGAGTATTACTGAGAGGGCCCAGAGATACCTCTCCGACAATTGGAGTGACAAAACCTAATCTCTAATTATGCCAACCCAACATGTACGTTCGGAAACACCTGTAGAGCACCTTTATAATCACCCAGTTACGTTGTGACGTTTGGTAGCACACAAAGTGTTCTTCCAGTAAATGGGAGTTGCACAATCTCATAGTTGCAGGAACTTTGTATAAGTCATGAAGAAAGCAATAGCAATATACTAAACGATCAAGTGCTAGGCTAACAGAATGGGTCATGTCAGTCACATCATTATCCTAATGATGTGATCCCATTAATCAAATGACAACACATGTCTATGGTTAGGAAACATAACCATCTTTGATTAATGAGCTAGTCAAGTAGAGGCATACTAGTGACTTTATGTTTGTCTATGTATTCACACATGTATCATGTTTCCGATTAATACAATTCTAGCATGAATAATAAACATTTATCATGATATGAGGAAATAAATAATAACTTTATTATTGCCTCTAGGGCATATTTCCTTCAAGGAGGTAGTCGGTATCTTCCATCCTAAGCGGGTTATTCTCAGGTCGAGTGTTTATTCACTCACCATCGCACGAGAAAAGGACGGTAATAGGGATTCCCGGTCCCAAACTGCAAAAAGAAAAGAGCTTACAAATAATCAAACAAAAACTCCCAATGGTGTCTTAACCTATAGATTTCCGCTTGGGAACCGCCACTAGCGTGCTTAGCATGGAAGAAATTGATAACTGATGGTCGTGAAGTGAATCAGAAGAGTGCATGTCTCAAAATATCATTTACCTCTGTTTAAAAAAAATTAGCTCTGGCACCTCTGCAAATCACTGCTTCCCTCTACGAAGGGACTATCCATTTACTTTTATGGTGTGTCATCACCTTCTCAAATAAGCTCCAGAACCCGAGAGCACTGCTGTCATGTTGATGCATTGTGTATAGCTAATGTTGGGTGCATCATGATTGGATCTTTTCTACCATGAATTACAATGTTTAGTCGATGCTTGAACTTTCGGGGTGCTCTGCATTTATGTTTTGCAGTCTCAGAAAGGGCTAGCAAGATACCACTATTGTCATATTATATCATGGTTGTTTTGACAACGTGTTGCTATTTGAGATATCTTATTATTGCTCTCTAGTTGTTTATGTCACTGATATGAGTTAATATAATTTTTAAGAGTTATTGTCGACATGGTTAGATATAATATTTGCTGAAACCCTGGGTGTTGTTTAAGCTTATTTATGAAAAAGAGCAAACGAGTTCGTAATTTTTTTTCTTTTTCACTTTCAATTTATCAACTGAATTGCTTGAGGACAAGCAAAGGTTTAAGCTTGGGGGAGTTGATACTTTTCCAACGTATCTACTTTTCCTAACACTTTTCCTCTTGTTTTGGACTCTAATTTACTTGATTTGAATGAAACTAACCCCGGACTGACGCTGTTTTTAGCAGAACTACCATGTTGTTGTTTTTGTGCAGAAATAAAAGTTCTCGAAATGGAACGAAAGTTTGCGAGGATTTTTTATACAATAAGAGAGAATTTCTGGAGCGAGGATGGACCTAAGGGGGGCACGTGGGTGGGCACAAGACACCAGCCCCCCAGGCGCGCCCAGGTGGGTGCTGCCCACCTGGTAGCCCCGCTGACCTCCAAACCGATGCTATAAAATCCCATATTTCTAGAAAAAAATCAGGGAGAAAGAATTATCACGTTTCACGAGGCGGAGCCGCCACCAAGCCCTGTTCTTCCTCGAGAGGGCAGATCTAGAGTCCGTTTGGGGCTCCGGAGAGGGGGATCTTCGATCTTCGTCATCGCTAACACATCTCCATCGCCAATTCCATGATGCTCCCCATCGGGAGTGAGTAATTCCTTCGTAGGCTCGCTGTTCGGTGAGGAGTTGGATGATATTCATCATGTAATCGAGTTAGTTTTGTTAGGGCTTCATCCCTAGTATCCACTATGTTCTGAGATTGATGTTGATATGGCTTTGCCATGCTTAATGCTCGTCACTTTGGGCCCATGTGCCATGATTTCAGATCTGAACCGTTTATGTTATCATCATTATATCCATGTTCTAGATCCAATCTTGCAAGTTATAGTCACCTACTATGTGTTATGATCCGGCAACCCCGGAGTGACAGAAATCGGGACCACTCCCGGTGATGACCGTAGTTTGAGGAGTTCATGTATTCATCGTGTGCTAATGCTTTGTTACGGTTCTCTATTAAAAGGAGGCCTTAATATCCCTTAGTTTCCAATAGGACCCCGCTGCCACGGGAGGGTAGGACAAAAGATGTCATGCAAGTTCTTTCCATAAGCACGTACGACAATTTATGGAATACGTGCCTACATTATATTTATGAACTGGAGCTAGTGCCGTATCGCCCTAGGTTATAACTGTCTCATGATGAATATCATCCAACGAGTCACGATCCAATGCCTACGAATTTATCTCATATTGTTCCTGCTAAGTTACTACTGTTGCCACTTCTATCTTTACTGCTACAATATCACTGCTATCACTGTTACCGTTACTGTTGTTGCTGCTACTATCATCAAAATTGTCATACTACTGTGCTACTAATCACTTTGCTGCAGATAATTAATCTCCAGGTGTGGTTGAATTGACAACTCAACTGCTAATACCTTCAAATATTTTTTGGCTCCCTTGTGTCGAATCTATAAATTTGGGTTGAATACTCTACCCCTAAAAACTATTGCGATCCCCTATACTTGTGGGTTATCACCTTGGCGAAAGAATCCACATTTCACAAGAGAACCAAATGAACGAAATATGCCCTAGAGGCAATAATAAAGTTATTATTTATTTCCTTATGTCATGATAAATGTTTATTATTCATGCTAGAATTGTATTAACCAGAAACTTAGTACATGTGTGAATACATAGTTCTCGAACCCGTATGGTCCGCATGCTTAACGTTCTGTGACGATTTGTATTATGAGTTATGTGATTTGATCACCGGGGTTTGTTCGGAGTCCCGGATGAGATCGGGGACATGATGAGGAGTCTCGAAATAGTCGAGCCGTAAAGATCGATATATTGGAAGGCTATATTCGGACATCGGAAAGGTTCCGAGTGATTCAGGTATTTTTTGGAATACCAAAGAGTTACGGGAATTCGTAGGGAGAAGTATTGGGCCTTATTGGGCCATACGGGAATAGAGGAGGCATGCCAAAGGGAAGGAGGCGCCCCCCATGGGTCCGAATTGGACTAGGGAAAAGGGGGTGGCGCCCCCCTTGCCCTTTCCTACCCCCTCTCTCTTTCCCTCTTTCTTGTCTCCTACTGCGGAGAGGAAAAGGGGAATCCCACAAGGACTTGGGAGTCCTAGTAGGACTCCCCACACTTGGCGCACCCCCTCTAGGGCCAGCCTCCTCCTCCTCCCTCCTTTATATACATGGGCAGGGGACAGCCCAAAGGCACAACAGAAAACACAAGTTGATCTTTGATCTCTTAGCCGTGTGCGGTGCCCCCCTCCACCATAATCCACCTCGGTCATATCTTCGTAGTGGTTAGGTCAAGCCCTGTGCCGGTAGCTTCATCATCACCGTCATCACGCCGTCGTGCTGACGAAGCTCTCCCTCGACACTCTGCTGGATCGTGACTTCATGGGACGTCACCGAGCTGAACGTTTGCAGATTGCGGGGGTGCCGTACGTTCGGTACTAGGATCGGTCGATCATGAAGACGTACGACTACATCAACCGCGTTGTCATAATGCTTCCGCTTAAGGTCTACGAGGGTACATGGACAACACTCTCCCCTCTCGTTGCTATGCATCACCATGATTTTGCGTGTGCGCATGATTTTTTTTTTGAAATTACAGTGTTCCCCAACAGTGGCATCCGAGCCAGGTTTATGCATAGATGTTATATGCATGAGTAGAACACAAAGAGTTGTGGATGATAATAGTCATACTGCTTACCAGCATGTCATACTTTGATTTGGTGTATTGTTGGATGAAGCGGCCCAGACCGACATTACGCGTACGCTTACGCGAGACTGGTTCTACCGACGTGCTTCGCACACAGGTGGCTGGCGGGTGTCAGTTTCTCCAACTTTAGTTGAATCGAGTGTGGCTACGCCCGGTCTTTGCTGAAGGTTAAAACAACACATACTTGACGAAAAATCATTGTGGTTTTGATGTGTAGGTAAAATGGTTCTTGCTCAGCCCGTAGTAGCCACGTAAAACTTGCAACAAAAAACTAGAGGACGTCTAACTTGTTTTTGCAGGGCATGTTGTGATGTGATATGGTCAAGACGTGATGAGATATAAATTGTTGTATGAGATGATCATGTTTTGTTCAAGTTATCGGCAACTGGCTAGAGCCTTATGGTTGTCTCTTTATTGCATAAGATGCAAGCACCATTTTATTGCTTTACTTTATCGCTATACGATAGCAATAGTTGCAAAAGCAATAGTTGGCGAGACGACCATGTGACGACACATTAATAAAGATCAAGATGATGGAGATCATGGTGTCATGCCAGTGACAATTGAGATCATAACGATACTTTGCAGATGGAGATCAAAGGCACAAGATGATGATGTCCATATCATGTCACATATTTTGATTGCATGTGATGTTTATCTTTTATACATCTTATTTTGCTTAGTTCGGCGGTAGCTTTATAAGATGATCCCTTACTAAAATTTCAAGGTATAAGTGTTCTCCTTGAGTATGCACCGTTGCGACAGTTCTTTATGCTGAGACACCACGTGATGATCGGGTGTGATAGGTGTTGGAAATATGCTCTAGAGGCAATAATAAATTGATTATTATTATATTTCCTTGTTCATGATAATCGTTTATTATCCATGCTAGAATTGTATTGATAGGAAACTCAGATACATGTGTGGATACATAGACAACACCATGTCCCTAGTAAGCCTCTAGTTGACTAGCTCGTTAATCAATAGATGGTTACGGTTTCCTGACCATGGACATTGGATGTCGTTGATAACGGGATCACATCATTAGGAGAATGATGTGATGGACAAGACCCAATCCTAAGCCTAGCACAAGATCATGTAGTTCGTATGCTAAAGCTTTTCTAATGTCAAGTATCATTTCCTTAGACCATGAGATTGTGCAACTCCCGGATACCGTAGGAGTGCTTTGGGTGTGCCAAACGTCACAACGTAACTGGGTGGCTATAAAGGTACACTACGGGTATCTCTGAAAGTGTCTGTTGGGTTGGCACGAATCGAGATTGGGATTTTGTCACTCCGTGTAAACGGAGAGGTATCTCTGGGCCCACTCGGTAGGACATCATCATAATGTGCACAATGTGACCAAGGGGTTGATCACGGGATGATGTGTTACGGAACGAGTAAAGAGACTTGCCAGTAACGAGATTGAACAAGGTATCGGTATACCGACGATCGGATCTCGGGCAAGTACCATACCGCTAGACAAAGGGAATTGTATACGGGATCGATTGAGTCCTTGACATCGTGGTTCATCTGATGAGATAATCGTGGAACATGTGGGAGCCAACATGGGTATCGAGATCCCGCTGTTGGTTATTGACCGGAGAACATCTCGGTCATGTCTGCATGTCTCCCGAACCCGTAGGGTCTACACACTTAAGGTTCGATGACGCTAGGGTTATAAAGGAAGCTTGTATGTGGTTACCGAATGTTGTTTGGAGTCCCGGATGAGATCCCGGACGTCGCGAGGAGTTCCGGAATGGTCCGGAGGTAAAGATTTATATATAGGAAGTCCTGTTTCGGCCATCGGGACAAGTTTCGGGGTCATCGGTATTGTACCGGGACCACCGGAAGGGTCCCGGGGGCCCACCGGGTGGGGCCACCTGCCCCGGGGGCCACATGGGCTGTAGGGGGTGCGCCTTGGCCTACATGGGCCAAGGGCACCAGCCCCTAGAGGCCCATGCGCCAAGATATAGGAAAAAGGGGAGAGTCCTAAAGGGGGAAGGCACCTCCGAGGTGCCTTGGGGAGGATGGATTCCTCCCCCCTCTTAGCCGCACCCCTTTCTTGGAGTAAGGGGCAAGGCTGCGCCTCCCCCCTCTCCCCTGCCCCTATATATAGTGGAGGGGAGGGAGGGCATCCATACCTGAGCCCTTGGCGCCTCCCTCCCTCCCGTGACACCTCCTCCTCTCCCGTAGGTGCTTGGCGAAGCCCTGCAGGATTGCCACGCTCCTCCATCACCACCACGCCGTTGTGCTGCTGCTGGATGGAGTCTTCCTCAACCTCTCCCTCTCTCCTTGCTGGATCAAGGCGTGGGAGACATCGTCGAGCTGTACGTGTGTTGAACGCGGAGGTGCCGTCCGTTCGGCACTAGGATCATCGGTGATCTGAATCACGACGAGTACGACTCCATCAACCCCGTTCACTTGAACGCTTCCGCTTAGCGATCTACAAGGGTATGCAGATGCACTCTCTTTCTACTCGTTGCTGGTCTCTCCATAGATAGATCTTGGTGTTACGTAGGAAAATTTTGAATTTCTGCTACGTTCCCCAACAGTGGCATCATGAGCTAGGTCTATTGCGTAGATTCTTTGCACGAGTAGAACACAAAGTAGTTGTGGGCGTCGATATTGTTCAATATGCTTGCCGTTATTAGTCTTATCTTGATTCGGCGGCATCATGGGATGAAGCGGCCCGGACCAACCTTACACGTACGCTTACGTGAGACCGGTTCCACCGACAAACATGCACTAGTTGCATAAGGTGGCTGGCGGGTGTCTGTCTCTCCCACTTTAGTCGGATCGGATTCGATGAAAAGGGTCCTTATGAAGGGTAAATAGCAATTGGCATATCACGTTGTGGTTCATGCGTAGGTAAGAAACGTTCTTGCTAGAAACCCATAGCAGCCACGTAAAACATGCAAACAACAATTAGAGGACGTCTAACTTGTTTTTGCAGGGTATGCTATGTGATGTGATATGGCCAAAAAGGATGTGATGAATGATATATGTGATGTATGAGATTGATCATGTTCTTGTAATAGGAATCACGACTTGCATGTCGATGAGTATGACAACCGGCAGGAGCCATAGGAGTTGTCTTTATTTATTTGTGACCTGCGTGTCAACTTAAACGTCATGTAATTACTTTACTTTATTGCTAACCGTTAGCCATAGTAGTAGAAGTAATAGTTGGCGAGGCAACTTCATGGAGATCATGACGATGGAGATCATGGTGTCATGCCGGTGATGATGATGATCATGGAGCCCCGAAGATGGAGATCAAAAGGAGCAAAGTGATGATGGCCATATCATGTCACTATTTGATTGCATGTGATGTTTATCATGTTTATACATCTTATTTGCTTAGAACGACGGTAGTAAATAAGATGATCCCTTACAACAATTTCAAGAAGTGTTCTCCCCTAACTGTGCACCGTTGCGACAGTTCGCTGTTTCAAAACATCACGTGATGATCGGGTGTTTTTATTCAGACGTTCAAATACAACGGGTGTTGACGAGCCTAGCATGTACAGACATGGCCTCGGAACACATGCAAAACACTTAGGGTTAACTTGACGAGCCTAGCATGTACAGACATGGCCTCGGAACACGGAGACCGAAAGGTCGAACATGAGTCGTATAGAAGATACGATCAACATGAAGATGTTCACCGATGATGACTAGTCCGTCTCACGTGATGATCGGACACGGCCTAGTTTGACTCGGATCATGTAATCACTTAGATGACTAGAGGGATGTCTATCTGAGTGGGAGTTCATAAGATGAACTTAATTATCCTGAACATAGTCAAAAGGTTTTTGCAAATTATGTCGTAGCTCACGCTATAGTTCTACTGTTTAGATATGTTCCTAGAGAAAAAATAGTTGAAAGTTGATAGTAGCAATTATGCGGACTAGGTCCGTAAACTGAGGATTGTCCTCATTGCTTCATAGAAGGCTTATGTCCTTAATGCACCGCTCAGTGTGCTGAACCTCGAACGTTGTCTGTGGTTGTTGCGAACATCTGACATACACGTTTTGATAACTACGTGATAGTTCAGTTAAACGGTTTAGAGTTGAGGCACCAAAGACGTTTTTGAAACATCGCGAAACATATGAGATGTTTTGAGGGCTGAAATTGGGATTTCAGACTCGTGCCCATGTCAAGAGGTATAAGACCTCCGATGACTTTCTTAACCTGCAAACTAAGGAGAAAAGCTCAATTGTTGAGCTTGTGCTCAGATTGTCTAAGTACAACAATCATTTGAATCGAGTGGGAGTTGATCTTCCAGATAAGATAGTGATGGTTCTCCAAAGTCATTGCCACCAAGCTGTTAGAGCTTCGTGATGAACTATAACATATCAGGGATAGATATGATGATCCTTGAGGTATTCGCGATGTTTGACACTGCGAAAGTAGAAATCAAGAAGGAGCATCAATTGTTGATGGTTGGTGAACCACTAGTTTCAAGAAGGGCAAGGGCAAGAAGGGATACTTCATGAAACGGCAAATCAGCTGCTGCTCTACTGAAGAAACCCAAGGTAAAACCCAAACCCGAGACTAAGTGCTTCTGTAATAAGGGGAACAACCACTAGAGCAGAATTACCCTAGATACTTGGTAGATAAGAAGGCTGGCAAGGTCGATAGAAGTATATTGGATATATATTGTGTTAATGTGTACTTTGCTAGTACTCCTAGTAGCACCAGGGTATTAGATACCGGTTCGGTTGCTAAGTGTTAGTAACTCGAAACAAAAGGCTACGGAATAAACGGAGACTAGCTAATGGTGAGCTGACGATATGTGTTGGAAGTTTTTCCAAGCTTGATATGATCAAGCATCGCACGCTCCCTCTACCAAAGAGATTGGTGTTAAACCTAAATAATTGTTATTTGGTGTTTGCGTTGAGCATAGACATGATTGGATTACGTCTATCGCAATACGGTTATTCATTTAAGGAGAATAATGGTTACTCTGTTTACTTGAATAATACCATCAATGGTCTTACACCTAAAATGAATGGTTTATTAAATCTCGATCGTAGTGATACACATGTTCATGCCAAAAGATAGTAATGATAGTACCACCTACTTGTGGCACTGCCACGTAAGTCATATCGGTATAAAACGCATGAAGAAGCTCCATATTGATGGATCTTTGGGCTCACTCGTTTTGAAAAGTTTGAGACATGCGAACCATGTCTATTGGTGTATATGCATGAAGAAACTCCATGCAAATGGACCGTTTTGACTCACTTGATTTTGAATCACTTGGGACATGCAAATCATACCACATGGGCAAGATGACTGAAAAGCCTCGTTTTCAGTAAGATGGAACAAGATAGCAACTTGTTGGAAGTAATACATTTTGATGTGTACAGTCCAATGAGTGCTGAGGCATGTAGTGGATATTGTTATGTTCTTACTTCATAGATAATTTGAGTGGATGTTGAGTACATTTACTTGATGAATCATGAGTCTGAATTATTGAAAGGTTCAAGTAATTTTAGTGTGAAGTTGAAAGATCGTCGTGACAAGAGGATAAAAGATCTATGATATGATCATAGAGATGAATATCTGAATTACGAGTTTGGCACAGAATTAAGACATTGTGGAAATAGTTTCACAACTAATACAGCCTGGAACACCATAGTGTGATGGTGTGTCCAAACGTCATAGTTGCACCCTATTGGATATGGTGCATACCATGATGTCTCTTATCGAATTACCACTATCGTTCATGGGTTAGGCATTAGAGACAACCACATTCACTTTAAATAGGGCACCATGTAATTCCGATGAGATGACACCGTATGAATTATGGTTTAGAGAAACCTAAGTTGTCGTTTCTTAAAAGTTTGGGGCTGCGACGCTTATATGAAAAAGTTTCAGGTTGATAAGCTCGAACCCAAAGCGGATGAAATGCATCTTCATAAGATACCCAAAACAGTTGGGTATACCTCCTAATTCAGATCCGAAAGCAATATGGATTGTTTCTAGAATCGGGTCCTTTCTCGAAGAAAAGTTTCTCTCGAAAGAGTTGAGTGGGAGGATGGTGGAGACTTGATGAGGTTATTGAACCGTCACTTCAACAAGTGTGTAGCAGGGCACAGGAAGTTGTTCCTGTGGCACGTACACCAACTGAAGTGGAAGCTTATGATAGTGATCATGAAACTTCGGATCGAGTCACTACCAAACCTCGTGGGATGACAAGGATGCGTACTACTTCAGAGTGGTACGTAATCCTGTCTTGGAAGTCATGTTGCTAGACAACAATGAAACCTACGAGCTATGGAGAAGCGATGGTGGGCCCGGATTCCGATAAATGGCTCAAGGCCATAAAACCCGAGAGAGGATCCATGTATGAAAACAAAGTGTAGACTTTGGAAGAACTACTTGATGGTCGTAAGGCTGTTAGGTACATATGGATTTTGAAAGGAAGACAGACAATGATGGTAAGTGTCACCATTGAGAAAGCTCGACTTGTCGTTAAGAAGTTTCCCGACAAGTTCAAGGAGTTGACTACGATGAGACTTTCTCACTCGTAGCGATGCTAAGAGTCTGTTGGAATTATATTAGCAATTACTGCATTATTTATGAAATCTTGCAGATAGGATGTCAAAACATTGTTTCCTCGACGATTCTTGAGGAAAGGTTGTATGTGATACAACCGGAAGGTTTTGTCTATCCTGAAATATGCTAATAAGTATGCAAAGCTCCAGCAATCCTTCTGAGGACTGGAGTGAGCATCTCGGAGTTGGAATGTATGCTTTGATGATGATCAAAGATTTTGGGTGTATACAAAGTTTATGAGAAACTTGTATTTCCAAAGAAGTGAGTGGGAGCACTATAGAATTTCTGATGAGTATATGTTGTTGACATATTAATGATCAGAAATGACGTAGAATTTCTGGAAAGCATATAGGGTTATTTTGAAAGTGTTTTTCAATGGAAAACCTGGATTAAGCTACTTGAACATTGAGCATCAAGATCTATAAGGATAGATCAAAACGCTTAATAGTACTTTCAAATGAGCACATGCCTTGACGTGATCTTGAAGGTGTTCAAGATGGATCAGTCAAAGAAGGAGTTCTTGCCTGAGTTGTAAGGTATGAAGTTAAGACTTAAAGCTCGACCATGGCAGAATAGAGAGAAAGGAACGAAGGTCGTCCCCTATGCTTAAGACATAGGCTCTACAGTATGCTATGCTGTGTACCGCACCTGAAGTGTGCTTTACCATGAGTCAGTCAAGGGGTACAAGAGTGATCCAAGAATGGATCACAGGACAGCGGTCAAAGTTATCCTTAGTAACTAGTGGACTAAGGAATTTTCTCAATTATGGAGGTGGTAAAAGAGTTCGTCGTAAAGGGTTACGTCGATGCAAGCTTAACACCTATCCGGATAGCTCTGAGTAGAGATACCGAATACGTATAATGGAGCAACAGTTATTTGGAATAGCTCCAAATAGAACGTGGTAGCTGCATCTAGGAGATGACATAGAGATTTGTAAAGCACACACGGATCTGAAAAGTTCAGACCCGTTGACTATAACCTCTCTCACAAGCATAACATGATCAAACCCAGAACTCATCGAGTGTTAATCACATGGTAAATGTGAACTAGATTATTGACTCTAGTAAACTCTTTGGGTGTTAGTCACATGGGGATGTGACCTTGAGTGTTAATCACATATCGATGTGAACTAGATTATTGACTCTAGTGCAAGTGGGAGACTGTTGGAAATATGCCCTAGAGGCAATAATAAATTGATTATTATTATATTTCCTTGTTCATGATAATCGTTTATTATCCATGCTAGAATTGTATTGATAGGAAACTCAGATACATGTGTGGATACATAGACAACACCATGTCCCTAGTAAGCCTCTAGTTGACTAGCTCGTTAATCAATAGATGGTTACGGTTTCCTGAACATGGACATTGGATGTCGTTGATAACGGGATCACATCATTAGGAGAATGATGTGATGGACAAGACCCAATCCTAAGCCTAGCACAAGATCATGTAGTTCGTATGCTAAAGCTTTTCTAATGTCAAGTATCATTTCCTTAGACCATGAGATTGTGCAACTCCCGGATACCGTAGGAGTGCTTTGGGTGTGCCAAACATCACAACGTAACTGGGTGGCTATAAAGGTACACTACGGGTATCTCTGAAAGTGTCTGTTGGGTTGGCACGAATCGAGATTGGGATTTTGTCACTCCGTGTAAACGGAGAGGTATCTCTGGGCCCACTCGGTAGGACATCATCATAATGTGCACAATGTGACCAAGGGGTTGATCACGGGATGATGTGTTACGGAACGAGTAAAGAGACTTGCCAGTAACGAGATTGAACAAGGCATCGGTATACCGATGATCGAATCTCGGGCAAGTACCATACCGCTAGACAAAGGGAATTGTATACGGGATCGATTGAGTCCTTGACATCGTGGTTCATCCGATGAGATCATCGTGGAACATGTGGGAGCCAACATGGGTATCTAGATCCCGCTGTTGGTTATTGACCGGAGAACATCTCGGTCATGTCTGCATGTCTCCCGAACCCGTAGGGTCTACACAATTAAGGTTCGATGACGCTAGGGTTATAAAGGAAGCTTGTATGTGGTTACCGAATGTTGTTTGGAGTCCCGGATGAGATCCCGGACGTCACAAGGAGTTCCGGAATGGTCCGGAGGTAAAGATTTATATATAGGAAGTCCTGTTTCGGCCATCGGGACAAGTTTCGGGGTCATCGGTATTGTACCGGGACCACCGGAAGGGTCCCGGGGGCCCACCGGGTGGGGCCACCTGCCCCGGGGGCCACATGGGCTGTAGGGGGTGCTCCTTGGCCTACATGGGCCAAGGGCACCAGCCCCTAGAGGCCCATGCGCCAAGATATAGGAAAAAGGGGAGAGTCCTAAAGGGGGAAGGCACCTCCGAGGTGCCTTGGGGAGGATGGACTCCTCCCCCCCTCTTAGCCGCACCCCTTTCTTGGAGTAAGGGGCAAGGCTGCGCCTCCCCCCTCTCCCCTGCCCCTATATATAGTGGAGGGGAGGGAGGGCATCCATACCTGAGCCCTTGGCGCCTCCCTCCCTCCCGTGACTCCTCCTCCTCTCCCGTAGGTGCTTGGCGAAGCCCTGCAGGATTGCCACGCTCCTCCATCACCACCACGCCGTTGTGCTGCTGCTGGATGGAGTCTTCCTCAACCTCTCCCTCTCTCCTTGCTGGATCAAGGCGTGGGAGACATCGTCGAGCTGTACGTGTGTTGAACGCGGAGGTGCCGTCCGTTCGGCACTAGGATCATCGGTGATCTGAATCACGACGAGTACGACTCCATCAACCCCGTTCACTTGAACGCTTCCGCTTAGCGATCTACAAGGGTATGTAGATGCACTCTCTTTCTACTCGTTGCTGGTCTCTCCATAGATAGATCTTGGTGTTACGTAGGAAAATTTTGAATTTCTGCTACGTTCCCCAACAATAGGCTCTACGTTCACATACAACGGGTGCAAGCCAGTTTTGCACATGCAGAATACTCGGGTTAAACTTGACGACCCTAGCATATGCAGATATGGCCTCGGAACACTGGAGACCGAAAGGTCGAGCATGAATCATATAGTAGATATGATCAACATAGTGATGTTCACCATTGAAAACTACTCCATCTCACGTGATGATCGGACATGGTTTAGTTGATTTGGATCACGTGATCACTTAGATGATTAGAGGGATGTCTATATTAGTGGGAGTTCTTAAGTAATATGATTAATTGAACTTTAATTTATCATGAACATAGTCCTGATAGTATTTTGCAAATTATGTTGTAGATCCATAGCTCGCATTATAGCTTCCCTATGTTTTTTATATGTTCCTAGAGAAAACTAAGTTGAAAGATGATAGTAGCAATGATGCGGACTGGGTCCGTGATCTGAGGTGTATCCTCATTGTTGCACAGAAGAATTATGTCCTTGATGCACCGCTAGGTGACAGACCTATTGCAGGAGCAAATGTAGATGTTATGAATGTTTGGCTAGCTCAATATGATGACTCTTGATAGTTTAGTGCACCATGCTTTACGGCTTAGAACCGGGACTTCAAAAATGTTTTTGAAACGTCATGGAGCATATGAGATGTTCCAAGAGCTAAAATTGGTATTTCAAACTCATGCCTGTGTCAAGAGGATGAGACCTCTGACAAGTACTTTGCCTAAAATATGGAGGAGAATTGCTCAACTAGTGAGCATGTGCTCAGAATGTCTCGGTACTACAATCGCTTGAATCAAGTGGGAGTTAATCTTCCAGATAAGATAGTGATTGACATAATTCTCTAGTCACCATCACCAAGTTACTGGAACTTCTTGATGAACTATAGTATGCAAGGGATGACGGAAACGATTCCCGAGATCTTCATGATACTAAAAATCGATGAAGGTAGAAATCAAGAAAGAGCATGGAGTGTTGATGATTAAACAAGATCACTAGTTTCAAGAAAAGGGCAAAGGTAAAGAAAGGGAACTTCAAAGAAGAATGGCAAGCAAGTTGTCACTCCCGTGAAGAAGCCCAAAGCTGGACAAAAGCCTGAAACTGAGTGCTTCTGCAGCAAAGGAAATGGTCACTGGAAGCGGAAATGCCCTGAATATTTGGTGGATAAGAAGGATGGCAAAGTGAACAAAGGTATATTTGATATACAGGTTATTGATGTGTACCTTACTAGTGTTTATAGTAGCCCCTGGGTATTTGATACTAGTTCGGTTGCTAAGATTAGTAACTCGAAACAGGAGTTACAAATAAATAGAGATTAAATGAGGGTGAAGTGACGATGTGTGTTGGAAGTGGTTCCAAGATTGATATGATCATCATCACACACTCCTATACTTTCGAGATTACTGTTGAACCTAAATAAATGTTATTTGGTGTTTGCGTTGAGCATAAATATGATTAGATCATGTTTATTGCGATATGATTATTCATCTAAGATAGAGAATAAATTGTTATTCTGTTTACATGAATAAAACCTTCTATGGTCATACACCCAATGCTGATGGTTTATTGAATCTTGATCGTGGTAATACACATATTCATAGTATTGATGCCAAAAGATGCAAAGTTGATAATGATAGTGCAACTTATTTGTGGCACTGCCGTTTGGGTCATATCAGTATAAAGCGCATGAAGAAACTCCATGCTGATGGACTTTTGGAATCACTTGATTATGAATCATTTTATGCTTGCGAACCGTGCCTTATGGGCAAGATGACTAAAACTCCGTTCTCCGGAACAATGGAACGAGCTAGTGACTTATTGGAAATAATACATATCGATGTATGAAGTCCGATGAGTGTTGATGCTCGTGGCTGGTATCGTTAATTTCTAACCTTCACAGATGATTTGAGCAGATATGGGTATATCTACTTAATGAAACATAAGTCTGAAACATTTGAAAAGTTCAAAAAAAATTCAGAGTGAAGTGGAAAATCATCGTAACAAGAAAATAAAGTTTCTACGATCTGATCGTGGAGGAGAATATTTGAGTTACGAGTTTGATCTTCATTTGAAACAACATGGGATAGTTTCACAATTAATGCCACCAGGAACACCACAGCGTTATGGTGTGTCTGAACATCGTAACCGCACTTTATTGGATATGGTGCGATCTATGAAGTCTCTTACCGGGTTACCACTATCATTTTTGGGTTATGCATTAGAGACAGCTGCATTCACTTTAAATAGGGCACCATAGAAATTCGTTGAGGCGACGCCTTATGAACTATGGTTTGGCAAGAAACCAAAGTTGTCGTTTCTTAAAATTTGGGACTGTGATGCTTATGTGAAAAAGTTTCAACCTGATAAGCTCGAACCCAAATCGGAGAAGTGCGTCTTCATAGAATACCCAAAGGAAACTGTTGGTTAAACCTTCTATCACAAGATCCGAAGGCAATATCTTGGTTGCTAAGAATGGGTCCTTTCTAGAGAAGGAGTTTCTCTCGAAAGAAGTGAGTGGGAGGAAAGTAGAGCTTGATGAGGTAATTGTACCTTCTCCGGAATTGGAAAGTAGTTCATCACAGAAATCAGTTCCAGTGATTCCTACACCAATTAGTGAGGAAGCTAATGATGATGATCATGAAACTTCAGATCAAGTTACTACAGAACCTCGTAGGTCTTCCAGAGTACGGTCTGCACCTGAGTGGTACGGTAATCCTATTCTTGAAGTCATGTTACTATACCATGATGAACCTATGAACTATGAGGAAGCGATGATGAGCCAAGATTCCGCGAAATGGCTTGAGGCCATGAAATCTGAGATGGGATCCATGTATGAGAACAAAGTGTGGACTTTGGTGGACTTGCCCGATGATCGGCAAGCCATATTAAATAAATGGATCTTCAAGAGGAAGACAGACAGTGATAGTAGTGTTACTATCTACAAAGCTCGACTTATCACAAAAAGGTTTTTGACAAGTTCAAGGTGTTGACTACAATGAGATTTCTCAACTTTAGTGATGCTTAAATCCGTCTGAATCATGTTAGCAGTTACCATATTTTATGAAATCTGGCAAATGGATGTCAAAACTGCATTCCTTAGACGGACATTTCTTAAAAAAGAGTTGTATATGATGCAACCAGAAGGTTTTGTCAATCCTAAAGCTACTAACAAGGTGTGCAAGCTCTAGCGATACATCTATGGACTGGTGCAAGCATCTCGGAGTTGGAATATATGCTTTGATGAGTTGATCAAGGCATATAGTTTTATACAGACTTGCGGTGAAGCCTGTATTTACAAGAAAGTCAGTGGGAACACTACAACCTTTCTGATAAGTATATGTGAATGACATATTGTTGATCAGAAATGATGTAGAGTTTTCTGGAAAGCAAAAAGGAGAGTTTGAAAGGAGTTTTTCAATGAAAGACCTCGGTGAAGCTGCTTACATATTGGGCATCAAGATTTATAAAGATAGATCAAGACGCTTGATAAGATTTTTCAATGAGTATATGCCTTAACAAGTTTTTGAAAGAGTTCAAAATGGATCAGTCAAAGAAGAAGTTCTTGTCTGTATTACAAGGTGTAAAGTTGAGTAAGACTCAAAGCCCGACCACGACAGAAGATAGAAAGAGAATGAAAGTCATTCCCTATGCCACAGTCATAGGTTCTATAAAGTATGTTGTGCTGTGTACTAGACCTATTGTGTACCTTGCCATGAGTTTGGCAAGGGGGTAGAATAGTAATCTAAGAGTAGATCACTGGACAACGGTCAAAATTATCCTTAGTGAGGACTAAGGAAATGTTACTCGGTGATGGGGGTGATAAAGAGTTCGCCGTAAAAATTTACGTCGATGCAAGCTTTTACACCGATCTAAATGACTCTAAGTCTCAATCTGGATACATATTGAAAGTGGGAGCAACTAGCTAGAGTAGCTCTATGCAGAGCATTGTAGACATAGAATATTTGCAAAATACATACGGCTCTGAATGTGACAGACCCGTTGACTAAACTACTCTCACAAGAAAAACATGATCACACCTTAGTACTCTTTTGGTGTTAATCACATGACGATGTGAACTAGATTACTGACTCTAGTAAATACTTTGAGTGTTGGTCACATGGCGATGTAAACTATGGGTGTTAATCACATGGTGATGTGAACTATTGGTGTTAAATCACATAGCGATGTGAACTAGATTATTGACTCTAGTGCAAGTGGGAGACTGAAGGGAATATGCCCTAGAGGCAATAATAAAGTTATTATTTATTTCCTTATTTCGTGATAAATTTTTATTATTCATGCTAGAATTGTATTAACCGGAAACTTAGTACATGTGTGAATACATAGACAAACAGAGTGTCACTAGTATGCCTCTACTTGACTAGCTCATTGAATCAGAGATGGTTAAGTTTCCTAGCCATAGACATGAGTTGTCATTTGATTAACGGGATCACATCATTAGAGAATGTTGGGATTGACTTGACCCATTCTGTTACCTTAGCACTTGAACGTTTAGTATATTACTATTACTTTCTTCATGACTTATACATGTTCCTGTGACTATGAGATTATGCAACTCCCGAATACCGGAGGAACACTTTGTGTGCTACCAAACGTCACAACGTAACTGGGTGATTATAAAGGTGCTCTACAGGTGTCTCCGATGGTGTTTGTTTAGTTGGCATAGATCGAGATTAGGATTTGTCACTCCGATTGTCGGAGAGGTATCTCTGGGCCCTCTAGGTAAAGCACATCACTATAAGCCTTGCAAGCAATGTGACTAATGAGTTAGTTGCGGGATGATGCATTACGGAACGAGTAAAGAGACTTGCCGGTAATAAGATTGAACTAGGTATTGAGATACCGACGATCGAAACTCGGGCAAGTAACATACCGATGACAAAGGGAACAACCACTAGTAGAAAACAGGGCTTACGTTCAGGCAGAAAAGAGCATTAATCCTGGTTGCATCATGAACCGGGACTAATGTGAGCATTAGTCCCGGTTCGAGTGGCTAGGGCACCGTACAAGCATTAGTCCCGGTTCAAATGGGACCTTTAGTCCCGGTTGGTGCCACGAACCGGGACTAAAGGGTGCGATGCCCATTAGTACCGGTTCGTGGCACCAACTGGTACTAAAGGTTAGACCTTTAGTCCCGGTTCGAGCCACCAACCGGTACTAATGGGGTTTGAGGCATTAGTACTGGTTCATGGCACGAACTGGTACTAAAGGTCCCATTTTCAAACTCTACCCCCCTTGTGGATCGCCTTTTTAGTTTTGTAAAAAGCAAAAGAAAATGAATAAAAACTTCAAAAATTGTAATCCTTCCAAATGTAGTTATGTTACTACATGTACTAGTTAGGAAAATTTAAAAACTTAAATTTGGACATGTTTTGCAAAAAGTGTAGGGAAAATGTAAAATAACTATAACTTTTGCATATGATGTCAGAAAAAAAATGTATAATATATCAAAATGTTCAACACGAAAATGCGCATCCGATTTGACCGCCTACGGCCTGTTTGGAAATTTTTAGAATCCTCAAATTCTAAAAGAAAAAAAAAGTTATGCTCAAATTTCATTTTTTAAAATTTTTTGGTTAAATCTGGTCAAACTATGGTCAAACTACTTATTCAACAATTATTAGTGTTACTAAATAATTATTCAATAATATTAGTGTTACTAAATAATTATTACAGTTTTTTTGAATTTTGGTCAAATCTGGTCAAACTATGGTCAAACTACTTATTCAAGAAATATTAGTGTTATTAAATAATTATAGTTTTTTAGAACAATAGTTTCAAACTCAAACAGTGAAATGTGTGACTTTATGCTCAAGCTAAATTCCTGATGGTTAATAGGATTGACATCTTACTATTGTCACGAAAACAACAAGTGCAGACTTGGAAACGGGGGAGAATAGAACCCGGAAGTTAAGCATGCTCAGGCTGGGGTAGTGAGAGGATGGGTGACCATCCAGGAAGTTAGATGATTTGGAATGATGAGGGGTGATTAGAGATTAGAGGTTCAACTGAGCAGTGATGAGGGGTGTTTAGAGATTAGAGGTTAAAATAATTCAGAAATTTGAAAATCAAAAAATTCAAAAAATAATCATAAAATTTCCTTTAGTCCCGGTTGGTGCCACGAACCGGGACTAAAGGTGGACCTCCAGGCAGCGGCCACGTGGACGACCTTTAGTCCCGGTTCATGTAAGAACCGGGACTAAAGGGGGAGGCTTTAGTAACGACCCTTTAGTCCCGGTTCCAGAACCGGGACTAAAGGCCCTTATGAACCGGGACAATAGGCCCTTTTTCTACTAGTGAACGTATGTTGTTATGCGGTTTGACCGATAAAGATCTTCGTAGAATATGTAGGAGCCAATATGAGCATCCAGGTTCCGCTATTGGTTATTGACAGGAGATGAGCCTCGGTCATGTCTACATAGTTCTCGAACCCGTAGGGTCCGCACGCTTAACATTCTGTGACGATTTGTATGATGAGTTATATGATTTGATGACTGAAGTTTGTTCGGAGTCCCGGATGAGACCAGGGACATGACAAGGAGTCTCAAAATAGTCGAGCCATAAAGATCGATATATTGGAAGAATGTATTCGGACATCGGAAAGGTTCCGAGTGATTCGGGTATTTTTCGGAGTACCGGAGAGTTACGGGAATTCGCCGGGAGAAGTATTGGGCCTTATTGGGCTATATGGGAATAGAGGAGGCAGGCCAAAGGGAAGGAGGCGCGTGCCCCCACCCTATGGGTCCGAATTGGACTTGGGAGAAGGGGCGGCGTCCCCCTTGCCCTTTCCTACTCCCTATCTCTTTCCCTCTTTCTTCTCTCCTACTCCAGAAAGGAAAAGGGGAATCCTACTAGGACTTGGGAGTCCTAGTAGGACTCTCCACACTTGGTGCGCCCCCTCTAGGGCCGGCCTCCTCCTCCTCCCTCCTTTATATATGTGGACAGGGGACACCTCAAAGGCACAACAGAAAAACACAAGTTGATCATTGATCTCTTAGCCGTGTGTGGTGCCCCCCTCCACCATAATCCACCTCGGTCATATCGTCGCAGTGCTTAGGCGAAGCCCTACGCCGGTAGCTTCATCATCACCGTCATCACGCCGCCATGCTGATGAAGCTCTCCCTCGACACTCTGCTAGATCATGAGTTCGTGGGACGTCACCGAGCTGAACGTGTGCTGATCGCGGAGGTGCCGTATGTTCGGTACTAGGATCGGTCGATCGTGAAGACGTACGACTACATGAACCGCGTTGTCATAACGCTTCCGCTTACGGTCTATGAGATACGTGGACAACACTCTCCCCTCTCGTTGTTATGCATCACCACGATCTTGCGTGTGCGTAGGATTTTTTTTAAATTACTACGTTCCCCAACACCAAACACATCAAGAGACGCTTCAACTCCATTCGTGAAAAGGTCAAGGATGGAGACACAAAGATTTGCAAAACACATAAGGATCTGAATGTAGCAGACCCTTTGACTAAGCCTCTTCCGCGAGCAAAACATGATCAGCACCAAGACTCCATGGTTGTTAGATTCGTTACAATGCAATCTAGATTATTGACTCTAGTGCAAGTGGGACACTGAAGGAAATTTGCCCTAGAGGCGATAATAAATTTATTATTTTATATTTCCTTATTCATGGTAAAGGTTTATTATTCATGCTATAATTGCATAGATCGGAAACTTAAATACATGTGTGAATACATAAACAAACATCATGTCCCTAGTAAGCCTCTACTAGGCTAGCTCGTTGATCAAAGATGGTTAAGGTTTACTAACCATACACATGTGTTGTCATTTGATAACGGGATCAAATCATTAGGAGAATGATGTGATGGACAATACCCATCCATTAGCTTAGCATATGATAGTTCAGTTTATTTCTATTGCTTTCTTAATTTCAAATACATATTCCTTCGACTATGAGATTATGCAACTCCCGGATACCGGAGGAATACCTTGTGTGCTATCAAACGTCACAACATAACTGGATGATCATAAATATGCTCTACATGTATCTCTAAAGGTGTTTGTTGAGTTGGCATAGATCATGATTAGAATTTGTCACTCCATGTATCAGAGAGGTATCTCTGGGCCCTCTTGGTAATACACATCACAACAAGCTTGCAAGCAAAGTGACTGAGGAGTTAGTTGCAAGATGATGTATTACAGAACAAGTAAAGATATTTGCTGGTAATGAGATTGAACTAGGTATGAAGATACCGACAATCGAATCTCGGGAAAGTAACATACCGACAGACAAAGGGAATTACGTATGTTGTCATAAGGTTCGACCAATAAAGATCTTGGTAGAATATGTCGGAACTAACATGAACATCCAGGTTCCGCTATTGGTTACTGACCGGAGAGGTGTCTCGGTCATGTCTACATAGTTCTCAAACCCATAGGGTCCACACGCTTAACGTTCGTTGACGACACAGTGTTATATGAGTTATGTAATTTGTTGACCGAATGTTGTTCAGAGTCCCGTATGAGATCACGGCCCTGACGAGGAGCTCAGGGATGATCCGGAGGTAAAGATTGATATATATGACGATAATATTCAGACACCGGAAGAGTTTCGGAGTGCACCGGGTAGTTTCGGGTCCCCGGAAGGGGTTCCGGACAACCCCCAGAGGTCTATGGGCCTAATGGGCCAAGGGGAGGGACACACCAGCCCACAAGGGGGCTGGCGCGCCCTCTCCCTGGCCGCCGACCCTAGGGAAAGGAAAGGGGGAGGGTTGGCCCCTCCTGCCTTCCCTCCTCATGTGGGAAAGGAAGGGGGGCGCCACCTACCCTGCCTTCCTCCCGCACACAAACATGGCAGGGGGCGTGGCGAGGGGCTGGAGCCCAAGTGGGATTCGGCCCCACTTGGGGTGCCTCCTGGCTGCCTCCCTTCTCTCCCACCTATATATATGTGGAAGGGGGGCGCCACCCTAGCCCACGACAATCTATTAGCCGTGTGTGGCGCCCCTCTCCACAGTTTCATCCCCCGGTCATATTTTCGTAGTGCTTAGGTGAAGCCCTACGGAGATAGCATCACCACCACCATCACCACGCCGTCGTGCTGCCGGAACTCATCCACTAATTCTTCGTCTTGTTGGATCAAGAAGGCGAGGACGTCACCGAGCTGACATGTGCTGAACACGGAGAAGTCGTACATTCGGTACTCGATTGGTTGGATCGCGAAGAAGTTCGACTACATCAACCGCGTTAACAAACTCTTTCGCTTATGGTCTATGAGGGTATGTAGACACACTCTCCCCTCTCGTTGCTATGCATCTCCATGGATAGATCTTGCGTGTGCGTAGAATTTTTTTTTGTTTTCCATGCAACGTTTCCCAACAGTATTGTTGCCTGCCCCTCTTTAATTTCATTCTCCTTATATCTCTGTAGCCATTTCATTTCCTCTTGTTTCAAGAGCCTTCCCAACTAGGCTCTAAGCCTCCTTTTGGTCTTGTCTATCAGAAGGAGAATCTCAGCATTTTTACCAATGTCGTCTTGTTCAGCTTGAATTCCTATGTGTAATTTCTTATACAAGGCATCATCATTTATCACAACCTCTAAGTTTTTTCCTCAGGACTATTTTTTTGCCATCTATCTAAATTGACCCAGAATAAGACTTTGCCCAAATAGAAGTAACAAATTCATTTGACCAATCTCTCAACATCCATGAGTTCTCAAACCTACAGATAGGTTGTGAATTATTATGGGATACAATATGAAGGATAAGTGGCGTGTGATGAGACCCTTCTCTTTCAAAAGCACGCAAGATAGAGAGGACGGTGTTCCTATCAACCAGGGAAGAAAAAAAACACTATATCTAACTTTTCATAGTTTGAGTCATCAATATTGTTGGCCCAAGTAAAATTTCTACCATTAATGAGCTTTTTTCTTAAATCGACATGTTCAATAATTGCATTGAACACAAAACTCCAATGATTAGTATCATTGGGTTTATTTTTCTCATAACTCTTTCTAATTAGGCTATAATCTACACCCACCATACATGGTAAGGAATTATCATAGTAAACTATATAAAGTTATACCAGAAAACAGTTTTCCCTTCAATTCGGGCATCACCATAGGGAGTAATCAAGCTGTAGTTAAAACTGGTAGATGGTGTGTCGACCGCGTGAATACGGTGCTCTTGGGGTGCTTAACACCAATAAGTTTGCATGGGCGTTGCGGCTAAGATGGCCTTGGTACGAGTGGAAAGAGCCAAACAGACTCTGGGTAGGGCTGGGTAACCCATGCACCGAGGAGGACCTAGATTTCTTTTAAGCTTCCACCATAATCACCGTTGGGAATGGCACCAAAACTCCTTTCTGGGACGCCCCCTGGTTGCTTGGGCGTAAACCCAAGGACATCGCCCCACTAATTAACGATGCATCGAGGAGAAAAAATTGGAAGCTGCGGGAGGCCCTCTGTGGGAGTGCTTGGATCCTTAAGATCAATCTCCCAGCCGTCATCACTGTCGCCCACATCAGGGAATTCTTCACTCTCTGGATGCTCGTTCATGACTTCCGCCTTGAGGCACATCTTGAGGATGACATTGTTTGGAAGCACTCGAATGATGGGATCTACTCGGCGATCACTGCTTACAATCCTCAATTCCTTGGGTTGACTCTCCCCCCATGGATTTCATGGTCTGGCAGGTTTGGGTGCCCACAAATATCAAATTCTTTGCATGGTTAGCTTTGCAAGATCGAATTTGAACCACCGAAGGTTGGAGAAGTGAGGTTGGCAAAATATTGGTCTTTGTCAACTTTGCAAAAGAGAGCAAGAAACGGGAGCACATCTCTTATTCAAATGTCGGTACACCTTTAGGCTTTGGAATTTGGTCATCGACAAGTTGGGCCTTGCCCACAAGGACACCTCCACATGGCACCTTGATGATTCGGTCAAGGATTGGTGGGACAAGAGAACCAGCAAGCAAAATCCCGACAGACGAGCCATGGCCTCTTTTACCATGCTTGTTTCGTGGACAATCTGGAACAAGAGAAATGCCCGAGTATTCTGCCACAAGAGTGCACCACCGCCGATCCTTCTTAGATTAATTTTAGAGGAGGCAAAACGTTGGGTCTTTGCAGGTGCTAAGAAGCTTAGGGTAATTTTATCGCAGGAGTAATTGTCATGTCGAGATTGGGGTTCACGTGTAATACTCTCTATTCCCTCCTTATTTAATAGATGAGGCAAATTTTTTGTCGTCGTTTCAAAAAAAAAACTGGCAAGCTTATGAAAAAACAAGAATTTTGATAAAATAGTCACCAGTTTCAAACTAGATTAAATCCGTGGCATCGTCATTAAATTCTGACAAAAGTCCCTACTTCCACTTCTATGCTTATTTCGTGTTGCTCAAATGGCCCGCAAACTGATTTTTTGTCATGCCTCAAAACTTGCTCCTCAGTTGGATTTTCAGCAACCAGGAACGAAACCAAACCTTGTAAACAGTGAACGGACATGAAGCGTTCGAGCTGGCATTGCATATTCAGTTACCCAAGGAAGGCGACAGTGGAGTAGCAACAATCCGTGCATTGCTCATGGCAGCGGCAAAATTGACAAATTTAACCTATAGACGAAACTAAATCACAGAATGAACTGTCCGTGAAATTATTTCACGCGGTTGATCCGTGGCGCCTAGCTCTCAGGCGCTGCACTAGTGCAACGCCCGGGAGCTAGGCGTTGCACTAGTGCAACGCCTAGCTCCTAGGCGTTGCACTAGTGCAACGCCTAGGAGCTAGGCGCTACACTGTATAGTGTGACGCCTAGCTCTCAGGCGCTGCACACCACTTAGTAATTTTCTGATCACACGTGTGAGACGCTGGCCGTGTAGCGCCTATCTCTGAGGCGTTGCACAGTGTAGTGTGGCGCCTTCGTGGCGGGCGTCACACAAAAAGGTCAGCCGCGTGAAATAGTTTCACGGATAGTTCATTCTATGATTTGATTTCGTCTATAGGTCAAATTTGTCAAATTTGCCCATGGCAGCAGCAAGCAACATGAGTCTGGACTGGAGGACCAGCCAGCAAGTAATCCGCCCTAGGAATAGGGTAGCTTTCTGCCAGCCTCGAAAGAGAGCGGCCAACTACCCGATGTCTACTGCATGCATCTAACATCCATCACCAGTGCACCTTTGCTACTCCTACTACCACGAGCACTGCATCTGCATGCATGACCTGTGAGCGTGTGAGTGTGTGTTTTCTCCCTCTCGATCATTTGCTGCTGCTGCTGCTCTCCACAGGATCCTACACAGTGGAGGGCGATGGCATGATATGATGCGCCGCAGCCTGCCCGCCCGCCTGCCTGCTCGCCGTCGATCGTCCTGCGCCGGGCCGCTTTACAGGTAGGCGCCCAAAAGCGCCCGCACCACGCAGACAAACCTCACAGGGAGGAGTTTGCAGGTGACGGAGTGGAGACCGGTGCTTGCTTGCTACAGTGCTCTTGAGAACTGAGATCTTTTGAACGTGTGCGTGGTTTTTCTCTGTGTTTTTTCTTCGTCTCCTGGCTGATGATGTGGAGAGGAGTTTGCTCGTTGCTGCAAGATTGGAGGAGCCCGTGCCCGTACCTTTTTGCCGTCTGTCTTTCTGAGATGATTAATTGCTGATGATTTTGTTTGGAGCACGGAGAAGGTGCAGGTGCAAATGCGCAATCACGTGCCGTATGTACAGTGGAGGTGAAGAAAGTTGTGTGCGGGTAAAGTAATGTAATTATACGCGTATGCATGCTTGTACGTGCTGAAAAGGTACAGGCACTCCTTGTACTGTCTCTGGTAGTATAAAGGTTTCCTGCACCCTTGGCAATCCCGCCGGGCGTGCAATGATGCCGAGGTCCGCTTCGTACGTGTAGGTCCTCCTCAGAGGGAGTACCTGAAGTTTTGGAGCATCATGTACAAGCTTGTAAATATCTTGGTATTGCTTTCTTTGTATTCAAAGATAGACCTCATACATACAACACCCCC
>NC_041387.1:51127850-51133220 GCF_002162155.2 Triticum dicoccoides
ATCCCCATACTCTGGTCATATGTCTGGGTTATCCCACACTTCTCAAACCCAGCTCATAGGCCGATTTGTGCACGTCTGGTCATGTTCGTCATGTCGGACCCATGCCAGATCCCCTAAAATCGACCACCACCCTTGCCTGACCTGCCCTTTTCCTCTCTGTTTTGTCCTCGCTCATGTCGCCTCTTGTCCGTCCCGCTCTCCCACCCTAGCTCTGCCGACGCTCTTGTCCAGGCCCAAACCGCAGTGTCTCCACCGCCATCCTCGGTCAACCTCAGACACGGTCCGCACCCCGAACGCTGCCTCGGTACATCCTACTCCGCCCGCCATTGAGTTTTTCATGAAATGTCGGAGTTTTTTTAAGGTTCTTTTGCACATTTGTAGGCAATTGATGGATTCGTCCGACGATGCGTGTGCTTACCGGGAGCTTGATGAGTTCATCGATCTTCAAACATGGAGAACGACGAAGATGAAGACTTGATAGTGATGATGAGCATCCTTGAAGAAATGGAGAAAAGTAAGAGGAGCATGTTCTCAACTTTAAGGGTTCGATGCGATGTAGGTTAGTTGTTGTCTGGGATAGGATAAAGGACCAACGTGGTCTCTATGCCGACTACTTCAAGCCCAACGCGATATTCCGTGAGGGTTACTTTGGCGTCACTTCCGGATGAGCAGTCATTTGTTCTTGTGCATACTGGATGGTGTGAAGGCATATGATTCTTACTTCATGTCAAGGAGAAGGATTGTGGAGGACAACTATCATTCTCTCCCACATGATTGCTAATGGAAAACATAGAAAGAAAAAGTCATTCAGCTAGAGCAAGATGAGGGTACGTTCATTGGGCCTCCAGAGGACACCTCTGTGTTGCTCGATGAGCTCACGGTTGAGGACATAACCCAGCTCCGGACATATGAAAATGAGATTTTATCTGCACCCTTTTCAAAGAAAGAGGTGTTCGAGCCGGTCACACAAATGAAGCATAATAAAGCACCCGGCCCAGATGTGTTCCCATCAGAGTTCTATAAGAAATGCTAGCACATTATTAAGGGTGACCTCTTACCGATGTTCAATGATATGTTCAATGGTCATCTCCAGCTTTTTCACCTTAACTTTGTAATGATTACATTGTCGCCAAAGAAGGAGGAGATAGTGTGCATCGAGCAGTTTAGGCCGATTTGTGTTTTGAATGTGAGTTTCAATTTTTTGTACTAAAGTCGGTACTAATAGGTTGACGCAGATTGCCCATTCGGTAGTGCATCCGAGTCATACTGCTTTTATGTCCGGGAGACACATTCTAGAGGGGGTTGTTGTCTTACATAAAACTCTGCATGAAATTCACTCAAAGAAGCTAGATGGAGAGATTTTCAGGGTGGATTTCGAAAAAGCCTATGATAAGGTCAAATGGCCCTTCCTCCAACAGGCTATGCGTATGAAGGGGTTTGCCGAATCCTGGCAGAGACAGGTAGACTCCTTTGTACAAAAAGGTAGTGTGGGGGTTAAAGTGAATGACGACATAGGTCATTACTTCCAAACCTATAAAGGCTTAAGACAAGGGGATCCGATTTCTCCGGTCTTGTTCAACATTATGGCAGATATGTTGGCAGTCATGATAGGTAGGGCCAAGGATATGGGGCAGGTAGGTGGACTCGTCCCTCGCCTTGTTGATGGGTGCGTTTCCATTCTACAATATGCGGATGACACTATCATATTCATGGAGCATGACCTCACAAAAGCTGGAAATGTGAAGCTCATTCTTTGCCTTTCCGAACAATTGTCTGGTCTAAAGATCAATTTTCAGAAAGGTGATTTTTGTTTTGTTTTGGATGAGTCAAAGAAGAACAAGATAATTATAGACAGTTGTTCGGTTGTGAAATGGGTTCTTTGCCATTTAGCTACCTTGGGATTCCGATTCACCATCGTCGGCTTTCCAATAAAGAATGGAAATGTCTAGAGGATGGACTCGAAAAAAACTAAGCTGCCGGAAGGGCAAGCTTTTGTCGTATCGAGGTCAGCTCGTCTTAATCAATTTGGTGTTAACTAGTATGCCTATGTTTTTTCTATCTTTCTTTGAAGTGCCTGTAGGGGTACGAAAAAGGTTAGATTTTTATCGATCCCGTTCCTTTCGGCAAAGTGATGAGGCTAAGTCCAAATATAGATTGTACAGATGGGACATCATTTGCAGACCCAAAGACCAAGGAGGGTTAGGGATTGAGAATTTGGAAATTAAAAACAAATGCCTGCTTAGCAAATGGCTATATAGGCTATCTACTGAATCTGATGGCATGTAGGCACCGATTCTTCATAACAAAAATCTTCAAACTAAATCCCTAGCTCAGGTCACCGTAAGGCCTTCAGACTCGCCGTTTTGGAAAGGGTTAACGAGAACGAAAGATTCTTTTTTCCGCAGAGTGAAATTTGTTGTCGGAGACGGTACATCTACGAGATTCTGGGAGGATACTTGGCTAGGAGATTTGCCTCTAGCTCTTCAGTATCCAAGGTTACATAATATTGTACAGCGTAAGGAGGCTTACATAACTATAGTATTACAATCGCTCCGCTAAATATTCAATTCAGGAGGTCCCTTATGGGGGAATGCTAGAGCTCCTAGTTGCATCTAGTACGAAGGTTGGTGGGTGTTCAACTTTCAAACTAGCCGGACGTGATTCAATGGAAGTTAACTAAGACCGGTGCGTTTATGGTGAAGTATATGTATTTAATCAATTCTAGCCCAATCCCGAGATCAATTCATATTTGGAAAATAAAGTGCCGCTCAGAATCAGGATTTTCATGTGGTTTGTCCATAAGGAAGTGATTCTTACTAAGGACAATCTTCTGAGGCGACGGTGGGTCGGCAGTTCTCGATGAAACAATACAAGATCTCTTCATCGGCTGCCCACTAGCCAAGATCCTCTGGCGCATGATTCATATAGCCTTCAACATTAGCCCTCCAACTAGCATAGCCACGTTGTTTGGGACTTGGCTAGTTGGTGTGGAGCCAATTACTGCGGGAGGTATTCAGATAGGAATATGCGCTTAACTATGGGTTATATGGAACTGCAGAAATGATATGATCTTCAGTGGAAAAAACTTTACTAATCTCTTGCGGGTCATCTTTAGAGCTACAACATGGATCCGTACGTGGTCGTTACTCGCTCATATGGACTGCAGGGAGCTTTTGGTTACTGGATGCAACCGACGGGAGATGATAGTATGGGATATCTTCCACCAGTTTGGATGGCGGTCCACTAATAGGATAGGTGTTTAGTCACGGAGTCCTATGATCGGCCGGTTGTGGCTTGATATTTTCTTCTTCTTCAATTTTTCATTTTGTTTGTTGCTCCTTTTGTGAGTTGTACTAGATTACAGACTTGGTTTCACTCTACTTTGTTTTAATAATATGGTCGCATGCATCATTCTAATGCAGAGGCCCAGGTATTCCTCCTTTTCCAAAAAAACTATCATTCTCTCCTATGCAGAAATGCATGGATTCTCGATGCTAGCATATGGTACAATTAACGATGCCGTCGATGAGGTTGTCCGGATGAGAGAGAGAGCACATACATTGAGGCAATGGTGAATTTTTCTTATACCTTGGTGAAGATGCTTGGACCAGAGTACTTGAGAGAACAAAATGTCAAGGGCACGGAGAAATTACTCGTAACTGGAGAGAGAAACTATGAATTTTTTCTTCTAATTTTAACTATTTATTGTTGTATTGTTGTGTGTCATATCCATTATTCTATGTATTTGTATCGTTCAATGATCCACGTTCCTGCAAGCCCGACCTAAGATTTCAGGGGCTCGGGGTAAGGTAATACTAAACCTGAGCATGGGTGGCCCGACCCAAAGCCCATGTCTGGTCCAGGCTCGAGACTCACTTTCCAGCCCTTAGCCCGGTAAATGCCTGACAAAACATAATTTTTCAAGTTTTTTTATATAAATATGGGCATAGCATTATAGTAATCCCCAAAAATAGTTATTTTATTATTTAAAATATGAAAGTAGACATGTTGTCGGGCTCGGGATTTGGGGTCCGGCTTTTTGAAACCCGTCCCGACCCAGAAATGCCCAGGTCTAGGTAATACATAGGGGGCCTAAAGCCACAAAAACTTATGAGTATTCATATTACTATTTCTTGAAAAACAACTCAATACACTATAATATGTATTGCCTTGTGATATATACTATATAAAATACTGGATCATAAACATTTATGATAAAAGTTGTTCACTCTTGTCCATTGACACTTGTATTTTCTACATTTGTTACACTTTTGCGCCCACTCAAATTATTGCCATCCTACATTTTTCACTAAGCTCTTCTTTAAGAATAACTTAAGATAATTCCTCGGTATTCAAAGAAGTTGTATCTATTCTAATAAAATGCAATAACTCATTTCCGGGTCTCCATTAAGTCATATGCATGTTTTCTATTTTTCTTTTCTCATTACCAGTTGGATACTTTCTAGATGAGATCTTGCTAAGTAAAGTACTGGAACAAGTCAAGGAAATAACACACAAACACATCACAGAAGAAATTAAGAACACTATTTTTTTAACATCAGTACGGGAACGTCTCCTCCAACTGAATGCGCATCGTCGGAAATCCTGAAATAAATTCAGGAATAAATGCGAGCACCAGGATTTGAACCCTGGTGGGCTGGGGATACCACAGTCCCTCTAACCATTCAATCACAGGTTGATTCGCAATTAAGAACATTGTTGATTCGATAAAAATGCAATGCAAAGGCATGTAACATGGCGCGTGATCACCTGGATGGCTCGAAAAGAAAAATCAGGAATTGCAAGATTTGTTACCAATCCAAGGCACGAACAAAATCCGAGTTCCTCTTACCTAATTCCAATCAACACGAGCAATCAGATCGCGAGATAGATAAATGTACGAGGATGGCCTTCATGAACAAATGAACATGTAAAAGGAGGGACGGGATTTGCATTGCATAGAAAGTAGATGGGGATCAAGAAAACTGGATTATGTTTCTCCATTAATCAGGCCAACAACCAAAAAAACACAATTAGATGAAGTTGGCGAACGCTGACGACCTGGCTGATTTATTGCCAATCGGGAAAGAGATGAGGTACAAGCCGGAGAGATTGTGCGTGCAACGTGCTGCAAGCTGAGAAGTAACCAATCTATCAATTAATTATACATTTTCCCAAATAATAAGTGCCACATGTCAGGCGCGTGGCACTCCGACCCTGCTGTTTTTCGATGGTAATTCCATTCACGTAAGGATGGCAAATTTCAGTGACACCAAAGTTTCTATCAAAAATAAACTGAAGCATGAAATTTGCCATGCTTGGCAACTGAAGTTGCCATCTTTTTTTTATTAAAGAAAGGGGTCCCCCCCC
>NC_041387.1:51133757-51190911 GCF_002162155.2 Triticum dicoccoides
CCCATTTTATTGAAGCAGAGCACGAAACAGTATCCAGACTACAAGCTCGAGAACGACGATCATACAGAGCATCAAGCTCAAAAGAAAACGCTTACAGCCAGAGACTAAAAACAAGTCCAGGACGAAAAATACTAAACCAAACTGAGCTAACCAGCGAAACCAACATAAAAACAGGACAGAGTGAGAAGAACAACGTTCCCCTCCAGTGCCCTTGATTCTTCAGTTGGTCGCCCCAAGCCTCATCTCCAGGCGATTCGGTGGAGTTCCCCATGCCGCTTGTCCAGTAGCAGAATGCATCGTTGTAGTAGGGCTGCTTGCCCATCGTCACGTCATTAACACGAAAGTTGGGCTGAAGATGTTCTCATACGCTATCCTTTTATGACAAGACATAGTTGTATTCTTCTTTTTGCAACAACACGAAAGTTTTTCTGTGAGAAATAAAACCTAGGCTTCATGTCGTTTCGTTCCGGTCGAGGGCGACGTGATGCACAACGTTGACAACTGATCGCACAAGACGCAACCAAGTTAAGATGGCGATGCGTGTACAACGGTCCGTGACACGACGCGACGGTCGATGTCTTGTGAGCACGTACGTACGGAGTCGATCGCTTGGGTGCCCATGCAACCGAACAGAATTCCCGTGGATCCTCATCGTATCCGCAATGATTTTGCACGTTACGCCTCGTGTGTTCAGTGTTCCTGTCATCCGTGACCCAAGTCTACGCGAGGAAGGCTTAATTTGGACGAGCACGCACACAAGTCCACAGCCCGAACAGTAAATAGTGGAGCACTATTACTACGAAGCCACGAACGATGCCTGAAATCCCAAAGGAACACCAACCAAAGCCTCCACGCCTCCTTGTTCACGTGCCACGGCAAAGGGGTGAAATCATTCACGGGCTTGCGCAGAGCTCCTAGATAAAATGCCTCCACAACGGCCGTCGGGATGAAAACATCGCCTCGTGCCTCCATCGTCCCGAGGATCGATCGAACAGCCAGACGTGCAGCAATGAGCCGCCGCACCAGGCGCGGCGACCGGCAGCAGCAGCCGCCAGCTCGTTGCACGACCGTGTCCAACAACCCGATCTTCTTCGTGCACGACGGCCTCGACGACGCGCCGGGCGCCGCCGTCGCCAAGCCGCTGCCGCTGCCTCCGAGCATGGCGCATCTGCAGCCTACGGGCTCGCGGCGGGCAGCCGGTTCCACGTTCGTGGCGAGCCGGCACGGGAGCGGCTGGGTCCTGAGGAGGGTGCACCACCACGACCCGTTCCTCGCCGCCTACGTGGCCTGCACCAAGAGCGGCGGCGGCGGCAAGGTTGACGCTGCTCCGCCAAAGAGGGAGCAAAAGAAGAATAAGAACAGAGGTGATGCTGCTGTCCAGGGTTGCGGCATTTGGAGCGGTTGGACGGCGGCCGGAGCGAAGTACGCCGGAGCGATGTCGTGCAAGTACGGCTGCGACGTTGCCACCGTGCAGGGCGACGATCCTGCCGCGTCCCCTGCACCTGTCGCCGCAGCTGGTGGTGATCCCGGCCAGGAAGAGGGCCCTGCAGCCACGGGGTCGGGCGCAGGGCTGAGGGAGGGTGCTGTACTTGGTTTGTTTTTGGTGCTGTGTAGTGCACCCCACCATGTACTCCCTCTGTTTCGAAATATAAGTCGTTGGGAGTGTAACCACCCTCTACGATTAATATTTCGGAACATAGCGTGTAAAATTATAAACAGACAGATATATACTCTCTCCATTTTTAAATATAAGTTTTTTTAGAGATTAGAGATTTTAATACAAACTACATAAAAAAGTAAATTTGTGTGTGTATATTGTTATGTGATCCATCATAATATAAATGAAACATGAAATCAACCGAGCTCTGCTACATCCACAAAGGATTCATTAGGAATTTACGGGTTTTTTCTAATGCAGCACACAGTATACGAAGCGTCCCCTGTTAGCAGCACTCTTCTCACAGGGTTCTATTTCTCATCAATTCAGATTACAAGCCATCGAGATTCGTCAAGCTCTAGCCATTACAAGGAAGGAGAGGAACACCAGAGGAAGAAGAAGACAAAAGCAGAAGAGGCCGAAGCTGTCCTTATCTGAGCCGAGTTTTTCATAGACCTTCCCTGCGTACTTGTAGTAGGCTAGTAGCTCCCTCCCGAGGCCTTATTGCAGCCCAACCCAGCAGCCCATGGCCCAGCCCAGGTGATAGTAAGTTGGTCGCTAACATTCGCCGCTCCTTCAAGTTCGGCTTCACCTCACGCCGATGCCATGTTAAACCACCTAGATCCCATGGTACTTGTGATTTCTTGAGTTCATCGAGAACGTAGTGATGGTTGTAGTTATATGAGCCATGGTAGAACAGATTGAGCCTATGTTGAAGGAGGCATAGTCGAGGTAGTTGTCGGTGACGCCACATACTTGCTCGAAATAGAAGTGGTATTTGTGGCCGATCTGGGCTTGCTCGAAGGAAGTGGCGAGAGTTAGGACATACCTTCCTCCTTGAAAATGCTCTTGGTTATATCCTGGAGAGAACTGCCAATGTGTCGAACCTCCTGGATCCCATCTCACTTGAGGTGTATCAATTCCAAGCCCCCAACAAGCATCATCCAGGCGACCAAGGTTATCTCGACGCCAAGCTGGGGCAGAGCAAATATCCAGATTCCATTGCAGTTGTGGAATTTTAAAAAATTTGTAGTTGATATTAGGAAGATCATGATCTTTCGTCATTAAGCTAGAGCCATCCTGGAGCTTGCTCTGAAACTTGAAAATCCACCACTGATCTAATTTCTCCATGGGACCGAATAGAGGAACACAATCAACAGGAGAAAATAGTGGACCTCTACACTTTCCCTTTTGGAGCACAACAGAATTTGCATTTGTATGTCCGAATCTTTTACTGAACATGTGGCAAGAATAACCACCACCAATATAATAGCAGATGATAATGAAGTTGGCTGAAATTATCTCACCAACTTTAGGCGAAAATGATTCCTAATTCACTCTCTTCAGCATCATTTGGTGAACAATTGGCATTGGATATTTCTGAGAGCTTAGTCCCCACTTAAGAGATACATGCCCACTTCGTCTGAAAATAGCTACTACTCTAGTGTAGGAAGAATTGCCACTGTCTGACTCCCCAGAATAGCGAAGCGTCTTCTCTCTATGTTAATTAAGTGACCATGCAAATTCCCAATCAAAACATGCAAAACCATATTGTGCAGCGATTTCCAAAATGAGCCTTTTGTAGTTTAGGTAATTGAACTCCACAAAGAGAATATGTTGTACTAGGACATTGCCTAGCTGCCATGGAAATACAACTCAGGGTATGTTGCGGCCAGAATTTTTTGCTCGGACTGGTTGACAACATCCAAGTATTTCAAGTTAAGCGACCATGCAATCTTCTATTGGTTATGCTCCAGACCACACTGAAAAACATGCCCAATCTTTAGCATAATCTGGTCCACACATATATCTCCAGAAGCTCAAATCCTTATAATGTAATGGAGGAAGCTTGCCCAGTTTGAAGTGTGTCCAGAACATGATGGTAACAATCCCACTACATAAATAGGTTGATCCAGCACCAGATGACCCAAGTGTCAGAAACCTAAACCATTTTTCTTGGTATGTGGCGGGACAGTTCTGCTGCACCCATACTCACACAATGCAGTCGAGTGTGGAGACTTGATAGAGAGATTTGAGAACTGCAAGACCATGCAACTGTCCATTGAAAATTCTGACAACCATATAAGGACTCGCATCCAGCAATGCAGTACTGGAACCAAGACTTCCTTTGCATCATCTTTGAATTTTTAGTATATACCTCACAGAATGTGACATGAAATCAGAAATCTGCGAACAACATCAGTTAGGATCCTTGTGCAAGAATAATGCCACTATACTTCAGCTCTCCCATTGAGGATGGCAAGGAATCCACCAGAGTTGGGATCCTTTGGCACTGTGATTTTCCTTAAAAAATACATCCTTGCATAATGACAGACTTGACCACCCATATCTCTGGAGCAGGAATATGCATACCCCGGCTTGTGATAGCCAAATTATTACTTTCAAGAATACAATGAAGATTATCTAGATAACACCCATTCCCCACCGTATGTGCAGCTCGCCTCTCCAGTAATAAGTCAAGAATGCTTCCACTAAGAAAGTGTGTGCCAAAACAAAAAGGATCTAACCACTTGAATACGGTTAGCTTCAGCTGTGAGATCTGCACTCCCCGAAGATTCCCATGTTTTCAGGTCTGGCAAATCTCCTAATAGTTGCATAACATACAATGGACCTTGCATGCTGAAAATTCTAGAAGTTGTGCTCCTGTTCAAAGGAGAAGGTAGCCATGGATTATTCACAGCCGAGAACATCAACTACGTACTCTGGAGAGCAAGGTCATACACGAGAAATGACTGTGACATATCCTTGTGCCTGTTGTTGTTCCGAAATGTTACGCACCAAGTGGAGTCCATGGTGTATGAAGTGACTCCATGCCAATTAGCTTGTGCTCTATGAATCGCTTAGCTAGGATAAGGGTCACAATTTTAACTTTGTTGGTAGTTACAGGGACCACCACATCGACAGAAGTTGGCGATGGCGAGGTGACTTTGTCGCCAACCTCGATTAATTCTTTTGCAACTGGACCCATGAATGAAACCGAGACAATAGCTAACAATGTTGGGATCGTCGCTGATGAAGAAGGAACCACCATTTGGGATGATGATGTCGATGCCATGTTCATGTCGTCTCCTAGGTTTTTGGTCGTGCAAGTGGAGGGTCTGACATAGCCAAGACACATCTCTTGCGGTGAGACCGCCGCCAGGACGGTGGCCGGTGTAGAGTAAGTAGGCACCACAGAGGGGATGTGTGTAGATGTCGACACATGCACAGAGGCCATGGCTGAACTGGTGTTGGAGACGGCATCGTGCATGAGGAGGTCACTGCGGTTGAGCGGTCGTCTAAGATGTCCAGCATGGGGGTCAGACTCGAGGCTAAGGCCACTGATGTTGAAGCAGCAACGTTCAGGGACGACACCGATAGTGACCTTGGACGAAGCTAATGTTGCGGTGTGAGCGGGAGCTGACAATGACCTAGTGACGACACGTCTTGGGCATTGAGTAGAACACGTTGCGGGCGACATGGCAGCGAGGTCGGCACCATGGGATGCGGCCATGCCTTGGTCTTTGCCGAGTCGTAGAGTGGCCCCGTGGTTGATGGAGGTCCTGGTGGTGGTTGCAACAGTCATGAGAGAAGCGATATTATCGACGTTGTGGAAGCCCACCGCTCGAGCATGACGTACCTCCTCGATCTCCTAGCGGATGTGTTGCTTTGAGCCATCGGTATAGGCACGCATCTCCTTGATGGCTGGCTAGACCATGCATTTGACGGCCGCCTGCATGGCCGCCTCTACGGCTGCCTCGATGGAGCTAACGAGGCGTGCTTTCCAATCCATGGAACTAAGGATGAGTGGTGGAAATGAAGGAGAAGGGTCATGGGAATGGCTCTGAGTACCAATTGTTAACAGCACTCTTCTCACATGGATCTATTCCTCATCAATTTAGATTACAAGCCATGGATTGATCAAGCTCTAGCCATTACAAGGGAGGAGAGGAACGCCAGAGGAAGAGAAAGACAAAAGCAGAAGAGGCCGAAGCCGTCCTGTTCTCCTCGGTGTTCTTGGAGTTATATCCGATGTAATCTTCTTTTGCAGTGTGTTTGTCTGGATCCGATGAATTGTGGGTTTATGATCTGAATATTCATGAGAAATAATTGAGTCTTTTCTAAACTTTATTATGCATGATTGTTATAGCTTTGTATTTCTCTCTAGTCTATCCATTTGGTTTGGCCAACTAGATTGATTTATCTTTGGTGGGAGAGGTGCTTTGTCATGGGTTCAATCTTGCGGTGCTCTATATCAGAAAGGGACAAGACATGCATCTGTATTGTTGCCATTAAGGGTAAAACGATGGGGTTTATTCATATTGATTGAGTTTACTTTGTCTACATCATGTCATCTTGCTTAAGTCGTTACCCTGTTTTCATACTTAATACCATAGATGCATGCTGGATAGCGGTGTATTGGTGGAGCAATAGTAGTTGATGCAGGCAAGAGTCGGTCTACTTGTCTCGTACATGATGCCTATATAGCGGAAATAATAACTTTGAGGTGGTTTTGTACCCTACAAGCAATTTCATCTTATGTTCTCCGCGATAGGAACTTTGGAGTGACTTTTCTTGCATGTTGAGGGATTGCCATACGATCTAATTATGTTATCATTGTTGAGAGAACTTGCACTAGTAAAAGTATGAACCCTAGGCCTTGTTTTCGAGCATTGCAATACCGTTTTCGCTCACTTTCTTACTAGTTACCTTGTTGTTTTTATATTTTCAGATTACAAAAACGTATATCTACCGTCCATATTGCACTTGTATCATTATCTCTTTGCCGAACTAGTGCACCTATACAACTTACCATTGTATTGGGTGTGTTGGGGACACAAGAGACTCTTTGTTATTTGGTTGCGGAGTTGTTTGAGAGAGACCATATTCATCCTACGCCTCCCACAGATTGATAAACCTTAGGTCATCCACTTGAGGGAAATTTGCTACTGTCGTACAAAACTCTGCGCTTGGAAGCCCAACACGAGTCTACAAGAAGAAGGTTGCGTAGTAGACATCACCTACTTACTCGGGTCTATGCTTCTATTACTCACGCCACCCACCGTAAGAAAATCATGAACATATTGCAAACCCTACAATGGGGATCCCTCATGCTTGCGCAAGATGGAGAGCACCATAGTACAACACCAATTATAAAATATACAACTCAAACCAATCACGATCATCAATCAACCCATAGGAAAAATGGATCTACTCAAACATCAAAGGATAGCCACATATCATTGGATAGTAATATATAGCGTTGAGCACTATGTTTAAGTAGAGATTACAGCGGGGAGAATAAGTGTTACACTGCTGCATAGAGGGGAGAGAGTTGGTGATGACGGTGGCTGAGGGAGTCATGGATTCAGGGGTCCTCAGATGTCCGGTCTATTCGATATGGGTCGGACTGATGGGCCGTGAAAATAAGCAGAAGACTATCCCATGTGTCCGGGTGGGACTCCTGTATGTGTGGAAGGCAAGTTTGGTATCCGGATGTATTGTTTCCATCTTGTGTAAATAAACTCTGTACAACCCTAGGCCCCCCCTGTGTGTATATAAACCGGAGTGTTTAGTCCTTGGAGGCTATCAGAACAATCATAGGCTAGACAACTAGGGTTTAGCCATTACGATCTCGAGGTAGATCAACTCTTATAACCCCTGTACTTATCGAATATAATCAAGCAAGACATAGGGTTTTACCTCTTTTAAGAGGGCCCAAACCTGGGTAAACATTGTGTCCCCATTGTCGCTTGTTACCATTGATCCTTAGACTCACGGCTTGGGCCCCCCTACTCGAGATCCGCCGGTTTGACACCGAGGTTGGTGCTTTCATTAAGAGCTCCACAGTGTGGTCACGAAATGCGATCTATGGCTCGCCTTGTCATCAACAATGACATCACCTCTGCAAGGAGCCTAACTTTAGGACAGATCCTCCGGCTCAGCGATTTCACCGTCGATGCTCGCATGGCCATTAAGATGCTAGCATCCCCACAATCGCCAACTACGACCCCCGCATCGGTCTCGAATACTCCGAAAAGATGGATCCGGCGGGCATCTCGTCCTTACGAGCTGCTAGATCACATCGCGGCCCTGGGATTTTCAACAAATTATGATCGGATCGGGCTTAAACCTGACTAGAGGGAAATCAATCTCCCGCCGATCACTCACCTGGTAGCGGTCGTCGAGGAAGGAGCAGAAAACGCTTCTTCCCCTAAATTAAAAACCAGGTATGTTCGGGTCTCTGAACCCCTTGAGACGGATACCCTTCCTTTGGATGGGACTCCGCGTCCTCCGAACTCAGGGTTGGAAATAGGGTTCGAGGAGCACTTTGATCTTCCCGGAGCCGAACTGGTGATCTTGGAGATTTTGCAAGCTCCAGACATAAATTTGGGTCGGGATTCAAGTTCTAGCCCACCCACCCACCTCAATCAATACTCTATAAGTAAATCAGGCCCTTCGGACATATATGACCTGATGTATGTACGACAGCAACCTCAGGAAACGGTCCATCACTTTTGGGCCAAGTTCCTACTTGTCAAAAAGAAGATTAAAGATTGTTGTGACGACGATGCAGTCTTGGTCTTTCATCGCAATTGTACCGATGAGGGAATTCGGAATGCCCTCGACCACCGTCGCATACAGAGTTTCACAGAACTATCGCATGTAGTACGAAAATACTACACGAAGGAAAGCACATTAAAGGCCCAGAAACCCCAACTGGAACCCGATGCCTTTAAGCAGTATACTAATGGGCTAAACAGATACACCCTTACGAGGCATCCGACCATAAGTCCGTTGGCAGAAAAAATTAACCCTTTGCGGGATACAAGTCCGTTCTTGACGAACTCCTCGACAAGCCCTGTCCAATACATGCGACTCCAAGCACAGACTCAACTCACAAGCTCCGAGCATGTTGGGTACTCCGGCAGGTAGCTAAAAGTGGGGAGGCCATCCTTACCACCACTACTCCATAGAAACATTCTCCAGAGGAGGACAATTTTAACGTCCTCACGGTCTTTGAGACTTTCTCTTCAAATCACCGGCGTAAAAGGGCACTCTGCGACGTCGCCGAAGTCCACCAAGTAACCGCAAGAAGCCCATGTAATGACGCGGCAATAACTGATAACCCACAAGTATAGGGGATCTATCGCAGTCCTTTCGATAAGTAAGAGTGTCGAACCCAACAAGGAGCAGAAGGAAATGACAAGCAGTTGTAGGATCGAAAGTATGTCTATAGGTGGGGTGATTAGACTACTTGACCAAATAAAAATCTAGCCTTTTCCCAATTTTAAGTCTTGGCAGATTTTAGCAACTTAGCACTAGTCAAGCAATCAACCTACACATGCAATTCTAAGAGTATAGCAGCGGAATATAAATCATTGCATATGAAGGTAAAGGGTAGGAGTTTGGAGGGAGCAAACGCAATGTAGACACAGAGATTTTTGGCATGGTTTCGATAGGTGGTGATATCGTACGTCCACGTTGATGGAGACTTCAACCCATGAAGGGTAACGGTTGCTCGAGTCCACGGAGGGCTCCACCCACGAAGAAGCAACCTTGTCTATTCCACCATGGCCATCGCCCATGAAGGACTTGCCTCACTTGGGTAGATCTTCACGAAGTAGGCGGTCTCCTTGCCCTTACAAACTCCTTGGTTCAACTCCACAATCTTGACGGAGGCTCCCAAGTGACACCTAACCAATCTAGGAGACACCACTCTCCAAAAGGTAATAGATGATGTGTTGATGATGAACTCCTTGCTCTTGCGCTTCAAATAATAGTCTCCCTAACTTCAACTCTCTCTCACAGATTTGGATATGGTGGAAAGATGATTTGAGTGGAAAGCAACCTGGGGAAGGCTAGAGATCAAGATTCTTGTGGTTGGATTGGAATGTCTTGGTCTCAACACATGAGTAGGTGGTTATCTCTAAGAAAATGAGTAGTGGAAGTGTAGGCATGTTCTGATGGCGCTCCCCACAAATGTAGAATGGGTGGAGGGGTATATATAGCCTCCATAGAAAATCTAACCATTACACACAAATTCCCAAACTTGGTGAGACCGAATAGTGAAACTCGGTAGACTAATTCAGTTCAAAATGTGAACATTATGCTTTTCGGTGGGACTGATGTGCTAGGGTTAGGGCATAACTTGATCTCGGTGAGACCGATCACAAGAACTCGGTGGGACCGATTTGAGTAATAGGCAACCAGAGAGTTGTCAGGCAAACTCGGTGGGACTGATCGCTCATTTCGGTGAGACCGAAACGTTACGAAAAGGAAACAGAGAGTTTGTATTGCGAACTCGGTGGGACCGATCGCTCATTTCGGTTAGACTGAAATGTTAGAAAGGGAAACATAGAGTTTGCAATCCCATCTCGGTGAGATCGAGATCCCTATCGGTGAGACCGAACTAATTAGGGTTTATGACAGTGGCTATGTCAAATGAACTCAGTGGCGCCGGATAGATCAAATAGGTGGGGCCGAGTTTGACTTTTAGGTTTTGGACATATGTGGAAACGAGAAAGTGGTTGAGGGCTTTTGGAGCATATCAATAAGCATTTTGAGCAAGTAAGCCATTAAGCAACACCTCATCCCCTTTTAATAGTATTGGCTTTTCATATGGACTCAATGTGGTCTTGGATCACTAAAATGAAAATGTAGAGTCTTGAGCTTTTGCCAATATGTGTCCTTAGCATTTTGAGGGGTCCACATCTCTAGTCCCTGCCATGCCAATCATTGAACTTTCTGAAATGATCATCTTGAAAGAGTATTAGTTCAATGAGCTATATGTGGTTAACAATTACCAAAACCACCCAGGGACTAGTTGCACTTTCAATCTCCCCCTTTTTGGTAATTGATGACAACATATAAGTCAAAGCTTCGACAAATGATAATAAGAATGAAATACATCATCACTTTGAGAAGTATGTGATAAGCAAGAGCTCCCCCTAAATTTGTGCATTATTTAAAATTTGCTTTTGAATGCAAATGCACAATCAATTAGGATCATGGGTTACTCTTCAATGTCACATACATCTTGGTGGAGCACTCGAAATGATATAATATGGAATATGCACTCATCACCAAGACAAAGTGTGAATGATCATACATAAGAGATAGAGAATATTATCATCCAAGCACAAACCTTTAAGTATGATATGATCAAACACATGACCATACAAGTATCTCACACACATAACCACAAACTATCATCCAAGCAAGCAGACAAATAAGTAGTGAATAAGTAGCAAAAGAGGCAAAAAGAAGTGAAGCTCTCTCTCTCTCAGCCTATGATCTATACACTTTCTCCCCCTTTGGCAAAAAGTTACCAAAAAGCTTGAAAATGCATAGTGCTATGTGGCTCTCTAAGATTGATCTTTGGGAGGTGGCATGGAGAGGAGTCCTGCCACAAATGCTTCTGAGTTGTAGGCGCTGGTGGAGTTGCAACTGGAGGGGCAACTGAAGTTGTGGTTGCAGGAGCTGAAGTTGTAGCTCTAGTGTCTGTCACTGGCACTGCTGCAGTCCTCTGTCTTTTGGGCACCCTTTGATAAGCATCAGTGGTGGTTTTGTCACTCCTATCCTCAAGCTCTTCTTGGTTCTTCTCCACAGAAGTCTGAATCTCTGTCACCTTAACATCCAAGTCATGAAGTTTTGTCTCAAAAGTTCTTTCAAGACTCTCTTGATTCTGAGTCAGGGTGGCCAATCCTTTCTCAATCCTCAAAGTAGCCTGAATGAGATAGCCAAGTTGATCTTGTTTGGACTTGAGAAAAACTTGAGATGCCTCTTCATCATTTGGCATCTTGGTTGCCTTCTGTGATTTTGCTTTTGCTCTCTTCTCCTGAGCCTCTACTGAAGTAGGATCTGAAGCATCCATAACAACCGAGTTGTCCTCATGATCAGGTCTCAAGGGAAGGTGCTCTTTATCCAACAGATACACACCTTTGCCCATCTTGGAGTTGATGAGCATTTGAATGTGTGGAGCATACCCACATGATTTCATTTGGTCTGCTGCTATTCTCTTGATGGTTTCAACTATCAAGCTCATCACCTTGAATTTTTGTGGCAAATAAAATAGTTGAAGCAAGTTGATGGAGTGACCTCTGAACATCCTATGATCTCCTAATTTGGGCAACAAGGTATGCCTCAAAATGGTGTTCATGGTGGCCAGTCCAGACAACAGAAAGTATACTGAGCCTAGCTTGTTTCTCTCCAAGGCCTTGTCAGGTATCTCCTTGTACTTGTTGGCCATGGAGTTGTGATCTTTATTGCGCTCGGCGTAGACATCAATATCATCCTTAGCTTCTTCAGGGGCATTGGTAAGCTTGGCCCATTCAGTAATAGTATTTTGGTACCTAGTACCTTCAGACATCCAAACAATTTTCCAATTTGGGTAGAAGTGAGATGTTGAATAGAACTGCATGATAAGCTCATCATTCCACTTGGTCAATTTCTGACCCACAAAAGTATCTACTCCATCGAGTCTGAAGCTCTCATGTACTCTAGGAAAGTGATCTTCATTGTCATCAATATATGACCAATCGACCCATCTCATATCACTGACTATGGGTTTCTTATCCAGGAGCACAGTCTCATAGAAGTCTTGCTATTCCTTAGTGCGAAATCTGTAGTCCACATTAGTTCTTCTCCTCACAGCATAAGGGTCTGATAGTCTCCACAATATGAGACCTGCATCCTTTCTCTCCTTCATGTTTTCAGCCACTAGATGATTATCATCATGATCAGGAATCTTTGGCTTCAAGTTTCTAAGCACTTGGGCTTCCTCTTCTTCTTCCATTTCAGGCATTGGGGCCTTGTTCTTTTCTGCAGCAGGTATATTCCTGGTGGATGTATTGGGTGCATACTTTGAGGCTTGAGCTGTAGCTTTGGGGGCAGGCTTGGGCTTTGATGGAGCTGCCTCAGATTTGATGGCATCCCCCATCAGCTTATGAGTCTTTGTCGCTGGTGCAGCATCTTCTTCTTCATCTTCTTCCTCATCCTCAGCTGGGTCTCTTCTCATAGAGGATCTGCCAATTACTCTGGCTATGGTCTTCTTGACCCTTTCCTTTCTCTTCTTGCCCTCACCAGCCTCATCTGGTTCAAGAGGATAATCAATGGTTTCCTGTGTTGAGGCTCTCGCTTTGGACATGTGCACTCTTTTAGCGGGAGCTTTCTTGTGCAGACCAGGCTTGGTTGAAGCTGTTGTGCCAAACTCTTTCTTGACAACTTTCTTTATGGAGATGACCTCCTCCTAAGCAGCAACATAATCTTCATCCTCAGAATCTGAGTTTCTTTTCCTCCTCTGCCTAGTAGGAGCCTTAGGCAAGTTGCTAGGAGTACTTCTGCTCCCATCCTCATAGCTGTCAGAGGGACTAGTGCCCTCACCCATGTTGACTTGTTACACAGACTTGTTCTGGCTGTGACTTTGATCTTACATACCTGACACTACAAGTTGGCCCTGTGAATAGATATAGATGAGGTAGAGAGGATGAGCATCACAAAGTGTAGAGTTTTTGCAAAACGATTTAGTCAAAAACTTAGTTTTAGTTTTCTACAGAAAGCATTTTGGAGCTATCGATTTGTTGAACTCGGTGACACCAAAGCAACATTCTGTGTCTAAACTGGTGATCTCGTCATCCCGAGGCACAGTTCGGTGACACCTATATTGCTAGGGTTTCACAAAGTTCTGAACTCGATCACACCGATTTGTAAATTTCGGTCAGACCAAAAATCACAAGTGCAATGGCCTAAGCCAAATCGGTCAAACCGGTTTTCTACAACTCGGTCGGTTTGAGATGAGTTCGGGGAAACCTAACCCTAAATTTTCGAATCAAATCTAAACTAAAGGAAGCTTTTGCTGGATAGGATAATCTTAAACTTGTCAAGAATCATGGCATTGTCTTTGTGCTAAGAATCGGAGTAAGAAAGCACAAAGGATCAAACTCATACCCTAATTTGGTGATGAGCTCGCTACGGCGACAACAGTGGTGGAGATTTCCATTGACAGCGACAGAGACCAGCGGCAGGAGGTCGCTAGCAACAAGGAGACAATCCGGAGACCTGAGTCGGCAGAGCAGGATACGCACGGGCGAAGGGTTTTAGGAGGATTTTCCCAAAATTGACCCGTGCTATATATATCCTGACCCTGTCGGTGTGACCGAGTGGAACGACTCAGTGGCACCGAGATGCAGAATCGCAAGTGGTTACTGCAACTCGGTGTGGCCAAATTGTTCAAATCGGTTGGACTGAGATTAAAAACCTAGATCAACTCAATGAACTCGGTATGACTGAAAGGAATGAATCGATCAGATCAAAATGCATAGAGAGGTTTTGGATGTCTAAGTCTATGACGAATCGGTGACTCTGAGTGCTCCTCGCCCAAAGGGTTCGAATCTGACTTGATCAAACTTTATGATGTAGCATGAATAGAGTTTGAGACAAGAAAAGCATAGATAGCTAGAGGGAGTTCTTTGGCATTCTTGTCCATCCATTTGGCAAAAGAAAAAGAGCCAAACAATCAAAGCAACAAATGGATGTCCTCGAATGAGAAAAATATGCAATCAACATGCTCTCACAATAAAATGGCAAATGAAATATGTGGCAAAGCATGCACAATCACTCTAGCATCTATCAAGCAATTGGCGATGACTAGGTCATCTATATATGAGTATATTGACTTAGGAGTCAAATGAGAACATTTGATCAAACGTCATACTCATCGTTTAAGCACAAGTGGGGTTACCACTTTTACATAAAGCATTGTTGTGTTCACACCATTAGAGTTGCTTTAGCCCAATTATTAGAGTAAAGCTCCCCTAGATGTGATATCCCCCCTTAGAGGGATGAACTAACCTTGGGTTTTGTCGATGTAGGTGTTGAACATGTGGATGCTCATCATTGATGTAGATCATTTGGAGCAATCCATTGGAGTGATTTGCACTTTCAATACCTACATGGGTTAGTCCCACAAGGAACAAGCAAGGATATCCATAGACATAGAGTGAAGTACACACAAGATGATGTCCATGAAAGCATTAGATTACATTGTCCCTTGTCTTACCAACAAGAGGGTTTGTGACTCCTTGAACTAGTGCAAGATGTGGAAGTTGTTTGCACTTGTCCTTGCCAAAATGAATATGAGTGAATCATGTTGGTGGAGTCACCCTCAAGAACTCTCTAATTCTTCTTCTTCGGGATCCACATCAACTTGATGGGAATCCTAGGGGTTGTAGTCATACTTGATGAAGTAGAACTTGATGTAGACTTGGGAACCCACTTAACCAAGGTCTTTGGAGCTTCTTCAAATGCATCAATCTCCTCTTGAAGCTTGTCCTTGCCTTTTAGCTTGTGGTCTTGTGGTGGAATATCATCTTGAGCTTTTGTCCCCTTGAAGGAAGTAGGACCATACTTCTCTTGTTGAGGAAAAAACTTCGTCTTAGCGTATTGATCCTCTTCCCACTCAACTCCATTGGCATTGAACTTTCATTCAAAACCAACACCTTGATTCTTCCGGTGCCTTCCTTGCTTGCGTACAATTTCCTCAAATTGTTTACTTCCGGCAAGGCTCTTGTAAACACCTTTCTATATAATTCCCTTCATTAAGCTATTTTCTTGCTCAAGTGTAACTTGGCTAAGAGAATCGTTAGTGGAATCAAGATAACTACTAGAAGCAACAATATTGGATTTAGCATGATTATTATTACTACTAGAAGAAGAATCTTTCTTACTCTTGTTGCTAGATTTTACTTGTGGCATGTAAGTAGACAAGAGCAAACGCTTGTCAATGTAAGAAGAACTTTTCTTCCAAAGATCATCATTGATGGCTTTTAAGAACCCATGTTCTTGCTCTAGGTTGAGCTTCTCGAAGCGTAGCTTCTCATGAGTTTTTAAAAGTTCTTGATGAACTTCTGAAGTAGTTTCATGAGCTAACCTAAGAGTGTTTAGTTCTTTAGTTAGACGATCAATCTCCTTCTTATCATTGTCATTCGTTTCATCTTGATTAGCATGATTAATAGCAATTTCATCATAGTTTTTGTCACTAGCATTGTCAACAAGTAAATCATCATCACCTAGCAAGTCATCTTCATCACTATTGAAATCAAAATACTCGGGGTGTTATACCTTGGGGCCTTTAGCCATGAAGCATCTTCCAATTCCTTCATTTGGTGACTCAAATATGTCATAAGAGTTGGTTGACACAAGAGCAAGGCCGGCAACACCTTCATCTTGAGTATATTCAGAGTCGGACTGATAACTTCTCTCAGAGTGGTGGTTGGAGTCGGAACGAGATACCCATTCACCAACATGAGCTTGATGTCTTTGTTTTGTGTAGCTCCTTGATGACTTGTCCTTCCTTCCTGAATCCTTGCTTCTGCGAGAGGTTCTTCGTTCATACCGATCATCTCTACTCCTTCTCTCTCTTGGAGGTGATTCTTCCCTTTTGCATCTCCTTTTTGGTGAGTCTTCTCTTCTTTTGGAGGGATATGTACACTCATTGGAATAGTGTCCAGGCCTTCCACAATTGTAGCGATTTCACTCACGACTAGAAGATCTTTTGTCATTGTAGGACCTTGACTTGGAACTCATTTCCTTGGTTCTACTTTTGTAGAACTTGTTGATGTTCTTCACCATTAAGCTCAATTCTTCATTGAAGGCTTGTTTCTCACTTGATGATGTAGGAGCATCACATGAGGCTTTGTAAGCACCACTAGACTTGTTGTGAAACAATTCTTCCAGTGACTTCGGTTGGCTTGAGATCTTTGTAATTTGGCATCATTTGGATCAAAGTGCACACGGTATCATCTCTTAGGATCTTAGGATCTTAGGATCTTCTTGATGATGAATTTGTCGGTCATCTCTTCACTTCCTAAGCCGGCAATCTCATTTGTGATGAGAGCAAGCCTAGAGTACATTTCAGCGACACCTTCACCATCCTTCATTTTGAACTTGTCAAACTGACTTTGAAGCACATCCAACTTGGATTCCTTGCTGGAGTCGGTACCTTCGTGCATATTAATCAAAGTATCCCAAATTTCCTTTGCATTCTCAAGACGGTTGATTTTGTTGAATTCTTCGGGGCACAATCTGTTGAAGAGGATATCGCAAGCTTGAGCATTGTATTGCAACATCTTCAATTCTTCCGCGGTAGCTTCATGATTTGGTTCTCTCCCATCAAAGAATTCACCTTGCAAGCCAATACACACAATGGCCCAAACGGCGGGGTTATGTCCAATAATATGCATTTTCATCTTATGCTTCCAACTAGCAAAATTAGTACCATCAAAGCTATGGAAAATTCCCTCGCTATACGTCATACTCTCCTAGGTTGTGAAACCAAGGCTATGATCACCAAAGCTATGGTAATCAAGGAAAATGGAGACCAAAGCTCTAATACCACTAGTAGGATCGAAAGTATGTCTAGAGGGGGGTGATTAGACTACTTGACCAAATAAAAATCTAGCATTTTCCCAATTTTAAGTCTTGGCAGATTTTAGCAACTTAGCACTAGTCAAGCAATCAACCTACACATGGAATTCTAAGAGTATAGTAGCGGAATGTAAATCATTGCATATGAAGGTAAAGGGGAGGACTTTGGAGGGAGCAAACGCAATGTGGACACGGAGATTTTTGGCGTGGTTCCGATAGGTGGTGCTCTCATACATCCACGTTGATGGAGACTTCAACCCACGAAGGGTAACGACTAAGAGAGTCCACGGAGGGCTCCACCCATGAAGGGTCCACGAAGAAGCAACCTTGTCTATCCCACCATGGCCATCGCCCACGAAGGACTTGCTTCACTTGGGTAGATCTTCACAAAGTAGGAAATCTCCTTGCCCTTACAAACTCCTTGGTTCAACTCACAATGTTGATGGAGGCTCCGAAGTGACACCTAACCAATCTAGGAGACACCACTCTCCAAAAGGTAATAGATGGTGTGTTGATGATGAACATCTTGCCCTTGTGCTTCAAATGATAGTCTCCCCAACACTCAACTCTCTCTCTCTCACACATATTTGGATATGGTGTAAAGAAGAATTGAGTGGAAAGGAACTTGGGGAAGGCTAGAGATCAAGATTCTTGTGGTTGGATTGGAATGTCTTGGTCTCAACACATGAGTAGGTGGTTCTCTCTCAGAAAATGAGTAGTGGAAGTGTAGGCACGTTCTGATAGCTCTCCCCACAAAGGGAGAATGGGTGGAGGGGTATATATAGCTTCCACACAAAATCTAACTGTTACACACAAATTCCCAAACTTGGTGAGACCGAATAGTGAAAGTCGTCAGACCGATTCAGTTCAAAATGTGAATGTTAGGCTTTTCGGTGGGACCAACAACACCAATTTGGTGGGACCGATGTGCTAGGGTTAGGGCATAACTTGATCTCGGTGAGACCGATCACATGAACTCGATGGGACAGATTTCAGTACTAGGCAACCAGAGAGTTGGTCCGGCAAACTCGGTGGGACCGATCGCTCATTTTGGTGAGACCGACACGTTACGAAAAGGAAACAAAGATTTTGCATTGCGAACACAGTGGGACTGATTGCTCATTTCGGTTAGACGGAAATGTTACGAAGGGAAACATAGAGTTTGCAATCCCATCTCGATGAGACCGAGATCCCTATCGGTGAGATCGAACTGATTAGGGTTTATGGCAGTGGCTATGTCAAATGAACTCAGTGGGGCCGAGTTTGACTTTTAGGTTTAGGACATATGTGGAAATGAGAAAGTGGTTGAGGGCTTTTAGAGCATATTAAGAAGAATTTTGAGCAAGTAAGCCATTAAGCAACACCTCATCCCCTTTTAATAGTATTGGCTTTTCCTATGTACTCAATGTGATCTTGGATCACTAAAATGAAAATGTAGAGTCTTGAGCTTTTGCCAATATGTGTCCTTAGCATTTTGAGGGGTCCACATCTCTAGTCCATGTCATGCCAATCATTGAACTTTCTGAAATTAACATCTTGAAAGATTATTAGTTCAATGAGCTATATGTTATTAAGAATTACCAAAACCACCCAGGGATTAGTTGCACTTTCAGCAGTTTTCAGCAAGGTATTCTCTGCAAGCACATAAATTATCGGTGAAAGATAGTTTTGTGATAAGATAATTCGTAACGGGTAATAAGTAACAAAAGTAAACAAGGTGCAGCAAGGTGGCACAATCCTTTTTGTAGCAAAGGACAAGCCTGGACAAACTCTTATATAAGGCAAAGCGCTTCCTAGGACACATGGGAATTACTGTCAGGCTAGTTTTCATCATGCTCATATGATTCACGTTTGTTAGTTTGATAATTTGATATGCGGGTGGACCGGTTCTTGGTTGTTGTCCTTCCTTGGACAAGCCTCCCACTTATGATTAACCCCTCTTGCAAGCATCCGCAACTACGAAAGAAGAATTAAGGTAAACCTAACCATAGCATCAAACATATGGATCCAAATCTGCCCCTTACGAAGCAACGCATAAACTAGGGTTTAAGCTTCTGTCACTCTAGCAACCCATCATCTACTTATTACTTCCCAATGCCTTCCCCTAGGCCGAAATCTTGGTGAAGTGTCATGTAGTCGACATTCACATAACACCACCAGAGGAGAGACAACGTGCATCTCATCAAAATATCGAACAAATATCAAATCCACATGATTACTTATAACAAGACTTCTCCCATGTCCTCAGGAACAAATGTAACTACTCACGAAGCATATTCATGTTCATAATCAGAGGGGTATTAATAAGCATTAAGGATCTGAACATATGATCTTCCATCGAATAAACCAACTAGCATCAACTACAAGGAGTAATCAACACTACTAGCAACCCACAGGTGCCAATCTGAGGTTTTGAGACAAAGATCGGATACAATAGATGAACTAGGGTTTGAGAGGAGATGGTTCTAGTGAAGATGTTGATGGAGATTGACCCCCTCTCCATGAGAAGATCGATGATGATGACGATGGCGATGATTTCCCCCTCCCAGAGGGATGTTTTCTCGCAGAACAGCTCCGCCGGAGCCCTACATTGGTCCTGCCCAGGTTCCGCCTCGAGACGGTGGTGCTTCGTCCCGAAAGCGTCTCTCTTATTTTTTCCAGGGCAAAAGACACCATATAGTAGAAGATGGGCGTCGGGGGCCTTCCAGGGGGCCCACAAGATAGGGGGCGTGCCGAGGGGGTAGGGTGCACCCTCCACCCTTGTGGCTGGCTGATGGCCCCCTCTCATGCTTTTTTCGCCCAATAGTTTTTTATATATTCCAAAACTGATCTCCGTGAAGTTTTAGGACTTTTGGAGTTGTGTAGAATAGGTCTCTAATATTTGCTTCTTTTCCAGTCCAGAATTCCAGCTGCCGGCATTCTCCCTCTTCATGTAAACCTTATAAAATAAGAGAGAAAAGGCATAATTATTGTGATATAACATGTAGTAACAGCCCATAATGCAATAAATATCAATATAAAAGCATGATACAAAATGGACGTATCAATAACCTTCATCGCTGATGACGAACCAAGGGCCCGATCAATCCGAGCACCCGCTGCTTTAGTTCTAAACCCCAATGTGGACGGCTTTCGACTCACCAAAGTGCTCATGGATGGCGGCAGTGGGCTTAACCTCATCTACGAGGACACGTTCGACAAAATGCATGTTGATAGAACACGCATCGAGCAAAGCAGTACCACCTTTCGAGGCATCATCCCCAGTTGAGAAGCACGATGCTCTGGGAGAATTCAATTGGATATAGTATTTGGCATGCCTAAAAGTTACACGTTCGAAGAGTTGCTCTTCCACGTGGTTCCCTTCAATAGCGGATATCGCGCCATTCCTGGGCGGGATGCTTTCTCACACTTCCAAGCTATACCCCATTACGGGTACATGAAGCTTAAAATGCCAGGGCCCAATGGAATAATAACAATTTCAAGTGACCCAGATAAAGCACTCCGTGCCAAAAACAAAACCGCATCCTTGGCCCTTGAGGCACTATCCAAAGCCTTAGCGGCCAAAGAACTAACCACCCTACAATCCACGGTGGACAAGGATGATGTGATTCTCGATAAGACACCTAAATCCACCTCTTTCAAGCCAGCAGACGAAATAGTTAAATTTTAAGTGCACCCGACGGAACCCAATAAAACATCGTCCATTGGAGCACAGCTAGATCCGGCGGTAGACGCCACCTTACACGCGTTCCTGCGTGAAAATTGGGATATCTTCGCCTGGCACCCTTCGGACATGCCCGGGATCCCACACAGACTGGCTGAACACAGCCTCAACATAATTAAAGGGTTCAAACTAGTCAAGCAAATGTTGTGGTGATTTTACGAACCCAAACGACAAGCTATGGGGGAGGATCATACAAAGCAAACACCCAGATTGGCTAGCCAACTTGGTCATGGTGCCAAAGAAGGACAAATCTTGGCGCCTTTGTGTCGATTTCAAAGACCTCAATAAGGCTTGCCCTAAAGATCATTTCTCGTTGCCCTGCATTGACCAAATCATCGATGGGACCGCAGGACACGACTCATTGTGTTTCCTCGATGCTTACTCCGGATACCATTAGAATAAAATGAAGGAGTCCGACCAAGCCGCAACAGTGTTCATCACCCCATATGGTCCTTTCTGTTTCAACACTATGCCTTTTGGGCTTAAAAACGCTGGTGCGACTTACCAACGCATGATTCAAACATGCTTGGAAAAACAAATTGGCAAGATAGTTGAAGCATATGTGGACGACGTGGTCATCAAAACCAAACACGTCGAATCAGTGGTGGACGATCTTCGCCTCACCTTTGACAACCTCCAAACATACGATATAAGGCTCAATAAAAAAATGCGTCTTCGGTGTCCCAGCCGGAAAGCTACTAGGGCTCATTGTTTCCCATAGAGGAATCAAAGCAAATCCAACTAAGATCCGAGCCTTGTTGCAACTAGCTACACCAACAGACCTAAAGCAGGTCCAAAAGCTAGCAGGGTGCGTGGCATCTTTGAGCCACTATATCTCTAGATTAGGAGAAAAGGCTTTCCCACTTTATAGACTGCTTAGATGCACCGACAACTTCGAATGGACGGAAACAGCCACAGACGGATTGGAAGAAATAAAAACCTTACTAGCAGGCAACCCAAGCCTCGGTGCCCCAAGTGTTGGCGACCCTATGTTGCTTTATATCTCAGCAACTCACCAGGTAGTAAGCGTTGTACTCGTTGTCGAGCAAGGGGAGGAGGAACATAAATTCCCCATCTGAAAGCCAGTCTATTACGTATAGGAGGACCTCACACCATGCAAATCCCGATACCCTCACTAACAAAAGATAGCTTACACGGTCTTTATGGCATCCCGAAAACTCCGACACTATTTTCAAGAGTGTCTGAAGTACCACTTAACGACATTATCAATAACAGGGATGCCACTAGCCGCATAGCTAAATGGGCCATTGATCTCTTACCGTTTGAAATAATATACAAGCCATGCCGAGCTATTAAATCTCACGTGTTGTCCGACTTCGTCGCCAAGTGGACGAAAGCCGAGCTCCCTAAAGAGTACAATTCATACTCCAACTAGAAAATGTACTTCGACGGCTCTAAAATGCTAGTTGGACTGGGGGCTGGCGTCATCTTGACATCCCCTACGGGGGACACAGTGCGCTACGTGTTGCAAATCATGCATACAGACTCCAATAATGCAGCCGAATACGAGGCACTTTTACATGGTCTCCGCATGGCTGTCTCCATGGGTATACAGTGCCTAGAGGTGCGAGGGCGACTCAGACCTCGCAATATCTCAGGTAAACAGAGAGTTTGATGCAAAAGATCCAAAAATGGCGGCATATGGAAACGCAGTATTAAAAATATCGGCTCGCTTTGAGGGGCTTGAATTTCATCATGTCGCTTGAGACAGTAACCAGGCAGCCAACATCCTCGCTTGCATGGGCGCCAAGCACAACCCCGTCTTGTCTAATACCTTTGTAGGAAGGCTCTTTAAGCCATCCGTGGTATGGCACGGGGAGAGCGGAGACGCTAGTACGGACGTGGTCTTGCCCCCAGCAGCCGAGCATAATACAGATATAATCAGGGGTTCGGATGCCAAAATAACACCCTCTGCTCATGAGATCATGGCAATTATTGCTCCATGGACCAAACCTTTCCTGGCCTACCTTAATATGCAGGAGCTTCCAGACAATCACAATGAGGGTCGTCGCATAGTTCGGCGTTCTAAATCCTACGAAGTTCACGAAGGTGAACTGTACAAGAAAAGCACTACCGAAGTTCTCCAAAGGTGCATCTTGATACGTCTCCAACGTATCTATAATTTTTTATGTATTCATGCCATGTTTATAATATTTCGACATGCTTTTGGTATGATTTGGTTAGAACTAACCCGGACTGACGCTGTTTTCAATAGAACTACCGTGGTGTTGTTTTTGTGCAGAAATAAAAGTTCTCGGAATGCGCTGAAAATCAACGGAGATTTTTTCTGGAAAATATAAAAAATACTGGAACAAAAAGTTATCGGAGAGGAGTCCTGTGGGGCCCACGAGGGTGGAGGAAGCCCCCCACTAGGGCGCGCCACTGCGCCTTGTTGACACCCCATGGGTTCTTCTAACTTGTTTTCGACGCCAAACCCTCCTATAAATACAAAAAACCCCGAAACATAACCTAGATCGGGAGTTCCGCCGTCGCAAGCCTCTGTAGCCACCAAAAACCTCTCAGGAGCCCGTTCTGGCACCCTGCCGGAGGGGGAATTCATCACTGGTTGCCATCTTCATCATCTCAGTGCTCTCCATGACGAGGAGGGAGTAGTTCACCCTCGGGGCTGAGGGTATGTACCAGTAGCTATGTGTTTGATCTCTCTGTCTCTCGTGTTCTTGATTTGCCACGATCTTGATATACCGCGAGCTTTGCTACTATATTTGGATCTTATGATGTTTCTCCCCCTCTACTCTCTTGTAATGGATTGAGTTTTCCCATTGAAGTTATCTTATCAGATTGAGTCTTTAAGGATTTGAGAACACTTGATGTATGTCTTGCATGTGCTTATCTGTGGTGACAATGGGATATCACGTGATCTACTAGCTAGATGTATGTTTTGGTGATCAACTTTCAGGTTCTGTGACCTTGTGAACTTATGCATAGGGGTTGGCACACGTTTTCGTCTTGACTCTCGGGTAGAAACTTTGGGGCACTCTTTGAAGTTCCTTGTGTTGGTTGAATAGATGAATCTGAGATTGTGTGATGCATATCGTATAATCATACCCACGGATACTTGAGGTGACATTAGAGTATCTAGGTGACATTAGGGTTTTGTTTGATTTGTGTCTTAATGTGTTATTTTACTACGAACTCTAGGGCTGTTTGTGACACTTATAGGAATAGCACAATAGATTGATCGGAAAGAATAACTTTGAGGTGGTTTCGTACACTACAATAATCTCTTTGTTTGTTCTCCTCTATTTGTGACTTTGGAGTGACTCTTTATTGCATGTTGAGGGATAGTTATATGATCCAGTTATGTTATTATTGTTGAGAGAACTTGCACTAGTGAAATTATGAACCCTAGGCCTTGTTTTCTACCATTGCAATACCGTTTACGCTCACTTTTATCATTAGTTACCTTGCAGTTTTTATATTTTCAGATTACAAAAACCCATATCTACCATCCATATTGCACTTGTATCACCATCTCTTCGCCGAACTAGTGCACCTATATAATTTACCATTGTATTGGGTGTGTTGGGGACACACGAGACTCTTTTTTATTTGGTTGTAGGGTTGCTTGAGAGAGACCATCTTCATCCTACGTCTCCTACGGATTGATAAACCTTAGGTCATCCACTTGTGGGAAATTTGCTACTATCCTACAAACCTCTGCTACTATCCTACAACATCTACAAGAAGAAGGTTGCATAGTAGACATCAAGCTCTTTTCTGGCGCCGTTGCCGGGGAGGCTAGGTAAGCGGCACTAACACCCCGTCAACTAAGCTCTTTTCTGGCGCCGTTGCTGGGGAGGTTAGTGCTTGAAGGTATATCTTTAGATCTTGCAATCGAATCATTTAGTTTATTGTTTTATCACTAGTTTAGTCTATAAAAGAAAACTACAAAAAATGGAATTGAGGGTGCCTCATATGCTACATCTTTTTAATGTCTTTCGTGAAAATGATGGAAAGGAAAATTGTGCCCAAGTGCTAGAAGAAGAATGCATTAAAATATTTGGCACTAAATATTTGAATGATGAGCATGATTGCAATGTTGTTAGTGTGAATTCCTTGAATATCCATGATGCTAATGATATGCAAAGCCACAATCTTGGGGAAGCTATGTTTGATGAAGATGATATTTTTAGTCCCCCAAGTTTTGCTGAGAAAACATATTATGATGATGGCATGCCTCCTATCTATGATTATTATTGTGATGAAATTTATGCTTTAAATAGTAATGGTAACCATGAAACTTGTCATCTTGATTTTAATTTTCAATTGGATTATGCCTCACATGATAGTTATTTTGTTGAATTTGCTCCCACTACTATTCGTGAGAATAATTTTGCTTATGTGGAGAGTAATAAAAATTTCTATGCTTATGTATCATGAAAATAATGCTTTATGTGCTGGTTATATTGTTGAATTAATTCATGATGCTACTGAAAATTATTATGAGGGAGGAGTATACGCTTGTAGGAATTGCCATAATATCAAGTTTCCTTTGTACGTGTTGAAAATCTTGAAGCTATGCTTGTTTTGCTTTCCTATGCTAGTTGATTATTGTTCCCATAAGTTGTTTGCTCACAAAATCCCTATGCATAGGAATTGTATTGGACTTAAATGTGCTAGTCATATGCTTCATGATGCTCCCGTTATGTTTCAATTCTTATCTTTTATGTGAGCATCATTGTCATCATCAAGCCTAGCTAGAAAGGCATTAAAGAAAAGCGCTTGTTGGGAGACAACCCAACATTTACCCCTACTGTTTTTGTTTGTACACATGATTAAACTACTTTAGTAATCATGTTTTATAGCTTTTTTTCAATAAAGTGCCAAGTAGAACCTTTGAGAAGACTTGGGTGAAAGTTAATGTGATCTTGCTGTAAAAAACAGAAACTTTTCGCTCACGAGATTAGCTGTCATTTTTTACAGAAGAGTGACTTTGAGTTGATTCCTTTTGAAGAAGATTAACATACAAATTCCTCACGTCCACCAATTTATTTCAGAATTTTTTGAGTTACATAAGTATTCTAGAGTTACAGATTATTACAGACTGTTCTGTTTTTGACAGATTCTGTTTTGTATGTGGTGTTTGCTTATTTTGATGAATTTATGAGTAGTATCAGAGGGTATGAACCATATAGAAGTTGGAATACAGTAGATATTACACAAAATATGAATTTATAATGAGTTCACAACAGTACCAAAAGTGGTGATTTATTTTCTTATACTAACGGAGCTTACAAGTTTTCTGTAGAGTTTTTTGTTGTGAAGTTTTCAAGTTTTGGGTAAAGATTCGATGGACTATAGAATAAGGGGTGTCAAGAGCCTAAGCTTGGGGATGCCAAGGCACCCCAAGGTAATATTCAAGGACAACCAAGAGCCTAAGATTGGGGATGCCCCGGAAGGCATCCCCTCTTTCGTCTTCGTTCATCGGTAACTTTACTTGGAGCTATATTTTTATTCACCACATGATATGTGTTTTGCTTGGAGCGTCATTTTATTTTATTTTGTTTTTCTTGCTGTTTTAATAATATCCCAAGTTCTTAAATTATTAAATGTTAGAGAGTCTTCATATAGTTACATAATTATTCAACTACTCATTGATCTTCACTTATATCTTTTGGAGTAGTTTGTCATTTGCTCTAGTGCTTCACTTATATCTTTTAGAGCACGATGGTGGTTTTATTTTGAAGAAATTGTTGAAATCTAATGCTTCACTTATATTATTTTGAGAGTCTTTTAGAACAACATGGTAATTTTCTTATGTTATAAATTAGTCCTAATATGATGGGCATCCAAGAGGGATATAATAAAAAACTTTCATATAAAGTGCATTGAATACTATGAGAAGTTTGATTTTTTATGATTGTTTTGAGATATGAAGATGGTGATATTAGAGTCATTCTAGTAGAGTAGTTGTGAATTTGTGAGATACTTGTGTTAAAGTTTGTGATTCCCGTAGCATGCACGTATGGTGAACCGTTATGTGATGAAGTTGGAGCATGATTTATTTATTGATTGTCTTCCTTATGAGTGGCGGTCGGGGACGAGTGATGGTAATTTCCTACCAATCTATCCCCCTAGGAGCATGCGTGTAGTACTTCATTTTGATAACTAATAAATTTTTGTAATAAGTATGTGAGTTCTTTATGACTAATGTTGAGTACATGGATTATACGCACTCTCACCCTTCAACCATTGCTAGCCTCTCTAGTACCGCGCAGCTTTCGCCGGTACCATACACCCACCATATACATTCCTCAAAACAGCCACCATACCTACCTATTATGGCATTTCCCTAGCCATTCCGAGATATATTGCCTTGCAACTTTCCACCGTTCCGTTTATTATGACACGCTCCATCATTGTCATATTGCTTTGCATGATCATGTGGTTGACATTGTATTTGTGGCAAAGCCACCGTTCATAATTCTTTCATACATGTCACTCTTGATTCATTTCACACCCTGGTACACTGCCGGAGGCATTCACATAGAGTCACATTTTGTTCTAAGTATTGAGTTGTAATTCTTGAGTTGTAAGTAAATAAAAGTGTGATGATCTTCATTATTAGAGCATTGTCTCAGTGAGGAAAGCATGATGGAGACTATGATTCCCCCACAAGTCGGGATGAGTCTTTAGACTTTAAAAAAAATAAAAGAGGCCAAAGAAGCCCAAATAAAAAGAGAGGCCAAAGAAGCCCACCAAAAAAACAAAAAAAATGAGAGAAAAGGAGAGAAGGGGCAATGCTACTATCCTTTTACCACACTTGTGCTTCAAAGTAGCACCATGATCTTCATGATAGAGAGTCTCCTATGTTGTCACTTTCATATACTAGTGGGGATTTTTCATTTTAGAACTTGGCTTGTATATTCCAATGATGGGCTTCCTCAAATTGCCCTAGGTCTTCGTGAGCAAGCGAGTTGGATGCACACCCACTTAGTTTCTTTTGTTGAGCTTTCATAAACTTATAGCTCTTGTGCATCCGTTGCATGGAAATCCCTACTCACTCATATTGATATCTATTGATGGGCATCTCCATAGCCCGTTGATACGCCTAGTTGATGTGAGACTATCTTATCATTTTTTTCTTCTCCACAACCACCACTCTATTCCACCTAGAGTGCTATATCCATGGCTCACTCTTATGTATTGCATGAAGATTGAAAAAGTTTGAGAACATCAAAAGTATGAAACAATTGCTTGGCTTGTCATCAGGGTTGTGAATGATTTAAATATTTTGTCTGATGAAGATAGAGCATAGCCAAACTATATGATTTTGTAGGGATAGCTTTCTTTGGCCATGTTATTTTGAGAAGACATGATTGCTTTGTTAGTATGCTTGAAGTATTATTATTTTTATGTCAATATTAAACTTTTGTTTTCAATCATATGGATCTGAATATTCTTCCCACAATAGAGAAGATTATATTGATAAATATTTTAGGTAGCATTCCACATCAAAAATTCTTTTTTTATCATTTACCTACTCGAGCGCAAGCAGGAATTAAGCTTGGGGATGCTGATATGTCTCCAACGTATCTATAATTTTTGATGTATTCATGCCATGTTTATAATATTCCTACATGATTTTGGTATGATTTGGTTAGAACTAACCCGGACTGATGATGTTTTCAGCAGAACTACCGTGGTGTTTTTTTTTGTGCAGAAATAAAAGTTGTCGAAATGCGCTGGAAATCACGGAGATTTTTTCTGGAAAATATAAAAAATACTGGAACAAAAAGTTATCGGAGAGGAGTCCCATGGGGCCCACGAGGGTGGAGGGCGCCCCCCTAGGGCGTGCCCCTGTGCCTCGTGGACACCCCGTGGGTCCTCCTGACTTGTTCTCGACGCCCAAACCTCCTATAAATACAGAAAACCCCGAAACATAACCTAGATCGGGAGTTCCACCACCGCAATCCTCTGTAGCCACCAAAAACCTCTCGGGATCCCGTTCTGGCACCCATCCGGAGGGGGAATTCATCACAGATGGACATCTTCATCATCCCGGCTCTCTCCATGATGAGGAGGGAGTAGTTCACCCTCGGGGCTGAGGGTATATACCAGTAGCTATGTGTTTGATATCTCTCTCTCTCTCCCTCTCTCTCTCTCTCGTGTTCTTGATTTGGCATGATCTTGATGTACAGCGAGCTTTGCTACTATAGTTGGATCTCATGATGTTTCTCCCCCTCTACTATCTTGTAATGGATTGAGTTTTTCCTTTGAAGTTATCTTATCGGATTGAGTCTTTAAGTATTTGAGAACACTTGATGTATGTCTTGCATGTGCTTATCTGTGGTGATAATGGGATATCACATGATCTACTAGATGTACGTTTTGGGGTTGGCCTTGTGAACTTATGCATAGGGGTTGGCACACTTTTCCATCTTGACTCTCCAATAGAAACTTTGGGGCACTCTTTGAAGTTCCTTGTGTTGGTTGAATAGATGCATATGAGATTGTGTGATGCATATCGTATAATCATACCCACGGATACTTGAGGTTACATTGGAGTATCTAGGTGACAAACTCTAGGGTTGTTTGTGACACTTATAGGAATAGCCCAATGGATTGATCGGAAATAATAACTTTGAGGTGGTTTCGTACCCTGCAATAATCTCTTCGTTTGTTGTCTGCTATTAATGACTTTGGAGTGACTCTTTGTTGCATGTTGAGGGATAGTTATATTATCCAGTTATGTTATTATTGTTGACAGAACTTGCACTAGTGAAAGTATGAACCCTAGGCCTTGTTTCCTACCATTGCAATACCGTTTACGCTCACTTTTATCATTAGTTACCTTGCTGTTTTTATATTTTTAGATTACAAAAACCCCATATCTACCATCCATATTGCACTTGTATCACCATCTCTTCGCCGAACTAGTGCACCTATACAATTTATCATTGTATTGGGTGTGTTGGGGACACAAGAGACTCTTTGTTATTTGGTTGCAGGGTTGCTTGAGAGAGACATCTTCATCCTACGCCTCCCACGGATTGATGAACCTTAGGTCATCCACTTGAGGGAAATTTTCTACTGTCCTACAAACCTCTGCACTTGTAGGCCCAACAACGCCTACAAGAAGAAGGTTGCGTAGTAGACATCACATCACCGAAGAGGTGGGGAGGCAGCTATTGGCTGAAATACATGCTGGTCTGGGCGGTCATCACGCTGCAACTCGGCCCGTCGTAAGCAAAGCTTTCCGGACAGGTCTCTTTTGGCCAACTACCCAAGCAGATGCACAAGCCCTTGTCCAATGTTCTGCAGGTTGTCAGCTTTTCGCCAATCAAAGTCATATGCCTCCCACTACCTTAAGAACAATCCCCATCACTCGGACCTTTGCGGTCCGCGGGCTTGATATCGTCGGACCCCTTAAAGGGGGAAGCCACAAAAAGAAGTATTTACTGGTCATGGTGGATAGATTCACTAAATGGATAGAGGACAAACCAATCAAAACAGCTGAAGCGGGGCTAGCGATTGACTTTATATCCGGCGTGGTACACCACTATGGTGTCTTGCACAGCATTATCACTGATAATGGCTCCAATTTTAGAGCTGATCAGGTGAAAAACTGGTGTGCTAACTTGGGCATTAAACTCGACTATGCATCCGTCTACCACCCTCAAACAAACGCTCAGGTTGAACAGGCCAATGGCCTGATAATGAGAGGCATTAATCCCATACTGGTGCACTCCTTACGGGCGTCAGATAAGCACTGGGTCGAGGAACTCGATTCCGTGCTCTGGGAACTGCAGACTATACCTAATCGAATGACTAGATACACACCTTTCTTCATGGTGAACGGCGCAGAGGTTGTCCTGCCCCGTGACATCATTCATGATTCACCTTGAGTGCACATGTACGAAGATCGAGAAGCCAAGGTCGATCGGCAGGATGAACTAGACAGCCTTGAAGAGGAGCATGATATTGCAAAAGCCCGTTAAACATTTTATCAACAATAGGCCAGGCGATACCAAAACAGAGAAGTGCGGGCCAAGACATATAACATCGGCGACCTCGTCTTACGTCTCCCGGAGAAGAAGAAGAATAAGCTCAAACCAAAATGGGAGGGGCCCTTCATCATAGATGAAGTTCTCACAGGAGGAGCCTATCGCCTTCGTAATGCATCAGATAATCGCCTTGAGCCGAATCCATGGAACGCTACTCGGCTTCGATGATTCTACGGATAGTTCGGTCGCACTCTTTTTATTTTTACTTTGACTAGGTTCCTATTTCTCCTCTCTTTCTTATTTTTTCCTTTTTATATCCCAGGGTATGTTCGGATCTACCAAACTATTAGGGGTACACATCTTTAAATGTCTACACCCCCACTATAACTGGGGGCTTCTTTGACGAAGCTTATTATTAAAAGCTCGTGGCTTACATTGTCTAAGTCGTTTGTTCTATACATCTTTTCCATTATATGCACCTCTATGACTAAAGTTTTTGCCAAGCTGGGTTTCCTCGCTCCTGTGCTTATACCCTATGTTCCCGATTGTTCGGCTAGGGTGTAAAGGGAGTACCACTGTGATTGCTACAACCGGCTAATCCAGATCTGTACCTCAGACGGGTGAAGCCGAAAGCTAGCATTCTTAAGGGAATAATTGGTCGGCAAGCAACGACAGATTGTTTACATTTGTATGATTCTTCTAACAAATACGTGATAGGCTGCCTGTAATTCCAATTAAAGCCTAGGCATGTATAATTAAGCATGCTGACCCAATGAAAGGAACCCTTAACGGAACTATTTTCCCTAGAAAATGTTCTTACGTTAAATAGTAATATAGCATACCTCCCCGAACAAATTTTGTCTATTTGAGCAATATGACCGGATTACCTGGTTTCCGGACATAGTGAATGTTTATTACATTCTAACATGGTATCCGAAAACACTCCAACTTCTTGGTCCGAAGGTTGAAGCCAAAGGCCTGTGATGACAAATTTTGATAAGTTCGGTTGGAGATAAGTCTGATGATAAAGTACATTGGTACATGGAATCAAACGCCTACTCTTTATCTATGTCATCTATATGACTGTTTAAGCTACAATCTTCTTGATAATCAACAACTTACCCATTCAATGGGGTTGTACATGGAAAAACCTTCCCGACAATTTAAGCGGATGAATTATTCTTTCTCCCCTTTTTAAAGATCTGCCAAAATGGCGGCCAGAGCGGCTGGGGTATCCGGGCCCTCGTGCTTATAGCGAGATGCGTCCTCCTCCCCATTGTAACACCATAAAGGGGCCACTCTAGACTGAAGAGGTTGGATGCATCACTTTATCGCGATGTCCATAACTTCTATTATCGAGAGTCCTGAGTGGGCAAGTAATCTGACCTTGCTAACTAACCTCACTACTTCCACACTATCTTCTTGCTTGGGGCTCCAGGGGCGCCAATTGAGTAGCTTCTGATAATCCCCAAGTGTAGGGAATCATCATAGCAATTCCCAAAGGTGGAAGTGATAAGTATGGAGTTTCGAACCCACAAGGAGCTAAAGGTAAGATCAATATTCTCTCAAGTCCTATTTGCCACTGATACGACTCTAAGTACACCGAACGTTTGCTTCCAACTAGAAACGAGAAATAAAACTACGTTGTGGGGATGAAGAGGATAATTTGCATGATATCGGAGAGCTAAAATATAAAAGTAGGTGTTGTTATCATAAAGTTAGAATATATTACTAAATATTATAAATAGTGAGTGTGGAATAATGATGGGTCGGTGTGCAGAAATGTCCTAGGCAATTGTTAACAAGACCGGTGGTTGTCATTGCAATTTCATATGAGGGAGAAGCATAAGCTAACATACTTTCTCTACTTGGATCATATGCACTTATGATTGGAACTCTAGCAAGCATCCGCAACTACTTAAGATCATTAAGGTAAAACCCAACCATAGCATTAACATATCAAGTCCCCTTTATCCCATACGCAACAACCCCCTTACTCGGGTTTATGCTTCTGTCACTCAAGCAACCCACGATAAGCGAATCATCAACGTATTGCAACACCCTACAGCGGGAATCCCTCACGCTTGCACGACATGGAGGGCACAATAGGACAGCACCAAAATAAAACATACAACTCATACCAACCTAGATCATCAATCAACCCAAGGACAAAGGATATCTACTCAAAACATCATAGGATGGCAAGACATCATTGGATCATAATATGTGGCATAAAGCACCATGTTCAAGTAGGGATTACAGCGGGGTGCGGGAGAGTGGACCACGTAAAAGAGATGAGGATAGTGATGATGATGGTGATGTTGATGAAGACGATCACCGTGGCGATGATTCCCCTCCCGATGGCACTCCGGCGCCACTAGGAGAGAGGAGGAGAGGCTCTCCCCCTTGTGCTTCCTCCTCCATGGCCTCCCCCTAGATGGGGAAAGGTTCTCCCTCTGGTCCTTGGCCTCCATGGCGATGATGGCCCCTCCGAGATCCTCCTCCATGGCCTCCGGTGATGATGGACCCCTCCGGCAGGGTGCCAGAGAGGGCCTAGATTGATTTCTTGTGGCTACAGAGGCTTGCGGTGGCGGAACTTCCGATCTAGGATATTTTCTGGAAGTTTGGGCATTTATACGAGAGGTCGGCGTTGAGGACAAGTCAGGGGGCCCATGGGTAGTCCACGGGGCACAGGGACGCGCCCCCACCCTCGTGGGCCCCATAGGACTCCCCTCAGGTAGATTTTTGTTCCAGTATTTTTTATATTTTCCACAAAAACTCTCTGTTGATTTTCAGCAAATTCCGAGAACTTTTATTTCTGTACAAAAACAACACCATGGTAGTTCTGCTGAAAACAGCGTCAGTCCAGTTTAGTTCTAATGAAATCATACCAAAATCATATAAAACTATTGTAAACATGGCATGCATACTTCATAAATTATAGATACGTTAGAGACGTATCAGGATCCCCAAGCTTAATTCCTGCTCGTCCTCGAGTAGGTAAATGATAAAAGAAATAATTTATGAAGTGTGAATGCTAGAAAGTTCTTAAGTTCGATCAATGATAGTTTCAATCACTTTTTCCAGCATCATTGTATATCATAACACTAGCTCAACTCATAAAACTTCTCATGATCAAGTAACAATCTATTCACATGTTAAATTATATATCATAAACTTTCTTGAAAACTAACAAAACATGCTCTTAGTCATCAAAAAATTGCAATTCATCTTATTTTCAGGAAGGGTCTATGTAAGAGCTTTGATTTAGCAAACTCCACATACTCAACTATCATTTAATCTTTGACAATTGCTAACACTCATGAGATATTTATGGGTTCAAAGTTTCAGTCGGACATAGAGAAAGATAGGGGCTTATAGTTTCATCTCCCAACCTTTTACCTGAAAGGTAATGTCAACAATAATAATTTATGAAAACCTACATCCAAGTGGATATATATATCCGGATCGCTCCAACACAAAGTGCTTGCCAAAGGAAAAAGTGTAAAAATGAAAGGTGTTGATCACCATGACTCTTGTATAAGGGTAGGCGATAAAATTAAAAGATAGGCCCTTCGCAGAGGGGAGCAGAGGTTGTCATGCGCTTTTATGGTTGGATACACAAAATCTTAATGCAAAAGAACGTTAATTTAGATTGCCGCTTGCGATAAAGACCTTTATTATGCAGTCCATCACTTTTATTTCTTCCCTATCACAAGTTCGTATAAATCTTATTTTCTTCGCACTAATAGATCATACATATTTAAGGAGCAATTTTTATTGCATGCACGATGAAAACTTACTTGAAGGATCTTACTCAATCCATAGGTAGGTATGGTGGACTCTCATGGCAAAACTGGTTTAAGGGATGTTTGGAAGCACAAGTAGTATCTCTACTTGGTGCAAATAATTTGGCTAGCATGAGAGGGAAAGGCAAGCTCAACATGTTGGATGATCCAAGACAGTATAACGTTTCGGATATAGGAAAACATAACCCATTAAGTTGTCTTCCTTGTACAACATCAACCTTTTAGCATGTCATATTTTAATGAGTGCTCACAATTACAAAAGATGTCCAAGATAGTATATTTATATGTGAAATCTCTCTTCCTTCAATATTCTTTCATGAATTGTTCAAGTGACCAATACTACGTTTGCTAACTTTCAATAAATTTTACCACCTATACTTATTATGTGTGAAGTCATTACTCCCCATGATATAATCATATGAAACATATATATAAATTCAGATTTATTATATTCAATTCCTTCAACCATTTACTCATAGGATATACGTGAAGCACTTGAGTAAATGACAAACTACTCCAAAAGATATAAGTGAAGAACAAGAGTAGTCCAATAATTAACTAGCCATGGGAGGATTCTTTTTTCATTCAAGATTTCAGATCCAATGATTTTATTCAAACAGCAAGTAAAATCTAAAATACGCTCCAAGCAAAATACATATCATGTGACGAATAAAAATATAGCTTCGAGTAAGGTGTACCAATAGTTTTGAAAACAAAAGAGGGGATGCCTTCTGGGGCATCCCCAAGCTTAGGCGCTTGAGTCTTCCTTGGATATTACCTTGGGGTGCCTTGGGCATCCCCAAGCTTAGGGTATTTCTACTCCTTATTCTCCTCATATCCATATCTTACTCAAAACTTGAAAACTTCAATCACACAAAACTTAACGGAACTTTGTGAGATGGGTTAGTATGATAAAGAGTAAATCATTCACTTTGGTACTGTAAAAGACAAGATTCATAATTGTTCTCACACAATGCCTACTGTACCATATCATTTCAACAAATTATATTGAGCAATATAATCCATAGAAACTAGAAAACAAGCAAACTATGCAATGAAAACAGAATTTGTCAGAAGCAGAACAGTCTGTAATCATTTGAACAACAACCATACTTATGATATTCCAAAAATTCTGAAATAAATTGGTGGACGTGAGGAATTTGTCTATTAATCTTCTTCAAAAAGAATCAACTCAAAATCACTCTTCTGTGAAAAAATGACAGCCAATCTCATGAGCGCAAAGTTTCTGTTTTTTACAGCAAGATCACATTAACTTTCACCCAAGTCTTCCCAAAGGTCTTACTTGGCACTTTATTGAAACAAAAGCTATAAAACATGATTACTACAGTAGATTAATCATGTGAACACACAAAAAGAGTAAGGGTAAATATTGGGTTGTCTCCCAACAAGCGCTTTTCTTTAATGCCTTTTAGCTAGGCATGATGATTTCAATGATGCTCACATAAAAGATAAGAATTAAAACATAAATATAGCATCATGAAGAATATGACTAGCACATTTAAATCTAATCCACTTCCTATGCCTAGAGATTTTGTGAGCACACAATTTATAGGAACAAGAATCAACTAGCATAGGAAGGCAAAACAAGTATAACTTCGAAACTTTAAGCACATAAAGAGGAAACTTGATATTATTGCAACTCCTACAAGCATATATTCCTCCCTCATAATAATTTTCAGTAGCAACATGAATGAATTCAACAATATAACCATCACATAAAGCATTCTTTTCATTATTTACAAGCATAGAAATTTTACTACTCTCCACATAAAGCAAAATTCTTCTCATTCAGAATAATGGGAGCAAACTCAACAAAATAACTGTCATGTGAGGCATAATCCAATTTAAAATTAAAATCATGATGAAAAGTTTCCAGGTTAACATTATAGCATACATGTCATCACAATAATAATCATAGATATCAAGTTTTTTCTCATAATCAATTGGAATCTCTTCCGAAATAGTGGAATCATTACTAATTAAAGTTGACACTCTTCCAAATCCACTTTCATGAATATCACACTAAGATTCAACACCCTCCAAAATAGTGGGATCACAAATTCCTAAAGTTGACACTCTTCCAAACCCACTTTAGATGATAGTATTATTTATACTCCAAAAGATACAAGTGAAGTTCATGGAGCATTCTACAATTAATATCGACTAACCAATATCCATGCTCAAAATATATATGTGGAGCACACGAAGCATTCTATAAAACCATACTCAAAAGATTTAAGTGAAGCGCAAAGAGCATTCTATAAGATCATACTTAAAAGATATAAGTGAAGCACATGAAGCATTCTATAAGATCAATGAAGGGCTATATCATACTAGCATGGTTCTTAAAGAAAAAGACAAACACAAAAGACACAAATCATGTGAACAAAACAAAAACCGAGGTATATCGATAATTGTTGAAGAAGAAAGATGGGATGCCAACCTGGGCATCCCCAAGCTTACATGCTTGATTATCCTTGGAATATTTACTTGGGGTTCCTTGGGCATCCCCAAGATTGAACTCTTAACTCTCTCTATTCTTCTCACATCGGTAACTCCTCGTTCTTCGAACACTTCACCCACAAAAACTTAACAAAAACTTTGTGAGATCCGTTAGTATACTAAAGCAAATAACTACCTTTAGGTACTGTTGAAAACTCATTCCAATTTCATATTAGCACTTTATATACTGTATTCCAACTTCACCATGGTTCATACCCCCCGATACTACACATAGATTCATCAAAATAAGCGAACAACACATAGAAAACAGAATCTATCAAAGCAGGACAGTCTGTAGTAATCTGGAAATTTAGTAAACTTATGTAACTCCAAAAATTCTAAATAAAATATGAGAATTTAAAAAATTCGTACAGAAGTAATGTGCAAAAAGTTTCAGACCCATTTGATTTTCCAGTAAAAAATGTAAATTCACGCGCTATAGCCAAAGTTTATGTTTTTGTACTGCACACAGTAAACAAGCAATCTAATCATCATAAAACCAAAGCTTGGCACATTATTTTCATAATACAATGGATATATACAAAGGTAAAATTATTTACAGAGAAACTTCAATGACTTTTTTTACATTGTCTCCATGAGCATGAACACAAGTACTCAAGGTCGACCCGCACTTCTTCAATGCATAACTTTCCAATCACTTCTCTTTTTGAAAACCTTTTTTAGGCATGTGAGGCAAGTGCATATTTTTGTATTTTCATTTTTTGATTTTTTGTATGTTTCACCCACAACTAAGCAAAAGTAAAAGGTAAAACAAAAACTACTTAATGAAGAAAGCAAACAAGCACACACACGAGAATATCAACAACGCACTATTGCTCCCCGGCAACGGCGCCAAAAAAGAGCTTGATAATCCCCAAGTGCAGGGAATCATCGTAGCAATTCCCAAAGGTGGAAGTGATAAGTATGGAGTGTCGAACCCACAAGGAGCTAAAGGTAAGATCAATATTTTCTCAAGTCCTATCTGCCACTGATACAACTCTACGTACACCAAACGTTTGCTTCCAACTAGAAACGAGAAATAAAACTACGTTGTGGGTATGAAGAGGATAACTTTGCATGATATCGGAGAGCTAAAATATAAAAGTAGGTGCTGTTATCATAAAGTTAGAATATATTACTAAATATTATAAATAGCGAGTGTGGAATAATGATGGGTCGGTGTGTGGAAATGTCCTAGGCAATTGTTAACAAGACCGGTGGTCGTCATTGCAATTTCATATGAGGGAGAGGCATAAGCTAACATACTTTCTCTTCTTGGATTATATGCACTTATGATTGGAACTCTAGCAAGCATCCGCAACTACTAAAGATCATTAACGTAAAACCCAACCATAGCATTAACATATCAGGTCCCCTTTATCCCATACGCAACAACCCCCTTACTCGGGTTTATGCTTCTGTCACTCAAGCAACCCACTATAAGCGAATCATGAATGTATTGCAACACCCTACAGCAGGAATCCCTCACGCTTGCGTGACACGGAGGGCACAATAGGACAGCACCAAAATAAAACATACAACTCATACCAATCTAGAGCATCAATCAACCCAAGGACAAAGGATATCTACTCAAAACATCATAGGATGGAATCACATCATTGGATCATAGTATGTGGCATAAAGCACCATGTTCAAGTAGGGATTACAGCGGGGTACGGGAGAGTGGACCGCGTAAAAGAGATGAGGATAGTGATGATGATGTTGATGTTGATGAAGACGATCATCGTGGCAATGATTCCCCTCCCGATGGCACTTCAGTGCAACCGGGAGAGAGGAGGAGAGGTTCTCCCCCTTGTTCTTCCTCCTCCATGGGGTCCCCCTGGATGGGGAGAGGTTCTCCCTCTGGTCCTTGGCCTCCATGGCGATGATGGCCCCTCCGAGATCCTCCTCCATGGCTCCGATGATGATGGCCCCCTCCGATAGGGTGCTAGAGAGTGCCTAGATTGATTTCTTGTGGCTACAGAGACTTGCGACGGCGGAACTTCCGATCTAGGTTATTTTCTAGAAGTTTGGGAATTTATAGGAGAGGTTGGCGTCTAGGACAAGTTAGGGGGGCCCACGGGGAGTCCACGAGGCACAGGGGCGCGCCCAAAGGGGGTGGGTGCACCCCCCACCCTCGTGGGCCCCACGGGACTCCCCTCCGGTAGATTTTTGTTCCAGTATTTTTTATATTTTTCACAAAAAATCTCCGTTTATTTTCAGCACATTTCGAGAACTTCTATTTTTGCACAAAAACAACACCACGGTAGTTCTGCTGAAAACAGTGTCAGTCCGGGTTAGTTCTAATCAAATCATACCAAAATCATATAAAACTATTGTAAACATGGCATGAATACTTCATAAATTATAGATACGTTGGAGACGTATCAGCTTCTTCAGAGGAGCACTAGAGAATTCGGGAAGTCCACGCCGAACTGGGTCCGGAAGGGGAACGTCCTCAATATAAAACCATTCTGAAGACCATTCTTCGGACTCCTTCTTGGGAGTTCCGACAGGGTAGCCTGATCCGACTATGCGCCAAACTTCGACGCCGCCCACTTCAAATATATAACCACCTTGATGGCGAGGGACGGGGCAAAATAACTTTCTCCATAGTTACAAATGAGCCTCGCAGCCTAAGAACAGCTCGCAGAGAGCGACGAAACCCGAAGTGTGCAGCATAGAACATGGTGTGAGGTTGTGCAGCTGGATCCCGTAGAATTCCAATAGACCCCTGAGGAAGGGGTGCATCAGGAATCCTAAGCCCCTCAAAAGAAACAAGACGAAGCACACCCTCTCCTCCTTGTTGGGGTTGGGGAAATTCCCTGCTAGCACGTCATTGCCAATCGAGGCCAATCCCGCCCGCATGGAAGCAAGATCTCCGGGAGGGAGATATCCCTACGTCTGAAGTCGACTCAGCTGGAAATGGGATACTGAGCAGCTTCGTCAATCACCCTCTTGAGGGCCATGAGGGCGCGAGGAGGATCTAGGAGCGCTCGCCATGTTTTGAAGATTTTCGTGGTTTTCTCCGATGCTCTTGGTGCGATGTGGGATAGTATTTGCGAATCTAACCCCTTTATAGATGCCGCCCGTGGATGGTGAGGGACTTATTTGTAAAACAAATATGGATCATTTGCATTCACCCGACACGTGGAAATCGAGGCAACGACAAGGAGGAATCATAAAGGCAGAGCATGGATATCAAAACCGGACAATCGTCAATCCGGAGTATGATGAAGAACTCGCCTTGCAAAGCCGAAGACATAAGCCAGATACTACATCATCATTGAAGGAAAGTTCGGGGGCTACTGAGGGAGTCCTAGATTCGGGGGTCCTCAGGTGTTTGGTCTTTTCGATATGGGCCAGACTGATGGGCCGTGAAGATAAAGCAAAAGACTATCCCTCGTGTCCGGGTGGGACTCCTGTATGCGTGGACGGCAAGTTTGGTGATCGGATGTACTATTTCCATCTTCTGTAAAATGACTCTGTACAACCCTAGTCCCCTCCATGTGTATATAAACCGGAGAGTTTAGTCCATGGAGGCTATCAGAACAATCATAGACTAGCTTGTTGATAAAAAATGGCTAAGTTTCCTAAACATAGACTTGTGCTGTAATTTTATAAACAGTATCACATCATTAGGAGAATGATGTGATGGATAGGACCCATTCGTTAGCTTAGCATTATGATTGTTCAGTTTTATTGTTATAGCTTTCTTCATGTCAAATACATACTCCTCCGACTATGAGACTATGCAACTCCCAGATACCGTAGGAATGCCTTGTGTGCTATCAAATGTCACAACATAACTGGGTGATTATAAAGATGCTCTACAGGTATCTCCGAAGGTGTTTGTTGGGTTGGCATAGATCAAGATTATTTGTCACTCCGAGTATTGGAGAGGTATCTCTGGGCCCTCTTGGTAATACACATCATAAGTAGCCTTGCAAGCAAAGTGAATAATGAGTTAGTCGCAAGATGATATATTACAGAACGAGTAAAGAGACTTGCGGGTAACGAGATTGAACTAGGTATGAAGATACCGACGATCGAATCTCGGGCGAGTAACATACCGATGGACAAAGGGAATTACGTATGTTGTCATAACGGTTCGACCAATAAAGATCTTCATAGAATATGTAGGAGCCAATATGGGCATCCAGGTTCCGCTATTGGTTATTGACCGGAGAGGTGTCTCGGTCATGTCTACATAGTTCTCAAACCCGTAGGGTCGCACGCTTAATGTTCATTGACGCTAGAGTAGTATTGGGATATTTGATGAGTGATAACCAAATTTTGTTCGGAGTCCTAGATGAGATCCTGGACGTCACGAGGAGTCTCGGAATGGTCAAGAGGTAAAGATTTATATATAGGAAGTCATATTTTGGGTTCCGGAAAAGGGTGCAGTTTTTCGGTATTGTACCGGGAAGCTTCCAGAAGGTTCCGGAGGATTCCGTAGGGGTCCAGAAGTTCACAAGTGGGTTCACCACCACCCTAGGGCTAGCATTGGCTGTGGGGAGGTGCCCTGGACTTATTGGGCTAGGAGCACCAAGTCCTCAAAAGCCCATGTGGCTAGGGAAGGCAAATAAGGAAGGAGTCCTAGTAGGAATAAGATTGGACTTGGAGTCCAAGTCCTCTCCCCCTTAGCTGCTACCTAGGGCTTTGAGGGGCTGTTTTCCATGCCCCTCCACCTATATATAGAGGGGAGGGGTGCCCCAAGAGGATACACCAAGCCCTTGGCGCCCCTCTCTCTCTCGTTATTTCATAGTTCCACCGCCTCGTCCCGGCAACGTTTAGCGAAGCGCTGTCGGTGCTCCACCACCACCATCACCACCATGTCGTCATGTTGGTTGTGATCCCATCTACTTCTCCTCTCATTCTTGCTGGATCAAGAAGGAGGAGACGTCATCGAGCCGCACGTGTGCTAACCTCGGAAGTGTCATTCGTTCGGCACTAGATCGGTTGGATCGTGATCGGATCGCGAAGAGTATGACTACATCAACCGTGTGATAAACGCTTCCGCTTATGGTCTACGAGGGTACGTAGACACACCCTGCCCCTCATTGCTATGCATCTCCTAGATATATCTAGCGTGAGCGCAGGAATTTTTTTGAAATTGCATGCTACATTCCCCAAGAGTGGCATCATGAGCCAAGTCTATGCATAGAGAAAAGTTCTAGGCTCCTCCCCTAGGCTCCTCCCCTAGGCTCCTCCAGGGCGACCACCACCGGTGGCCACTCCGGCCCCGGTGGCCACCTACTCCTCACGCCGGCTGCCACTCCGGCGCCGGCGGCCACATCACCCCTGCACTTGTCTCCGGTCGGCTGGGTTTCATCACCTCTTCGGTGGAGGAGGAGGGCCTCGGGAGTGGGCTATGGAGCCTCCCTCGCTCAACTTTGCCCGAGGTAAAGAGTTTCAACTCTCGATGAGACAAAAATTGGGTCACCCACTGGTGTTCTCCCCTGGTTTTTGTCAACGTGAGTTCACTTTGGTGGTATCTTTTAGTCGGGCTTGCTTTCGTTTGGATTGTCACACTGTTAGCATCACCCTCCAATCTTGTTTTGGTGGGTACCCTCAAGGATTCCGTGTGCATCATCTCAAGGATAGATCATTCAAGTTTTCGGTTGCTTCCAAAGCAGTGGGCTTTGAAATTTATAATCAGGGTCGTGTGATCGAAAAGGATTTTGAGTTAGTTTTTAATCTGTGGGGTTTTGGTGGCCCGAACTGGATTCAGGAAGAGCAACTTTACTATCGTGAAGAGGAAAATTCCTGGACTTTGGTAACTAACGGTCTTCGCCCTAGGGCAGCCGCCGGCAATGTCTCCGGTGATCAACTCCGACCATCGGTTTTTTCTCGTCTCGCGGGGATTCCGGCATCCAGCAATAATGAGGTTTCGGACAATAGAGAGCATTTAATGCACGAGATTAATACCTCAGGAGGGGTTAATGTTGTGGTTTCACAGAGCGGGAATCAGGGTTCTTCAAATGTCACGATTCAGTGCTATGCATGCGGCAACTTGGGCCACTTTGCCAGAGAATGTTATGCGAAAAGGCTTCCTGGGCTTTTTCCTTTTCTACGTTTTGCCACTTTCCCCAGTCCACCAGCTGAAGCGTGGGATTTGGATGCGGTACAAGACTGGTTTTCGTCTTTTGGCCTGGCCCGGGACCCCTCGGTGGTTTCCTCTTTTAGTGAGCTGTGTAAGGGATCTTTTCCTAATTTTCAGCCCCGAATTGCCCTTGCCTCCTCAACTTCTGCACCCTGCTCCTCTGCTTCTCTTCAGCTCTCAAACCCTGCTCTGCCAGCCTCTAGCTTGCCGTCGACTGTTGGTGCTAGTGCGGCGGCGTCAATGGCAAATATCCCGATTGATCCACGGCCTTTTGTGCCGCATGGGTTTGATATTCAGCAAGTCCCTGGCCGCAATGGAGTGGCGCGGGTGGTGCTCCCTCATCGGCCTCGTCGCCATGAATACTTGGCGATTGCAACTATCCATCCGCTCCCCGTCGATGCTCCTTTCCCCAATGTAAGAGACGTTCTTGAGGAGTTCATTGTTGAGCATAGGCAATTAGGGCTGAGAGATGTTCAGCGTTGTCCATTCGGTGATGCCTATGTGCGTCTGACGAGGGTTAGGGACAGAGATAAGTTGGTGCTGTACAGCCCACATGAATTTGGTGATGTGTTCATCACGTTTGTTAAGCATGATGAGGGCAGAAATCATAGAAGGGTGCATTTTAATCGGACTGTTTGGTTATTACTGACTGGAGTGCCCTTTGATTTGCGAAATACTGAAGATCTTGTGTATGATGTTAGTAAGTTTGGTCGTTTGATTTCTTGGGATAAAGAGGATGATCATATGGGTCGCATTGTGGTCAAGGCTAGAGTGATGAATCTGGACATCATTCCTAAAAGTATGAGGTGGACTGAAGGGGATGAATTCAAGGAAGATGGCTGGTCTTCATCCATTGAAGTTCTGGCCAGTGAGCTTCTTGGTGGAGGGCCTGCAGATGAGGACCCAATTCCTCCTGAAAATGTAGACCCACACCTTCTCCCTGAAGATGCTGCGCATGGCAATGATTTCAATAATGAGGCTGTTAACAACAATGGTATGGAAGTTCAGAATGAGGAGAACTGGGATCAGTGGAACATACCAATGTAGAACAATGAGAATGCAGGTCTGGAGGATCTCTTAGATGATGTGCAGCAAGAAGAGATGGGTTGGCTGATGAAGAAGAACTCCTCCCAGCAGCAAGTAATAGTAGCTTATCCTCTGACATGTCTTTTTCTGAAGGAGACAATTCCAACCTGTTCTTGCAACCTGCAGTTCCTCTGATTTTTCAACCCATATTTGTAGAACAGGCTGCTTTACCTACTGCCAATGTGACAGCAAATGGTCTTCAGAATATTATACAAGCATATCAATCTGATGATGAAGAGCCTCCCATGCTGCAAGATCAGATCTTGGTTGCTGCTTTGCCTGTTGAAATTCCTCAAGATCAAAATGTTGCAAATCATTTGCAGCTTGTTGCTGTCAACCCTCCTCCTAGGCTTTATGAGGCAATGGCCTCTGCTGTCATTCCTGGTGGTCAAGCTCTGGATTCTAATGCCCATGTTCAACATATTGGAGAGGATGGGATATCTTCATTGCCCTTGGCTGATTCAGAGGCTTCTGCAAGTGTTCTACCTTCACAGGCTGCTGGCTCTTCAGAAGGTACCATATTCTGCAACCCTGGGCACATTACTACTTCAAGAGGAGGCCTTGAGCCAGTGGTTAACTTAGAGGATCTGCAACCTGGGTTTCAAGGTAACTGGGCCAACCAAATTGATGAGCACTTCACCATGGCTCCTTCTCTCCTTGGATTGAAATATATTCAACTTGCTGCTTCTGCTAATAATGATCTTGTTGTCTGTGAAGAAGGTCTTTTGTTGTGGAAAAAGCACTTTCAGGAGCAATCAGTGGATAATAAGAGTGCTTTCACTGCCAACATTCCTGTAAGTTGGTTTAATTCTATTGTCCACCTACTTCTGTCACCTGATAAGTTTGAATGGACTGTTAAAATGTTAAAGTCTGGAATGTGGGAACTGGTTTCTGCTGTGGAAAACATGGATCATGCTTACATATTTTACATCCCTCATGAGTGTCCTACTTCTCATGCACCTATTTGTCAGGCCATGGACATTGAGGGACAACTTAGCAAAGTCAAGGGTAAGGAGAATATTGGACTAGCTTCCAATTTGCATGATGTGGAGTCACAGGAACTTAAGGAAAAGAAGGAGTGGGAAGACACCCCTGGTTGACACAGAGGTAAGGAAAAGTGATAGAATCAAAAAAGATAATGCTGGTTATAAAAGAAATTCTTGCTCAAATTCTAGTTGTCTGCCTTGCAATGCTGCCCCTCCAATAATTTCAAAATCAGTTGTCAAAAACCTCACTGCCTCTTTCTGCAAGGTTGCTGAGGAGGATCTGGAGGATAAGCTGTCTAAGAAGCCCAGGAGAAGGCAAGATGAGGAATTGGCCAAGGTGCCCTTGGCCTCAGGAGAGGACAACCCATCCAACTCTTCTTAATGTTAGTTGACTTCAGTTGGTATAGGGTGTTTTGGGGTAGTAGGTTTGGATTATGCTCTCCTTACTGGGATTTCTCAATGACTTTTGTAATGATGGGAGATTGGTTCTTTCTGGATCTTGTGGATCTGCTGGTGCACTCTATTATTAAGACCTATATGATGTATGGTTCATGGATGTTGTGCTGCTTCTGTGATGTGTTGTGCTTCATGGTTTTATGTTCTCTGTGCTTCCTCAACTTCATGTATGTGCTCTTGATTGATCAAGTGCTGGTGCTTGATTACTGCTGCAGAAACTTTTATTGTTGTCATGAATAACACAAACAGGAATTGGAATATCCTCAATTGGAATATTAGAGGGATGAACTCTGAAGATAAATGGTTGGCTATTAAGCAGAAAATTGAAGAGAGTCACTGTAGCATCTTGTGTCTTCAAGAAACTAAAAGAGAGTCTTTTGATGCAGCTTACATCAAAAACTTTTGTCCTAACAGAATTAACAAATTTGCTTTCCTCCCATCTATTGGAGCTTCTGGGGGGTTGCTAGTGGCTTGGAATGGATCTCGGTTTACAGGAGAAGTTATTGCTCAAAATAGATTCTCACTCTCAGTTCAATTCACCAGCTTGTTATCCAATCAGTCTTGGATCCTAACTAACATTTATGGCCCTTGTGATCCTCAGGACAAAGTGGATTTCATTAATTGGTTTCTCAATATTCACATGCCTGCAGATGTGGACTGGATTCTTATGGGGGACTTTAATCTCATGAGAGCCCCTTATGACAGAAACAGACCTGGTGGAGATGTTAATGACATGTTCTTGTTCAATGAGGCAATCAGCAATCAGGGATTAATTGAGCTGCCACTGCAGGGCAGAAAATTCAGTTGGAGCAACATGCAGCATGATCCTCTTTTGGTCAAATTGGACTGGTTTTTTACTTCCGCCTCCTGGATGACCACTTTCCCAAACACCATAGTTCTGCCACTTGCAAAACCTATATCTGATCACTTGCCCTGTGTCATCAAAATTGGTACTTCCATTCCTAAAGCAAGAGTTTTTAGATTTGAAAACTATTGGCTGCAACATTCAGACTTCAAACAGGTGGTGGATGCTGCTTGGAGCATCCCAGTGGGGAATCTTGATGTTGTTCAAAATTTGAATGCAAAATTCAAGAACTTGAGGAGAGCTTTGAAGTTGTGGGCTAGGTCTTTATCCTGCATGAAAGACAAGATTGCCAAGCTTAATGATCTCATTTTCCTTTGGGATTTTTTTGAGGAATTCGGAGAATTAGACACTCATGAATGGAACTGCTGGGATATCTTAAAAGAGCAGCTGCTCATTCTTCTCAGGAACCAAAAGATCTATTGGAAGCAAAGGGGAAAGATTAAGGGGGTAAAATTTGGGGATGAGAACACAAAATTCTTCCATACTAAAGCTTCTATCAATTACAGACACAATCATATTGCTATACTTCAAAATGATGATCAAGTTGAAATATCAGATCATGCTGGGAAAGCTGCAATCCTCTGGGAAGCTTATAAGAAGAGAATGGGCACATCTCATAAAACTGCTATGCACTTCAACTTGGAATCCCTTTTTGGCCCAAGGCAGGATCAAACTATTTTTGATAACTTGGAGTTACCTTTCTCTGAAGAGGAAATTAATGATGTTGTTAAGGAACTTCCACCTGATAAATCACCAGGTCCTGATGGTTTCAACAATGAATTTTTGAAATCTTGTTGGGATATTATAAAAGGGGATGTGCTTAGATTTATTCAAGATTTCCATGCTGGGCAAATCTCACCTGAGAGCTTATACACCTCTTACATCACACTTATTCCTAAAGGAAGCACACCACTGACAGCAAATGACTTCAGGCCTATTTCTCTCCTTAATTGTTGTCTTAAACTTGTCACTAAGTTGTTGGCTAACAGGCTGCAGAAAGTAATTCTAAAACTAGTGCACATCAACCAATATGGTTTCCTCAAGGAAAGGTCCATTCATGACTGTTTGGGTTGGGCATATGAGTATCTGCATCAATGCCATAAGTCCAAAAAGGAAATTGTTGTGCTTAAACTAGATTTCGAAAAGGCTTTTGACACCATTGAGCACCAAGCAATACTAGAGATATTAAAGTCCAAAGGTTTTGGAGACAGATGGATCAACTGGATTAAAATGGTGTTCACTTCTGCATCATCTGCTATCATGCTTAATGGGGTTCCTGGCAAAAAGTTTTACTGTCTCAGGGGGGTCAGACAAGGAGATCCTCTATCACCACTATTATTTGTGCTTGCTGCAGACTTGCTTCATTAAATTCTTAACAAGGCCATGCACCTGGGTATACTTTCTTCACCTCTGCAAGTGCAATCCTGTCCTGACTTTCCCATTGTCCAGTATGCTGATGACACTCTGGTTCTTCTTCAAGCTGATGCAAAGCAACTTCATTGCCTCAAAGCACTCCTAAATACTTTTGCTGATGCAACTGGCCTTAAAGTGAATTATAACAAATCAAGTCTTATCCCAATCAATGTGCCTGAGGACAACGTGGAAATTTTGACAAATACATTTCATTGTAAAAGAGAATCGTTTCCCATTCTGTATTTGGGAACACCATTGGGTCTTCATAAGCCTACTATGGAGCAATTGTTTCCTCTAGTCACAAGATTGCAGAAAAAGCTTGTGGGTTTATCCTCAATCATGACAATGGCTGGGAGCTTGTTGCTGGTAAAATCTGTTTTAAACTCTTTGTTGATTTACCTAATGGGATGCCTTGATGTGTCTGTCACTATCAAATCACAAGCTATCAAGTTGTCGAGACACTGTCTCTGGAGAGGACCTGACCTTGAGGATCATAGGCCTGCCATGGTGGCTTGGAGCACTGTTTGTAGACCTAAGGACCAAGGAGGTCTGGGGGTGATGGATATCTTTTTCCAAAACAAAGCTTTGCTTCTCAAAAACCTGCACAAGTTTTATAATAGGCACAACATTCCATGGGTTAACTTGATTTGGGAAACTTATTATGCAAATAATTTGCTGCCTGGCAGCAATTGGGTTGGTTCTTTTTGGTGGAAGGCAAATCTCAAGCTCATTCATAATTTCAAATCCTTGGCCAGATGTCACATAGGGGATGGTAAAAGTGCTCTATTCTGGTCTGATCTGTGGCATTCAGCTTGTTTGCAGGACTTGTTCCCTCACCTCTTCTCATTTGTGAAGGACCAGGACACCACTGTGCACACCATTATTCATACTGAATACTTGGAGGATCTCTTTCAACTCCCTCTCACTGTGCAAGCTTTCTAGGAATTTGAAAGTATGGAAGACATTTGTTTTGCTCTAAGGAATTCTGACTTCCTGGATTGCACTGACACTTGGAGCTACATTTGGGGTAATGAGCAATTCTCAGTTGCTAAGGCATATGCAGTTATGATGGGAGTTAAAATAGTGCCTCAGCAGTCCAATTGGATTTGGAATAGCTCTTGTCAGCCAAAGCACAAGGTGTTTTTTTGGAGATTACTTCATGACAGGCTCAATACTAGGAATCTTTTTTGCTGGAAAACTTTCCAGTTGGCTAGCTACAACTGTGCTCTAAATAATTGTCCTCAGGAGGAAACTTTACATCATCTCTTCTGGACCTGCCCTTTTGCAGCTCAGTGTTGGGATATTATTTGTCCTTCCAGGCAACATAATGTGTCTGTGCTTGAAGCCTTTGAGGATCTCAGGTCCAAACTTCATGTTCCATTCTTCATGGAAATCATCATTCTAGCTTCTTGGGCCATATGGATTTCAAGAAATAATCTGATCTTTCAAGCCATTCAGCCTTCCATTCAGAGGTGGAAAGTCATTTTCCTTGATGACCTTAATCTTCTGAGATATAGAGTGAAAAAGAGCTATGCCAGAGCTTTCTATACTTGGCTTGATAACCTTGTACTGTAATTTATCTTTTGTTTTTATTATGTTTCTTTTTTCTTTTCTTTCTTTTGGCTTACCTCAAGCCTTTGTACTGTAAGACCTTTGTTTTTAAATTAATATAAAAATTGCAGTGGGGCTTTGCCCTACTGTGTACAGTCAAAAAAAAGTCTATGCATAGATGATATGCACGAGTGGAACACAAAGAGTTGTGGGCGGTGATCGTCATACTGCTTAGCACCAATGCCTTATTTTGATTCAGAGGTATTGTTGGATGAAGCGGCCCAGACCAACCTTACATGACCATGTTCATGAGATCGGTTCCACCGACACACATGCAACTAGTTTTGCATAAAGGTGTCTAGCGGGTGTCTATTTCTCCTACTTTAGTTGAATCAAATTTGACTGCGACCGGTCCTTGTTGAAGGTTAAAACAACAAACTTTATAAATTACCGTTGTGGTTTTTGTGCCGTAGGTAAGAATGGTTCTTGCTAGAAGCTCGTAGCAGCCACATAAAACTTGCAACAACAAAGTAGAGGACGTCTAACTTGTTTCTGCAGGACATGCTTGTGATGTGATATGGTCAAGACATGATGTGATATACGTTATTGTATGAGATGATCATGTTTTGTAAAAGTTATCGGCAACCGGCAGGAGCCTTATGGTTGTCTCTTTATTGTATGAAATGCAAACGCCATGTAATTGCTTTACTTTATCACTAAGCGCTAGCGATAGTTATAGAAACAATAGTTGGTGAGATGACCACGACGCAATGATGAAGATCAATGTGTCGAGCCGGTGACAATGGAGATCATAACGATGCTTTGGAGATGCAGATCAAAAGCACAAGATGATGATGGCCATATCGTGTCACATATTTTGATTGCATGTGATGTTTATCTTTATGCATCTTATTTTGCGTAGTATGGCGGTAGCATTATAAGATGATCCCTTAACTAAAATTTCAAGGTATAAGTGTTCTCCCTGAGTATGCACCATTGTGACAGTTCTTCGTGCTGAGACACCACGTGATGATCGGGTGTGATAGGATCTACGTTCACATACAACAGGTGCAAGACAGTTTTGCACATGCTAAATACTCGGGTTAAACTTGACGAGCCTAGCATGTACAGACATGGCCTTGGAACACTGGAGACCGAAAGGTTGAACACGAATCATATATAGTAGATATGATCAACATAGAGATGTTCACCATTGATGACTACTCCATCTCACGTGATGATCGGACATGGTTTAGTTGATTTGGATAACTTATCATTTAGATGACTTGAGGGATGTCTATCTAAGTGGGAGTTCTTAAGTAATTTGATTAATTGAACTTAACTTATCATGAACTTAGTCCTGATAGTATTTGCAAATTATGTTGTAGATCAATAGTTCACGTTGTAGCTCCCCTATGTTTTTTGGTATGTTCCTAGAGAAAACTAAGTTGAAAGATGATAGTAGCAATGATGCAGACTGAGTCCGTGATCTGAGGAACATCCTCATTACTGCACAAAAGAATTATGTCCTTGATGCACCGCTAGGTGACGGACCTATTGCAGGAGAAGATGCAGTCGTTGTGAACATTTGGCAAGCTTGATATGATGACTACTTGATAGTTTAGTGCGCCATGCTTTACGGCTTAGTACCGGGACTTCAAAGACGTTTTGAATGTCACGGTGCATAAGAGATGTTCCAAGAGATGAAATTAGTATTTCAGACTCGTGCCCATGTCGAGAGGTATTAGACCTCTGACAAGTACTTTTCCTACAAGATGGAGAAGAATAGCTCAGCTAGTGAGCATATGCTCAGAATGTATGGGTAGTACAATCGCTTGAATCAAGTGGGGGTTAATCTTCCAGATAAGATAGTGATTGACAGAGTTTTCTAGTCACTATCACCAAGTTGCTAGAACTTCATGATGAACTATAATATGCAAGGGATGAAAAAAATGATTCCTAAGCTCTTCGTGATGCTGAAATCGACGAAGGTAGAAATCAAGAAAGAGCATCAAGTGTTGGTGAATAACAGGACCACTAATTTCAAGAAAAGGGAAAGGAAAAGAAAGGGAACTTCAAGAAGAATGGCAAGCAAGTTGCCACTCCCGTGAAGAAGCCCCAAGCTGGACCTAAGCCTGAAACTGAGTACTTCTACTGCAATGGAATGGTCACTAGAAGCGGAACTACCCCAAATACATGGCGGATAAGAAGGATGGCAAAGTGAACAAAGGTATATTTGATATACATGTTATTGATGTGTACTTTACTAGTGTTCATAGCAACCCCTGGGTATTTGATACCGATTCAGTTGCTAAGATTAGTAACTCGAAACAAGAGTTGCAGAATAAACAAAGACTAGTTTAAGGGCGAGGTGACATGTGTGTTGGAAGTGATCCCAAGGTTGATAAGATCACCATCGAACACTCCCTCTACCTTCGGTATTAGTGTTGAACCTAAATAAATGTGATTTGGTGTTTGCATTGAGCATGAATATGATTAGATCATGTTTAATGCAATACGGTTATTCCTTGAAGTCGGAGAATAATTGTTTAAATGAATAAAACCTTCTATGGTCATACACCCAATATGAATGTTTTATTGAATCTCGATCGTAGTGATACGCATAGTCATAATATTGATGCCAAAAGATGCAAAGTTGATAATGATAGTGCAACATATTTTTGGCACTATTGTTTAGGTCATGTTGGTGTAAAGCGCATGAAGAAACTCCATGCATATGGACTTTTGGAATCACTTGATTATGAATCATTTGATACTTCTGAACCATGCCTCATGGGCAAGAGGACTAAAAGTACGTTCTTTGGAACAATGGAGTGAGCCAATGACTTATTGGCAATAATACAGACCGATGTATGCGGTCCGATGAGTGTTGAGGCACGCGGCGGGTATCATTATTTTCTAACCTTCAGAGATGATTTGAGCAGATATGGGTATATCTACTTAACGGAACACAAGTCTGAAACATTTGAAAAGTTCAAAGAATCTCATAGACAAGTGGAGAATCGTCATAACAAGAAAATAAAGTTTCTACAATCTGATCACGGAAGCGAATATTTGAGTTACGAGTTTGGCCTTCATTTTAAAACAATGTGGAATTGTTTCACAACTCACGCCACCTGGAACACCATAATATAATAGTGTGTCCGAACATCATAACCGTACTTTAATAGATATGGTGCGACCTATGATGTCTCTTACTGATTTACCACTATTGTTTTGGGGTTATGCATTAGAGACAGGTGCATTCACGTTAAATAGGGCACCGTCTAAATCTGTTAAGACGACACTGTATGAACTGTGGTTTGGCAATAAACCTAAGATGTCGTTTCTTAAAGTTTGGGGATGCGATGCTTATATCAAAAAGCTTCGGCCTGATAAGCTCAAACCCAAATCGGAGTAGTGTGTCTTCATAGGATACCCTAAGGAAACAATTGGGTACACCTTCTACCATAGATCCGAGGGCAAGATCTTTGTTGCCAAGAATGGAACATTTCTAGAGAAGGAGTTTCTCTCGAAATAAGTGAGTGGGAGGAGAGTAGAACTTGATGAGGTAATAATACCTTCTCTCAGTTTGGTAAGTAGATCATCCGAGAAATCCGTTCCCGTGATGCCTACACCAACTAGAGAGGAAGCTAATGATGATGATCATGAAACTTCAGATCAAGTTACTACCGAACCTCGTAGGTCAACCAAAACATGATCAACACCAGAGTGGTACGGTAATCCTGTTCTGGAAGTCATGTTACTAGAACATGGCGAACATATAGACTATGAAGAAGCTATGATGAGCCCAGATTCCGACAGATGACTTGAGGTCATGAAATCTGAGATACAATCCATGTATGAGAACAAAGTATGGACTTTGGTGGACTTACCTGTTGATCGAAAAGTCATTAAGAATAAATGGATCTTCAAGAGGAAGATGGACGCTAATGATAATATCATTGTCTACAAAGCTCGACTTATGACGAAAGGTTTTCAACAAGTTCAAAGGGTTGGCTACGATGAGACTTTCTCATCCATAGCGATGCTTAAGTCTGTCCGAATCATGTTAGCAATTGCCGCATTTTATGAAATCTGGCAAATGGATGTCAAAACTGCAATCCTTAATGAATTTCTTAAAGAAGAGTTGTATATGATGTAACCAGAAGGTTTTGTCGGTCCTAAAGGTGCTAACAAAGTGTGCAAGCTCCAGCAATCCATCTATGGACTGGTGCAAGCATATCGGAGTTGGAATATACTATTTGATGAGGTGATCAAAGCATATGGTTTTATACATACTTTCGTAGAAGCCTGCATTTACGAGAGAGTGGGTGGGAGCTCTGTAGCATTTCTGATATTACTAGCAAGATGCCCATGTGTTGCACGGAACATCAATATGCATTTGTATGAGTAGTTTATCTTGTGGGAGAAAAGGATGAATGAGGGAAGGCCTTATTTGCAAATGTGGAGAGGGGTGTGGGTTTCTTTTTGCAAAATTGCCATAGTTTCCTTCCTATCCGTCAGATATAAATCAGATGGACTATATTGCAGGATGGCAGGCACACCATCATCACCAACTCTGTTTTTTATAAGAGTAGATATGTGGATGACATATTGCTGATTGGAAATGATATAGACTTTCTGGATAGCATAAAAGGATACTTGAATAGGAATTTTTCAATGAAATACCTCGGTAAAACTACTTATGTATTGGGCATCAAGATCTATAGAGATAGATCAAGACGCTTAATAGGACTTTCACAAAGCACATACCTTGACAAGATTTCGGAAGAGATAAAAATGGATCAGTCAAAGAAGGAGTTCTTGCCTGTATTACAAGGTGTAAAGTTGAGTAAGACTCAAAGCCTGACCACGGCAGAAGATAGAGAGAGAATGAAATTCATTCCCTATGCCTCAGTCATAGGTTCTATAAAGTATGTCGTGTTGTGTACCAGACCAGTTGTGTGCCTTGCAATGAGTTTGTCAAGGGGGTACAATAGTGATCCAGGAGTGGGTCACTGGACAGCGGTCAAAATTGTCCTTAGGTACCTAAAGAGGACTAAGGAAATATTTCCCGGTTATGGATGTGATAAAGACTTTGTTGTAAAGAGTTACGTCGATGCAAGCTTTGATACTAATCTAGATGACTCTAACTCTCAATCTAAGTATGTATTGAAGGTGGGAGCAATTAGCTAGAGTAACTCCTTGCAGAGCATTGTAGACATATAAATTTGCAAAATACATACGGATGTGAACATGGCAGACCCGTTGACAAACCTCTCTCACAAGCAAAACATGATCATACCTTAGTACTCTTTGGGTGTTAATCACATAGCGATGTGAACTAGATTATTGACTCTAGTAAACCCTTTGGGTGTTGGTCACATGGCAATGTGAAGTATGGGTATTAATCACATAAAGATGCAAACTATTGGTGTTAAATCACATGGCGATGTTAACTAGATTATTGACTCTAGTGCAAGTGGGAGACTCAAGGAAATATGCCCTAGAGGCAATAATAAAGTTGTTATGTTATATTTCCATTTATCATGATAAATGTTTATTATTCATGCTAGAATTGTATTAACCGGAAACTTGATACCTGTATCGATACATAGTAAAAACATAGTGTCCCTAGTAATCCTCTACTAGACTAGCTCGTTGATTAAAGATGGTTAAGTTTCCTAACCATAGACATGTGTTGTCATTTGATAGGGATCACATACTTCGGAGAATGATGTGATGGACAAGACCCATTCGTTATCTTAGCATTATGATCGTTTAGTTTTATTGCTATTGCTTTTCTTCATGTCAAATACAGATTCCTCCCACTATGAGATTATGCATCTCCCGGATACCGAAGGAATGCCTTGTGTTCTATCCAACATCACAACATAATTGGCTGATTATAAATATGATCTACAGGTATCTCCGAAGGTGTTTGTTGGGTTGGCATAGATTGAGATTAGGATTTGTCACTCCGAGTATCAGAGAGGTATCTCTAGGCCCTCTCGGCAATACACATCATAAGTAGCTTGGCAAGAAAAATGACTAATGAGTTAGTTGCAGGATGATATATTACAGAACGAGTAAAGAGACTTGTCGGTAACAAGATTGAACTAGGTATAAATATACCGACAATTGAATCTCGGGCGAGTAACATACCGATGGACAAAGGGAATTACGTACGTTGCCATGACGATTCGACTGATAAAGATCTTCGTAGAATATGTAGGAGCCAATACAGGCATCCAGGTTCCGCTATTGGTTATTGACCGGAGAGGTTTCTCGGTCATGTCTACATAGTTCTCGAACCCGCACGGTCGCACGCTTAAGCGTTCGTTGACGCTAGAGTAGTATTGGGATATTTGATGAGTGGTAACCAAATGTTGTTCGGAGTCCCGGATGAGATCCCGGGCGTTAAGAGGAGTCTCGGAATGTTCGAGAGGTAAAGATTTATATATGGGAAGTCATATTTTGGGTTCTGGAAAAAGGTGCAGTTTTTTCGGTATTGTACCGGGAAGCTTCCAAACGGTTCTGAAGGATTATGGAGGGGTCCGGAAGTCCACAAGTGGGTTCACCACCACCCAAGGGCTATCATGGGATGCGGGGAGGTGCCATGGCTTTAGTGGGCTAGGCGCACCAAGTCCTAAAAAGCCCATGTGGCTAGGGAAGGCAAATAAGGAAGGAGTCCTAGTAGGAATAGGATTGGACTTGGAGTCCAAGTCCTCTCCCCCTTAGCTGCTCCCTAGGGCTTACAGGAGTTGTTTTTCATGCCCCTCCACCTATATATAGAGGGGAGGGGGCTCCTCAAGGGGATACACCAAGGCCTTGGCGCCCCTCTTTCTCCCGTTACTTCATAGTTCCAACGCCTCGTCCCGGCGACGCTTAGCTGTCATGTTGGTTGTAGGAGACGTAGGAGACGTCATCGAGCCGCACGTGTGCTAAACTCGGAGGTGCCGTCCGTTCGGCACTAGATCAGTTGGATCATGATCGGATCGCGAAGAGTACGACTACATCAACCGCGTGATAAACGCTTCCGCTTATGGTCTACGAGAGTACGTAGACACACTCTCCCCCCCTCTTTGATATGCATCTCCTAGATAGATCTTGTGTGAGCGTTGGAATTTTTTTAAAATTGCATGCTACATTCCCCAACAAGATCAACTCTTGTAACCCCTATACTTATCGAGTACAATCAAGCAGGTCGTAGGGTTTTACCTCTTTTAATAAGAGGGCCCGAACCTGGGTAAACATTGTGTCCCCATTGTGCCTTGTTACCATTTATCCTTAGACTCACAGCTTGGGTCCCCCTACCCAAGATTCGCCGGTTTTGACACCGACAGTGGCGAAGTTGTTGTTGTTGTTCGTCGTTACGTTGATGGCCCTGGAGGCATTCTGGCGCCACCGGTAAGAGGGGGAGAGAGCCACCCTCCTTCTTCTTCTTCCTTGACCCCCCTGGATGGGAGGAGGGTTTTCCCTCTGGTCCATGGCCACCATGGCGGCGGAAGGGCGAGAGCCCCTCCAAGATTGGATCTCTCTCTCTCTCTCTCTCTCTCT
>NC_041387.1:51191181-51232984 GCF_002162155.2 Triticum dicoccoides
TGTGTGTGTGTGTGTGTGTGTGCGTGTGTTTCTCTTCTGTTTCTTGTTCTTGTTTTCTGGCCTTTCACCATTTCTTAAATTCCTAGAGATCTATAACTCCGATTGACTGAAATTTTAACACGATTTTTATCCAGATATTATCTTTCTTGTGGCCGGAGAAGGGCACCAACCGTCTTACGGGGTGGCCACAAGCCTCCCGGGCATGCGCAGGGTAGGGCCCCTAGGGCTTGTGGCCCCCTCAAGCATCGTCTCGCGTTGATTCTTTTTCCCAAAAATGACATATATTCCAAAAACAAATCTCTGTAAGTTTTTATCGCGTTTGGACTCCGTTTGATATGGATATTCCGCGAAACAAAAAACATGCAACGAATAGAAACTGGCACTAGGCACTGGATCAATATGTTAGTCCCAAAAATAACATAAAAAGTTGCCAAAAGTATATGAAAGTTGTAGAATATTGACATGACACAATCAAAAAATATAGATATGATGGAGACAAATCACAAGGTACTAGCATCATCATGTGTATCATGCATGGCAAAAGTAGCATCATCAATAACTTGCAACATATCAAGATTAATAGCATGTGGTGGTGTTGCAAGTTTACTCAAAATAGAAGGTGTATCAAGTGCAGAGCTAGATGGCAGTTCCTTACCTCCCCTCGTTTTAGAGGGGAAAAAATCTTAGTCTTGGTATCCTTCAGATTCTTCATGATGATAAATAGATAATAATATCAAGTGACTAAACAAATATAGCTATGCTGCCCGGCAACGACGCCATAAAAAGGTCTTGATAACCCACAAGTATAGGGGATTGCAACAATTTTCAAGGGTAGAGTATTCAAACCAAATTTATAGATTCGGTGCAAGGGGAGCCAAAGAATATTTGTAAGTATTAGCAGTTGAGTTGTCAATTCAACCACACATGGAGATTAAATATCTGTAGTAAAGTGATCAGTAGCACAATAGTATGATAGCTTTGATAGTAGTGGTAACAGCAATAGTAACGGTAACAGTGATAGCAATGATTTTTGTAGCAAGTGTAACAGTAACAGCAACAGTAGTAACTTAGCAAGAACAATATGTAGAAAATTCGTAGGCATTGGATCGCTGAATTCGTTGGATGATATTCATCATATAACAGTCATAACCTAGGGCGATGCAAAACTAGCTCCAGATCATAAATATAGTTTAGGCATGTATTCCATAAATAGTCATAAGTGCTTATGGAAAGAACTCATATGACTTCTTTTGTCCTACCTGGGTCCATAAGGAAACTAAGGGATATTAAGGCCTCCTTTTAATAGAGGACCGGAACAAAGCATTAACACATAGTGAATACATGAACTCCTCAAACTACGGTCATCACCGGAAAGTATCCCAATTACTATCACATGGGGGTTTACAGATCATAACACGTAATAGGTGAATATGACTTGCAAGATCGGATCTAGAACATAGATATAATGGTGAAAACATAAACGGTTCAGATCCGAAATCATGGCACCCGGGCCCAAAGTGACAAGCATTAAGCATGACAAATTCATAACAATATCAATCTTAGAACATAGTGGATACTGGGGTTCAAGCCCTAACAAAACTAAATCGATTACATGATGAATCTCATCCAACTCCTCGCCAACCAGCGAGCCTACAAAGTAATTACTCACTCCCGGTGGGGAGCATCATGGAATTGGCGATGAAGGCGGGTTGGTGATGACGAAGACCGAAGATTCCCCTCTCCAGAGCACCAAACGGGCTCCAGATCTGGCCTCCCGATGATGAACAGGAGGTGGCGGCGGCTCCGTGTCGTGAAACACAACGAAACTTTCTCTCTGATTTTTTTCTCCAAAAAGTGGATTTTATAGCGTTGGAATTAGGGTCTGTAGGGCCACCAGGTGGGCACAACCCACCAGGGCGCGCCAGAGGGGGCGCGCCCTGGTGTCTTGTGCCCAGCCAGGGGGGGCCCCTTCGGTGGTTCTTGGCTCCAATATTTTTCTTTTATTGTAAAATAATTCTCCAAAAAGTCTCGTTCCATTCCGAGAACTTTTATTTCAGCACAAAAACAACACCATGGTAGTTCTGCTGAAAACAGCGTCAATCCAGGTTCGTTTCATTCAAATCATGCAAATTAGAGTCCAAAACAAGAGCAAAAGCGTTAGAAAAAGTAGATACGACGGAGACGTATCATCCGACGACCAGGAGGCGTTCACGGCTCTGATGGAGGAGGAAGTCGTGGCTGACACCGACGATGAAGAGCAGCTCATGATCCTCGCCGCTCTGGCTGGTCTGTTCGCACGAATGCAAAGCCGCGGCAAGGTGGCTAAGCGTCGGGCCGCCGCAAGAGCAAGCAGAGGCATCGAATGGAGAGCTATTGATTGCTCTACGCTGACTACTTCGTCGACGCTCCACTACATAGCGAGAAAGTATTTCGGCACCGTTACCGGATGAGCCGGAAGCTCTTCTCAAGATTGTGAATGCCATATGTGAGTTTGACAACTATTTCATTTGCAAGAAGGATTGCACCAGCACGGTTGGATTCTCCTCACTCCAGAAGTGCACAGTGGCTATGAGGATGCTTGCATACGGAGCTCCCGGTGATACACATGAAGATTATGGACGCATGGCCGAGTCCACCACCATTGAATGTTTGTACAAGTTCTGCAGGGCAGTGGTGAAGTGTTTGGACCAAAATACTTGCGATCACCTAATGCTGAAGACACTGCTCGGATCCTAGCACAGAATGAAGCAAGGGGATTTCTTGGGATGCTTGGAAAAATCGATTGCATGCATTGTGTCGTGGATTTGTCACGTCAGATGTCCTTAGTGTCAGGACTTAGTCGCGAGGCCAACGCATCTATGTGGTAGCTTGAGAGGGGTTGAGTGGAATCGAGAGACGCAACACAAGACAGGGATTTAGTCAGCTTCGGGCCCCGGGAAACATCATCCGGTAAAAAACCCTACATGTTGTTTGAGGCTAGGTTTCATTATCATCACGAGGGAGTCGCGGTAAACCGGCTCTCCTGTTTGTGTCTAGCCCTAAGATTGTTTCTTCTTGCTTGTAGCTTGTCCCCTGTTTGGGGAGCCCTGCCCCTCCTTATATATGTTGAAGGGGCGGGTTACATGTGGAGTCCTATTAGGATTAGGACTAGTCTCCCTTCTAATACAAACCGGATACAAGTCCGGGTCTTCCTTGTAAAGTAAATATTCCTCACGCCTTTTCTCTTAAACTGGCCCACCATAGCATGATCCGGCCATCCATAAACCGCCCGTTGGGCCACCGGGTCTTGTCGCTCCTCTGACCCGCCTGCCGGATTACCAATGAACCGTAAACCGCCATGTCCAAGTGGGTTGCCAGTGAATCGCCAAACTCTAGCCGGGTCATACATCCGGCGGTTTATACCGCGGGGTATATCCCCGACATTAGCCCCCACTTTAATTTGGATTCATCCATGTTAAACTGATCTGCAACAAGAACAAATTTGTCGGGTTGTGCTCCGGTTTAAATATACTTGTAAGCCGGCACTTGATCATCCTTAAATCCTTGTCATTTCTTCCTTCCAAGTTAATAACCATCTTCATAATCAATTTGCTTGCAGAAGATATTTGTAAATAAAGAATCCTTTTGAATCGGCCTTCAATGCTTTGACTTGACAAAAATATTAGTCTCTGAAATATTCAACTGATATCCAGCTGGCTTGAAGATGTAAAACTTGCCGGTTTATGATTACCACCATTGTCTGGTTATAAAAACTGATAATTCCGGGTCATGATTGTTGCCAACACCGGTTCATGATTGTTGCTAATGCCGGTTCATGATTATTGATGACGTCGGGTTACAGACACAGGGTCATAATGATTGGTGACGCCGGGTTAATCCAGTTTGCTCAAAACAGAGAATTTGAAAATAGTTCTTCGATGATAATATAATACCTGTAGCCCCCAAGTCTTGAGCAGAACAAAGTGATGGCTTAAGACTTGCTTCAATATAAATACTGCCACTTAAGAAGAAATCAATGTTGTTCATCCCAGTGACTAGTAAAAACTGAATACTCCATACTATGTAGCCCCCAAGTACCGGGTTATCATGCTTACAGCAACCTGGGACTTGCAATTGTCTTATACTCATAAAAACTTCAACCAGTGTAGCCCCCAAGAGCCGGGTCATTATGCAATAATGAGCAGGGACTTTGTAGGTATAATCATGTAGATTTGAGCAATGATGTGTAGCCCCCAAGGGCCGGCTCAGTAAGATAATATTGAGCTGGGACTTTAATATATACTTCAATGAAAATAACATCATATGATGTAACCCTCATCATGGGACTTGAATCCACGTCCCCAAGGTTAAGAGCCTTGTGCTTTACCAACTGAGCAGCGGACTCTTCAATATAATGAATGAAAAGCTTTGTACCTTCAACTGTTGACAGGAGCAATTGGTAGCCCCCAAGGGCCGACTCATTATAATGTGATGAGTCGGGTCTTCAATAATATGAGCAGAAAATTACTTTGCATTAGCCCCCAAGTGTCATGGTGCATGCTTGCAGCGACATGAGACTTGCATGTAATCTCAATTTGAATAATGTAGCCCCCAAGTGCCGGGTCGTGAGCCTGCAGCGACTCGGGACTATTCCTTCCATTGTAGAATAAATCATATCCTTTGATAAAATAATAACTGTTGCGCTAAAGCGACTTTGAAAACTCAATAATACCGGTTACTAATAACCATAAAAATCCAGCCATGTTGGCTATTCAAGATAATATAATCCGGTATGAAAAATTCATCCAATATCATAATGAAAATTCAGCCAAATTTGGCTATTTGAATAATATAACCCAATCATTTATAAGCGCATGATTCCCATGGCGCAATCCAAATATATACTGGCGACGTATAGTCCAAAGCCAGGCCGGTTTAATAAACTCCGGATAATTTCCCATCATATACTGGCGACTTATCGTCTTAAAGCCAGGCCGGTTTAATAAACACCGGATAATTTATCATCATGCTTTATTCAACCTGTCTCTGCATACAACAAGTTTAAAGTGTCCTGGCGGTTTACCGCCGGACGGGTCATCATGCCCAACATATAACCCAGGTTTATAACCAAGGCTGCACTTAAGAATAACCAATGAAATATATCATACCTGTGATATTGAATCACATCATTGGTTTACCAATTTTTTGTAGTAAGAGTGATAACCCCAATCTTGAGTAATGATAACTCCTTTCATACTGTGCCGGTTGATGATAAACCGTACCGGGTTGTGATAAACACCGGTTTAACCATATATAATACTGGCGACTCGTAGTCAAACCAGACCGGGCTGATAGTCTCCGGATTATAACTTGATCCTGTATTGACAACTTGTAATTGAAAGTCAAGTCGGGTTGATAAACACCGGTTTACTCCATAATAGGATGGTAACAGAAAATCAAACCGGGCAGATGGCCTCCGGATTAAGATTTGACCGTGTTCCGTCAATTTGTAATTGACAGTTGAACCGGATTAAAACGTTGTCGGTTTAAAAAACGCAACAAAAATCAAATAACAGTTATGAAAAAATATGGAAGCAAAGGCAATGATAAGACCATTCACAAAAAGAGGCTTTACTGAGCCGATCAGATGGTGTTACCATGGTCGGACACGACCAAGCTCCCAATAAGGTGTAGCTATGGTTCAAGTCAGCCAGGTCCCCAAATGATTCGTGGCATATATGCCAGATCAAGAGGCGTGGCAATGGTTCGGGTTCGACCAAGCCCCCAAGTGATTTTGTGGCCTTAGGCCGACCAAGAGGCGTGACTGGTTCAGACTTGACCATGTCCCCAAGTGATCTGGTGGCTGTCGCCTATCAAAAGGTGTCGCGTTGGTTCGGACATGACCAAGGCCCCCAGTGATGTTATGGCACTAGGCCGATCAAGAGGCGTGGCTATGGTTCGGATACGACCAAGCCCCCAAGTGACCAATAATATGATAAGCCAATAAGGCATGATACCCATGTTTGGACCGCGCATCATGGCAGCAAGTCTTCTTTGGCACCCTTTAACTTTTTGCAAGAGATAAATCCTTCTTGAACCGGGATTTTGAACCGGATATTGAGAGCTTCAAGGATTTGTGGGAGACATCTTTCCCTTGAACCGGATTGTAAACCGGAATCTTCATTTTCAGCCGGAAATTTTCTGATGGCCTTTCAACTCGAACTTGCGAGAAGTTAATTCCTTTTTGAACCGGACATTTTTAAACCGGATTTGAGAGTTTGAGAGCTTTGTGGGAGAATATATTTCTCTTGAACCGGATTGTAAACTGGATACTTGAGAGCTTCAGTGAGACTGACTTCCCTTGAGCCGGATTTTAAACCGGAATCCTTTCTGATGACCCAGAACTTCTTCACTGAGCCGGGATTTTGTAACTGTTATATACTTTCTAAGACGGAAATTTTCCGACAGCCTTTAAATTTTCATAACAGTAGCCTCCGGGACCGGGTTATCTTTCCCTCCATCGTCCTGGGTTTTTAACTTTGCTGAAACTGGCAAGATTTGCTGAGTTATGTCATCGTAGCCCCCAAGTCTCAAAGGTGACTCGAGGAGTTGGCTTGAGATTCTCCATGTTCGACCGTGATATAAACCGGCATAACTTGTATATCATTGGCGTTGATAGCACGATGTGAATCCATAGAAGGTTGAGGTGACTGCAGCGGGTTGTAAATGATCCCATATAAGCCGTGTCAGCAACTCGGCCAATGGTTCCTTCCAACTGGCGATTTGAAGTTAATCAAAACTGTAGTGGCGGCGATTTGTGCGCCCAATAACCAGCTCATGCAGACAGGTGCGGCCCGGTATGTTGATGTAGACCAGGCCGCGAGAGACGGACGGAAAATACGACCTCAGCATCAGAGGCCGCACAGACAGATGAGTCAGTCGCGGCGTTGTAAACCGGTTCGGACGGGCGAGTTGATGTAAACCGGGCCGTAAGGGCGGCGTCTTGCACGCGTCCATTCACCGTGTAATGTGGAACGGACGAACACCGGGCAGGACGTTGCCAGCGCGTGCTTCGTACCCATGGTATAAACCACGTTTATAATGAATAATTTTCCTGCATACAATATTGCAGACCAAGGCAAAGATAAACTGCTCTTTGACAAAAATAATATGCACTAATAAAATATATATTAGATGGATATCACCTGATGTGTTAGGCCAGAAATTATCCGCCGCGGAGTTGATGATCACCACAGTGATGCTAAAATTAATCACGGCCGAGTCGGCCAGACGAGCAGACGGATGATCCGGCCGCGGTGTTGTAAACCGGTGCGGACGAGCAAGTTGTCCTCCGTGTTGTAAACCGGCGCGGACGCATGAACCTGTGGCCAGGATGGACGGGCGAGTCGTCCGTGGTGCTGTAAGGTGGTACGGACGGGCGAGTTGGCCGGCGCGTTGATGCAAACCGGACTACGGGGCGGCAGTTTGTGTCCGTTTTATCAGTGTGATATACGCAGATGCTGGTGTAGAACAGCTAGCGCGCGCCGTCCGCAGTAGGGCATCACTTTTATAGTGAGCACTTGTCCTGTATAAAAAGATATAGGCCAGAGTAATTGTTCTCAAGTAATTTAATATGTGCTGATAAGGTATATAAAAAGATAACACCTGGTATATTTTGTCCGGTGAATACGGACGCTGGAACATGTTGCGGCAACTGTGGCCGTCACGGGGCCTGGAGCCGGGCGGTTTAGAACAGAGCCTCCGGATCACGGGGCATGTTTGACTTTGGGACCTGTGATGTCTGACGCCTGTCCTCATCCGGTCTGATATTTATCTGTACTAGACCTTCTGTGAGATGTATACTAATAGTACTTTTCTTATTTCTTCCCTTTCCTTTTTAGAACCAGGACTCGATGGACACGGCCAGCAGATAGCTGATCGCTCTGGACACCGTAGAGAAAAAACACTCTTTATCCATGATCTGGTAGGTGCCTTCGTGGTTGTAGATGTAGCAGTACTTAAATAATGCGGCACTCAATTAGTACTAGTCTTGGTTACGTACTAGTACAAGTACTAATTGATTCCTTGGATTTTTGCAGCCGGATTAAACACTCATTATCAGCCTTCATCCGTACTGATGTGGACACAAAGAGGAGAAGCAATCTGACCCGGATACTGATTACTTGGCGACATCGAATCAGACTCTTGTCCGGTCTCATCGGTAGCAAACAAACCAATCTGTGCTCGAATCCAATGAGTCGCCGTGCAACGCGTGAGGCGCCGCAGCCAAACCCTAACAACTCTACGGATCTTGTATCTACTGGCTCCAAAAAATTTAACCATAATTTTGATCTCCCAATAATAAATTTGCCGACTCTGTCCATGGTCGTCCGGATTGATCATGAACCTCTCGATCCCTGAGAAAGATCCCTCCAAGAACTCAACACCACCGTGCACAGGCCCCACGGTGGGCGCCAACTGTCGTGGATTTGTCACGTCAGATGTCCTTAGTGTCAGGACTTAGTCGCGAGGCCAACGCATCTATGTGGTAGCTTGAGAGGGGTTGAGTGGAATCGAGAGACGCAACACAAGACAGGGATTTAGACAGCTTCGGGCCCCGGGAAACATCATCCGGTAAAAACCCTACATGTTGTTTGAGGCTAGGTTTCATTATCATCACGAGGGAGTCGTCGTAAACCGGCTCTTCTCTTTGTGTCTAGCCCTAAGATTGTTTCTTCTTGCTTGTAGCTTGTCCCCTGTTTGGGGAGCCCTGCCCCTCCTTATATATGTTGAAGGGGCGGGTTACATGTGGAGTCCTATTAGAATTAGGACTAGTCTCCCTTCTAATACAAACCGGATACAAGTCCGGGTCTTCCTTGTAAAGTAAATATTCCTCACGCCTTTTCTCTTAAACCGGCCCACCATAGCATGATCCGGCCATCCATAAACTGCCCGTTGGGCCACCGGGTCTTGTCGCTCCTCTGACCCGTCTGTCGGATTACCAATGAACCGTAAACCGTCATGTCCAAGTGGGTTGCCAGTGAATCGCCAAACTCTAGCCGGGTCATACATCCGGCGGTTTATACCGCGGGGTATATCCCCGACACATTGGGCATTGAAAAATTGTCCATTTGCTTGGCAGGGGATGTACAAAGGCGAGAAAGGAGGTTGCAGTGTGGTACTTGAGGTAGTGGCTACATAGGACCTCTAGATTTTGCACTCCTTTGGTATGCCAGGAACTCACAATGACATCAATGTCCTGCAGTTCTCGAATGTCTTTGCCAAGCTTGTTGAAGGTCATGCTCCTCCAATGAACTTCGAGGTCAATGGGCGCCATTACAATAAGGGATACTACCTAACAAATGGCATCTATCCAAGATGGTCAACATTTGTGAAGACTATCTCAAACTGTGTGCCTGAAGGCAAAAACTCCTACTTTGCTAAGTGTTAGGAGGCTTGCAGGAAGGATGTCGAGCGGGCATTTGGTGTGCTCCAATCTTGATTTGCTATTGTCTGGTACCCCGCTCACACCCCATCGAAATTTCAGATGTGGAAGGTGATGAATAGATGTGTCATCTTGCACAACATGATCATTGAGACCGAGCAGGACGATCCAGTGTTTGACACTGAACCATATTTCAGGCAGGGTCCCCTTGCAGCTGTTGATCACTAGGTACCGGCAGTATGGGTTGCCTTCCTCAATATGCCTCGGGAGATACGAGACCCACACGTGCACCAAGAACTGCAACACGATCTGGTGGAGCACCTATTGAGGCTCAAGGGCAACACCTAGTTCGATGTGTTTTAATTTGTGTTCAAATTATGAGCTTGCTTCGTTGAACTATTTGATTTGTATTGATTTCTGTGATAAACTATGTGATAAAAATTATTTTTGTTGACTTTGTGCCGAAATGTAACGAACTTGTGCCGAATCTGAGTTGGAACTTGGCGGCTAGGAAGCGAACTTGGGGCGGCTGGGAACCGGAGCCCCTCACGCCGAAAATAGCGCCGGCAAGCCCCCAAGAGACGCCATTTTCCGCCTAAAAACGCCTTTGGGGGGCAAACAGCTAGAGATGCTCTTACGGACGGACGGTGAGGACGGGTGGTTGCGGTGGCCGGCTTGCGCTGGGGAAACCAGGCTGGTTTTCCTTCACACACGGATTAGCTACGGGAGTTTTACGGGTGCCTTCAAAAAAACACAAATTAACCTCTCCCCTGATTTTTAGGGGGTGGGGCCCTTCCTCTCCCTAGTCCCAATCAAATTTTGCCGCATGTGCCAGTCTGTAAACCCTGCAAAAGTTTGTCCGTGAGTGTAGGATAGCTCTTTCCTTTTGGGGGCAGAGATGGACGGAGACAGGAGAGGAGAGCACTGGGGTGTCAATATTGGACGAGACTTGCCTGCTCCCCGCGCGTGTGCTCATCCGTGCTCCCGCGTACGTGGCTTGATTTGATTGGAACAAAATAAAGCCCGACCCCACCCTCTTAAAATCAGGAGGGGTGATTAGATTAGAAAGAGAAAAGAAAAAAAGACAGTCGTACGATGAAGTGGGAGCACGGATGAGAGCACGGGGAGGGAGCAGGCAAGCCGGACCCGTCAATATTGAGGTATAAATAGGCCTCCAATTAATTCCCCTCACTCTTTTTAGTTTTTTACCACCACCCTAAACAGCAATGTTGATGGCGCCCAGCGTAGAGCAGCACTGGCCTTTTATTTGCTCCTGGATGCGTATATTTTTCACCATCCAACCATGTGCTTGTGGCAAAATGTTACAAGTACTTGCAACAAAAGGAATTAGTTTTATTTGGGAGGAGTGGTGACAATTTACGCCAACACAGAACAGTTTAGCAACTGTACAAAGGCAAAACACGTGTTGTAGTACTATCAGGATCAGCTAGCATCGCCATTTTGATTTCCAGCTTGATTTTTTTTTTCTTCCGAGGATGGATAGCATGCACGAGAGATTGATGGCACTAGGTACGTACGCACTGGTAGCAACGTACAGTAGCGGCCGTGAATGAGGCTACATTTGATTGTTGCCGCCTAGTACAGTGCATACACACAGTGGTAGATCAGCAGGTAGCAGCAGCGGGGTGACACGATCTAGGAGGGCTCATTATTGGCGCCCGATACAGGCTCTGATAGGTGTGTTTGTTTGCTGCGGCCACTCATTTGGCATTCAGAATCAGTACGTAGGTGAGGTGTCCTGGTTCTAGGATAGCCCTAGATCATACTGTAGATTACACTCCAGCGGTATCTATATCTATATTGTGCACATGCACCGGAATGCATATCGTGGCCCGGATCCGGATATCATCAATCATGTTACACGAGCAGACCATCGAAACCCAACTCTGATTAGACTTCTTCCATTGCCGTCATCGTCCACGGTACCCAGTGTACCTGCCTACTACTGTACTACCTTGCACCTAAACGTCCTGTAAGCTGTGGCTAAGCCTGCCCTTTTTGTGTTGGTTTTTTAGGGCGTGGGTGTAACAGCGACGCACGGGCGCCTGCTTTTAACATACAGCTTGCTTCGGATGTTTTCTACTACTACTTGGAGTAAATGGAAGCCGTAAACTTTTACTTCATCTTTAGATGAAGGTTAGCTTTTTCTGTTCGTCGTGAGGATAATGTCTCGACCTTTTTTTCAAACCGGTGTGCTTTACGGGTTAATGAACCAAATGTTTCCGGGTCAACTCGACTTGTAAGTCATGGTTTAGGGTGGGAACAGCTGTGCCCTGTTGTGCTTATTTTATGATCGTTGTAGAAAATATAACCATGAAAATAGTCAAGAGTGGCTCAACACGCTCTAAAGTAGATAAAAGGTCATTGGAGAAACATGATTTACGATGATGCAACGGAACGTCAAACGCAACGGCTGGTTGTAATGGGGAGTATCATATACTAGTATCATTCATATGATACTAGTCTATAATACTATATCGTAATGCATAGTATCATATGTAGGTAACATAAAAGACTATATTTATTGTCATGCAGACACAAAATAGCACATCATTTAATATGATACGGTACCATGGTATGATACTCAAGCCTCTTTTTCTTCATTTAGTTCTATATCACCTCATTAAAATTGCTTAGTTGGCATGCATGATATTATCTATGATACTTCCATTACGGGCAGCCTAAATTGCAGGTAAGTACAAGAACGGAGTTGAAATCTGTGTCTTACAGCTGCCATGGTTTTTACCGCGAGCCGAGGTAAACGAAGACACACAAAACCACCCGAAATCGGGGCACATGACATAATCATCACACTTGGCGCTAACAAGGACACTCCGGAGACAGAGAGGGCCGCTACATTCCAAAATAAATAGTCGTGCGAATATACGCCAGTTGTTCCAAGTGCACCCAAGTATAGTATACCCTAGAATAAAAAACTCATCAAGTAGCAATGCGGAGCACGGAGCCTCACGTGCCACCCCCGCGACCGCCACGAGCGCCCGGATTAATCAAACCCTGGCCTAATCTAATCTAGCCTAGCCTTGTCTCAAGCTCCTTTGGGCGTGCCGGCCGGCCGGTCTTGATCTCGGTCAAAGAAGCGCTTAGAAAGATTCCTACAGCGAGCGAGCGAGCAAAGTGGGCCTCTACCTGATTATATTTAGATCGATGATGATGTCAAAAAATAATATTAGATCGGTGAGATGGGGCACTATTTTAGGGTTAATGATTTTAAGGTTACGCATAGTGGTGTGGTAGATCAGATCAGTCCGGCTGGCTTTTCTGGAGGGAGAACGAGACCGATTCCTACGCATCTATCTATCTATCTATCTATCTATCGTGTGTGGCACAAATCTGGAAGGGACAGGTTCGATCTTGCCGTGGAGGGATCGATCGGATCGGATGCTTGAGGCTGGTGTGGAGGGTGACTAGGGGGAGAGCATAGCGATGCGGTGTTCTCACCGCGGAGCGTGCAGTCGAGGGAGGGCCTGCGTGAGTGTTTATGCTTTTGCTTGGACCCCCCACAACATCACCGTTTGTTCCCCTTTGCGTCCAGACCTATCTCCATTCTTCTTTTGCCGTGGCCGGACGGATACCCAATCATCCAACCCATCCCCCAAACTTTTCCATGTCGCGGGTCCGATCTTTTTTCCTTCATGAATCAAAAGTAAAACTTTGGATACTTCGACACAGGGGGAAATTCCGCGTGTTGGAGCACACATTACGCGACTTTTCACCAGCTTCATTTCCCATGCACGCACACGAGACATGACGCGACTTTTCTGTCCCAGAACAAACCAAACCGGCGACAAGTTAAGCCCACGCCATTTTGTACTACGGGTAAAAAATGTAAATCGTGCAACTTTACATTTCCATATCTCTAAATGGGGCCATGGAAGCGAAGGGTCATAACTCATGAGTAGCATCGACGTCTAGGGTGCCGAGTGTAGTGTACGCACAGGGAGCGATTTGGACCTCTTGCGATTCAAGGCAATGCTTCCGCCATCAGGCCGGCCGGCCTCCTTAAAGTCTCGCTCAGCTCGTGCCATGCTCCCCTCCCTTTCATGGGAAAATCATAGGATCAGGGAGGAGTACGTGTCACGGAAGGGATGCATGCCCTGCGTCCCCATCCTGCATGCCCATCTCCTTTTCATCCACCTTTCTCTTCCCGGTGAAAATGCTGGAAATGTCCCGGACGTACCGGCAGCACCAGCACATGCTGCAGAGGCTGGGAGGTGGGAGGCTGGGAGCCATGCGTGCAACTGCTGCACCACAGTTTCAAGACCCCGGGCATGGCTCTACTCGTTTTATGAAATTCTGCAGCAAGTTGTGTTATAAGTTTTTTAAAAGTTTACAAAATAGATTACGTAAGGTTTCTTGCCGAATTCCGTTTTGTGATTTTCATGCAAGTCACAGATAATCGCGTTATTTTATTCAAAAGTTTATAATGACTAGTATATATGTAACTAATACCTGCATGCTTTAATTTGATTTAGTTTTTTCAACTGAAATAATTACTTTTGCTATAGTTAGAAAGTGTAAAATGGGTTCGTAGTAACTCTGTTCAGACTACCATTTTCAGTCAAACTCAACTCCTCTTATTACTAACTAGGAAAAATGTCTGTGCGTTGCAATGGAGGAAATTTTTTACTATACACACATATTTCAATATTACACAAAACCAAATGAAGCATCTAGTTAGTTTTATTCTCGACATGAATGGTGTAAAGAAGGGAAAGCATGTGAAGAAACACATAAGAGTTATTACATAATATAATAAAAATGCCGTATATTTTTTAGGTTGTGCATCATTTATGCTTCTATCGTGTGTATGCTAACCGTGAAGTCTTCGTTGTATAGATGTACTAACTTTCTCTTCTGTTGTGACATATGCTGGGTTCTCCATCACAATTGATTCTTTGCATGGTGTGTTGCACTTCAATTCACGGTTAGCTGCGATTTGTCTTACTCTAGCTTTCTTTTGCTCTGGCTGTATTTTTGCATATTTTTGTCTTTCTCTTGCACATTTTTTTTGTCTTTTGTGCTAGCTCCATATTTGCATATTTCTTCCTCCCTTTTGTACATTTTCTTTGCAATTGGGTTGAATCCTTCATTGTTTTGTTTTGTTGATAGGCTTGGCGTCGTTTTTTCAATTTTTCCTGATTTTCTTCATTGGTCATCCGTGCATATCACTCTCTATATCTTTTAGTTCTTTGCTCCTTGGCATCCAGGACTGGAGATAGCGAGCCAAATTTCTTCACTGCATGTGAGTTTTGTATATGGTATGAATCTGTTATGTTTATTAAAAAGAAGAAACAGATTAGATTTTCCATCATAAATAGAACATATGTAGCTACTTGTAAGTTACTTTAATAACATTGGACATTAACATTAGAATATATGTGTTGTTTCTACATCGAAAATTGCTTTTGGAGGCCGAGCTCCATGGAGGCCTCCATTTGCAAAATCCAAAATTCATATTTTTGCTTTACAGAAAATTCTGAAAAAAATATGCATCTACATGGAGGCATAATTACCCAATCTATTTTAATAACAAAACTGCTTTCAATATATTTTTAGTGCGGTATCCCTAAACAAAATTTGAAATAAGCATGCATAAGTCAACTGGATGTGTTGATAGAGAGTCAGGTTTTTTCTGAGTGCAATTTAGGAAACAAAATAATTATATTGAAGTAAGAGCACTGATATACACATAGTATTTGTCATCCGACTTCAGTACGTTGTTGAAGGTCGGCCCATAGATACATAGTGATGAAGCATATCACACTGACATCGGACAATAAAAATATTAAAGTAAAACAAGTTTACTTCAATGCAACTGTTCTTCCATACCACCTCCAGGGACCTTAAGCATGTCATCTTCTTTTTGATCCAGAACAACAACTTCATTCAGATCAGACTCTTTGACCATGACTTCTAGAATATTTTTTTCTGGACGGAGGGAGTATTTGCTTCTGTGTATAAATCGTCCAGGCATATGTGAATCCTTTGCCCAGCATCCCGGCGTTCTGGCCCTTTTGAAGGCGCGGTCAACAGTTCGGCATCGGGTTCCCTCTTATTGATTCACCCCTCATTGAATAACCCGCTTAATTAGCTCATTAAGCTCATGCGTGCTTTTGCTCCCGTCATTTTCCCATGTCGCCTCATGAATGCTTGCTTTTCCTCTTGCTATTTTCCCACGTCTCAGGTGCCACGTGAGTGTAGTTTCCTAGAGGTATATTAAGGTGGTACTTTTAAATACGCGAAGCCATCGATGCGAGTCAGGCACAGGCAGGTATTTAACAAGGGCCAGGATGGATGAAACATTGTGTATGCTTCTTGGGCCAAGGCCCAGCCGGACGTGCAAGCATTGGGAGGGAACGAAACATTTTATTAACAAAGTATGGGCAGGATATACAGAGATAGATTAGTACAACCTCGTTTATATTACGGTTTTGTCTATACAAATTATAAAAGCGTATTACGACTGCACGAAAGCGTATTGTGACAGTGAACCCGACAAACTCAACTCGTGCTTTATTATTATAGGGAAAGATGTTTGGATTAGTCGGGCGGTGATATAAATAGGTACAATGTGACCTACAAGGCTACAAACGCTAACAACATTTCAAATGCAACTGAGCAAAAAGACCTATACATGGGCCTAATAACCACTAGAGATGATACCCCTTGCGGTACTATGAAAATCAGTTGCAATATGTTTTAATTATAAACAACATGGCCACACGTATGAAGAATCGTCGAATCATAAAAAAATCAAAATTAATCTTTTTAGCCCCAACTTTTTATTGATGATCAACTCATCAACCACTACCTCAAGAGGCCAAAAACCTCAGTCGAATCCTATCCAAAAGTGCAAAAAAAGAAAAAGGTCGTCTACACTCTTTGTTTTGCTTATAGCCAGCTCTCAATGGGCTGACTCGGGTAGGTTGAAAATCAAAAGATGTGGTGCTGGCTAAAAGCAACTCTAGCATAATCGACACGTCGACCGTATTGCCATATTTTGTTCCAAAAGGCAGGCCTCACAGATTTGACATCCCGCGTTCAATCGACATAATTTTGTTGGAAATATACCCTAGAGGCAATAATAAAAGGATTATTATTATATTTCTTTGTTCATGATAGTTGTCTTTTATTCATGCTATAATTGTATTATCCGGAAATCGTAATACACGTGTGAATACTTAGACCACAACATGTCCCTAGTGAGCCTCTAGTTGACTAGCTCGTTGATCAACAGATAGTCATGGTTTCCTGACTATGGACATTGGATGTCGTTGATAACGGGATCACATCATTAGGAGAATGATGTGATGGACAAGACCCAATCCTAAGCATAGCACAAGATCGTGTAGTTCGTTTTGCTAGAGCTTTTCCAATGTCAAGTATCTCTTCCTTAGACCATGAGATCGTGTAACTCCCGGATACCGTAGGAGTGCTTTGGGTGTACCAAACGTTACAACGTAACTGGGTGACTATAAAGGTGCACTACAGGTATCTCCGAAAGTGTCTGTTGGGTTGACACGGATCGAGACTGGGATTTGTCACTCCGTATTACGGAGAGGTATCACTGGGCCCACTCGGTAATGCATCATCATAATGAGCTCAAAGTGACCAAGTGTCTGGTCACGGGATCATGCATCATAGTATGAGTAAAGTGACTTGCCGGTAACGAGATTGAACGAGGTATTGGGATACCGACGATCGAATCTCGGGCAAGTAACATACCGTCTGACAAAGGGAATAGTATACGGTGTTGCTTGAATCCTCGACATCGTGGTTCATCCGATAAGATCATCGAGGAGTATGTGGGAGCCAACATGGGTATCCAGATCCCGCTGTTGGTTATTGACCGGAGAGCCGTCTCGGTCATGTCTGCATGTCTCCCGAACCTGTAGGGTCTACACACTTAAGGTTCGGTGACGCTAGGGTTGTATGAATATGAGTATGCAGCAAACCGAATGTTGTTCGGAGTCCCGGATGAGATCCCGAATGTCACGAGGAGTTCCGGAATGGTCCGGAGGTAAAGAATTATATATAGGAAGTGCTGTTTCGGCCATCGGGAAAGTTTCGGGGTCACCCGGTATTGTACCGGGACCACCGGAAGGGTCCCGGGGGTCCACCGGGTGGGGCCACCTATCCCGGAGGGCCCCGTGGGCTGAAGTGGGAGGGGAACCAGCCCCTAGTGGGCTGGTGCGCCCGCCCTTGGGCCCTCCCTGCGCCTAGGGTTGGAAACCCTAGGTGGGGGGCGCCCCACTTGCCTTGGGGGGCACTCCACCCCCCCTGGCCGCCGCCCCCTTGGGAGATTAGATCTCCCAGGGCCGGCGCCCCCCCTGGGGGCCTATATAAAGGAGGGCAGGGGGAGGGCAGCCGCACCCTGTGTCTTGGCGCCTCCCTCCCCCTGCTACACCTCTTCCTCCTCCCGCAGCAGCTTGGCGAAGCCCTGCCGGAGTCCTGATGCATCCAACACCACGCCGTTGTGCTGCTGGATCTTCATCAACCTCTCCTTCCCCCTTGCTGGATCAAGAAGGAGGAGACGTCATCCGCTCCGTACGTGTGTTGAACGCGGAGGTGCTGTCCGTTCGGCACTTGGTCATCGGTGATTTGGATCATGGCGAGTACGACTCCATCATCATCGTTCTATTGAACGCTTCCGCACACGATCTACAAAGTGGTGTGTAGATGCAATCTCTCTCCCATGACTCGTTGCTTAGATGAACTCATAGATGGATCTTGGTGAAACCGTAGGAAATTTTTTAATTTTCTGCAACGTTCCCCAATAGTGGCATCATGAGCTAGGTCTATGCGTAGTTCTCTATTGCACGAGTAGAACACAATTTTGTTGCGGGCGTAGATCTTGTCAACTTGCTTGCCGCTACTAGTCTTTTCTTGCTTCAGTGATATTGTGGGATGAAGCGGCCCGGACCGACCTTACACGTACGCTTACGTGAGACAGGTTCCACCGACTGACATGCACTAGTTGCATAAGGTGGCTAACGGGTGTCTGTCTCTCCCACTTTAGTTGGAGCGGATTCGAAGAAAAGGGTCCTTATGAAGGGTAAATAGAAGTTGACAATATCACGTTGTGGTTACTCATAGGTAAGAAAACGTTCTTGCTAGAACCCAATTGCAGCCACGTAAAAGATGCAACAACAATTAGAGGATGTCTAACTTGTTTTTGCAGCAATTGTCATGTGATGTGATATGGCCAGAAGTTGTGATGAATGATGAATGATATATTGTGATGTATGAGATCATGTTCTTGTAATAGGAATCACGACTTGCATGTTGATGAGTATGACAACCGGCGGGAGCCATAGGAGTTGTCTTTATTTTTGTATGACCTGCGTGTCATTGAAGAACGCCATGTAAATTACTTTACTTTATTGCTAAACGCGTTAGCCATAGAAGTAGAAGTAGTCGTTGGCGTGACAACTTCACGAAGACACGATGATGGAGATCATGGTGTCATGCCGGTGACGAAGATGATCATGAAGCCCCGAAGATGGAGATCGAAGGAGCTATATAATATTGGCCATATCATGTCACTACTTTATATAATTGCATGTGATGTTTATTATGTTTATGCATCTTGTTTACTTAGAATGAAGGTAGTAAATAAGATGATCCCTTATAATAATTTCAAAAAAGTGTTCCCCCTAACTGTGCGCCGTTGCTAAAGTTCGTCGTTTCGAAGCACCACATGATGATCGGGTGTGATAGATCCCTACGTTCACATACAACGGGTGTAAGACAGTTTTACACATGCAGAAACACTTAGGGTTAACTTGACAAGCCTAGCATGTACAGACATGGCCTCGGAACACAAGAGACCGAAAGGTCGAACATGAGTCGTATGGAAGATACGATCAACATGGAGATGTTCACCGATGATGACTAGTCCGTCTCACGTGATGATCGGACACGGCCTAGTCGACTCGGATCGTGTAACACTTAGATGACTAGAGGGATGTCAATCTGAGTGGGAGTTCATTAAATAATTTGATTAGATGAACTTAATTATCATGAACTTAGTCTAAAACCTTTGCAAAATATGTCTTGTAGATCAAATGGCCAACGCTCATGTCAACATGAACTTCAACGCGTTCCTAGAGAAAACCAAGCTGAAAGATGATGGCAGCAACTATTCGGACTGGGTCCGGAACCTAAGGATCATCCTCATAGCAGCCAAGAAAGATTATGTCCTAGAAGGACCGCTAGGTGAAGCACCCATCCCAGAGAACCAAGACATTATGAATGCTTGGCAATCACGTGCTGATGATTACTCTCTCGTTTAGTGCGCCATGCTTTACAGCTTAGAACTGGGGCTCCAAAAGCGTTTTGAGCAACACGGAGCATATGAGATGTTCGAGGAGCTGAAAATGGTTTTTCAAGCTCATGCCCGGGTCAAGAGATATGAAGTCTCCGACAAGTTCTATAGTTGTATGATGGAGGAAAACAGTTCTGTCAGTGAGCACATACTCAAAATGTCTGGGTTGCACAACCGCCTGTCCCAGCTACAGATCAACCTCCCGGACGAGGCGGTCATTGACAGAATCCTTCAGTCGCTCCCACCAAGCTACAAGAGCTTTGTGATGAACTACAATATGCAGGGGATGGTGAAGACCATTCCTGAAGTATTTTCAATGCTGAAGTCAGCAAAGGTTGAAATCAAGAAAGAACATCAAGTGTTCATGGTCAATAAGACCACTAAGTTCAAGAAGGGCAGGGGTAAGAAGAACTTCAAGAAGGACGGCAAAGATATTGCCGCGCCCGGTAAGCCAGTTGCCGGGAAGAAGTCAAAGAATGGACCCAAGCCTGAGACTGAGTGCTTTTATTGCAAAGGGAAGGGTCACTGGAAGCAGAACTGCCCCAAATACTTAGCGGACAAGAAGGCCGGCAACACTAAAGGTATATGTGATATACATGTAATTGATGTGTACCTTACCAGTACTCGTAGTACCTCCTGGGTATTTGATATCGGTGACGTTGCTCATATTTGTAACTCACAGCAGGAGCTGCGGAATAAGCGGAGACTGGCGAAGGACGAGGTGACGATGCGCGTCGGGAATGGTTCCAAGGTCGATGTGATCGCCGTCGGCACGCTACCTCTACATTTACCCACGGGATTAGTTATGAACCTCAATAATTGTTATTTAGTGCCAAGTTTGAGCATGAACATTGTATCTAGATCTCGTTTAATACGAGATGGCTACTCATTTAAATCCGAGAATAATGGTTGTTCTATTTATATGAGAGATATGTTTTATGGTCATGCCCCGATGGTCAATGGTTTATTCTTAATGAATCTCGAACATAATGTTACACATATTCATAGCGTGAATACCAAAAGATGTAAAGTTGATAATGATAGTCCCACATACTTGTGGCACTGCCGCCTTGGTCACATTGGTGTCAAGCGCATGAAGAAGCTCCATGTTGATGGACTTTTAGAGTCTCTCGATTATGAATCATTTGACACATGCGAACCATGCCTCATGGGCAAAATGATCAAGACTCCGTTCTCCGGAACAATGGAGCGAGCAACCAACTTATTGGAAATCATACATACCGATGTGTGTGGTCCAATGAGCGTTGAGGCTCACGGAGGATATCGTTATGTTCTCACTCTCACTGATGACTTAAGTAGATATGGGTATGTCTACTTGATGAAACACAAGTCTGAGACCTTTGAAAAGTTTAAGGAATTTTAGAATGAAGTAGAGAATCAACGTGACCGAAAGATAAAATTCTTACGATCGGATCGTGGAGGAGAATATGTAAGTCACGAATTTGGTACACACTTAAGGAAATATGGAATCGTTTCACAACTCATGCCGCCTGGAACACCTCAGCGTAACGGTGTGTCCGAACGTCGTAATCCCACTCTATTGGATATGGTGCGATCTATGATGTCTCTTACCGATTTACCGCTATCATTTTGGGGATACGCTCTAGAGACAGCTACATTCACTTTAAATAGGGCACCGTCTAAATCTGTTGAGATGACACCGTATGAATTATGGTTTGGGAAGAAACCTAAGCTGTCGTTTCTAAAAGTTTGGGGATGTGATGCTGATGTCAAGAAACTTCAACCTGAAAAGCTCGAACCCAAGTCGGAAAAATGCGTCTTCATAGGATACCCTAAGGAAACCATTGGGTATACCTTCTACCTTAGATCCGAAGGCAAGATCTTTGTTGCCAAGAACGGATCCTTTCTGGAAAAGGAGTTTCTCTCGAAAGGAGTAAGTGGGAGGAAAGTAAAACTCGATGAAGTACTACCTCTTGAACCGGAAAGTAGTGCAGCTCAGGAAAATGTTCCTGTGGTGCCTACACCGACTGGAGAGGAAATTAATGATGATGATCAAGGTACTTTGGATCAAGTTGCTACTGAACTTCGTAGGTCCACAAGGACACGTTCCACACCAGAATGGTATGGCAACCCTGTCCTGGAAATCATGTTGTTAGACAACGGTGAACCTTCGAACTATGAAGAAGCGATGGCGGGCCCAGATTCCAACAAATGGCTAGAAGCCGTGCAATCCGAGATAGAATCCATGTATGAAAACAAAGTATGGACTTTGACTAACTTGCCCGATGATCGGCGAGCGATAGAAAACAAATGGATCTTTAAGAAGAAGACGGACGCGGATGGTAATGTCACCATCTATAAAGCTCGACTTGTCGCTAAGGGTTATCGGCAAGTTCAAGGGATTGACTATGATGAGACTTTCTCTCCCATAGCGAAGCTTAAGTCTGTCCGAATCATGTTAGCAATTGCCGCATACTATGATTATGAGATATGGCAGATGGACGTCAAAACGGCATTCCTTAACGGTTATCTTAAGGAAGAGCTGTATATGATGCAGCCGGAAGGTTTTGTCGATCCTAAGAATACTAACAAAGTATGCAAGCTCCAGCGATCCATTTATGAGCTGGTGCAAGCATCCCGGAGTTGGAACATTCGCTTTGATGAGATGATCAAAGCGTTTGGGTTTATGCAGACTTATGGAGAAGCCTGCGTTTACAAGAAAGTGAGTGGGAGCTCTGTAGCATTTCTCATATTATATGTAGATGACATACTTTTGATGTATAGAATTCTTGGACAGCATTAAGGCCTACTTGAATAAGTGTTTTTCAATGAAGGACCTTGGAGAAGCTGCTTACATATTAGGCATCAAGATCTATAGGGATAGATCAAGACGCCTCATAGGTCTTTCACAAAGCACATACCTTGATAAGATTTTGAAGAAGTTCAAAATGGATCAGTCCAAGAAAGGGTTCTTGCCTGTATTGCAAGGTGTGAGATTGAGCTCGGCTCAATGCCCGACCACGGCAAAAGATAAAGAAGAGATGAGCGTCATCCCCTATGCCTCAGCCATAGGATCTATTATGTATGCCATGCTGTGTACCAGACCTGATGTAAACCTTGCCGTAAGTTTGGTAGGAAGGTACCAAAGTAATCCTGGCAAGGAACACTGGACAGCGGTCAAGAATATCCTGAAGTACCTGAAAAGGACAAAGGACATGTTTCTCATTTATGGAGGTGACTAAGAGCTCGTCGTAAAGGGTTACGTCGACGCTAGCTTCGATACAGATCTGGATGACTCTAAGTCACAAACCGGATACGTGTATATGTTGAATGGTGGGGCAGTAAGCTAGTGCAGCTGCAAGCAGAGTGTAGTGGCGGGATCTACATGTGAAGCGGAGTACATGGCAGCCTCGGAGGCAGCGCATGAAGCAATTTGGGTGAAGGAGTTCATCACCGACCTAGGAGTCATACCCAATGCGTCGGGGCCGATCAAACTCTTCTGTGACAACACTGGAGCTATTGCCCTTGCCAAGGAGCCCAGGTTTCACAAGAAGACCAGGCACATCAAGCGTCGTTTCAACTTCATCCATGAAAATGTTCAAGGTGGAGACATAGATATTTGCAAAGTACATACGGATCTGAATGTCGCAGATCCGTTGACTAAACCTCTTCCGTGAGCAAAACATGATCAAAACCAGAACTCTATGGGTGTTCGATTCATCACAATGTAACTAGATTATTGACTCTAGTGCAAGTGGGAGACTGTTGGAAATATGCCCTAGAGGCAATAATAAAAGGATTATTATTATATTTCTTTGTTCATGATAGTTGTCTTTTATTCATGCTATAATTGTATTATCCGGAAATCGTAATACACGTGTGAATACTTAGACCACAACATGTCCCTAGTGAGCCTCTAGTTGACTAGCTCGTTGATCAACAGATAGTCATGGTTTCCTGACTATGGACATTGGATGTCGTTGATAACGGGATCACATCATTAGGAGAATGATGTGATGGACAAGACCCAATCCTAAGCATAGCACAAGATCGTGTAGTTCGTTTTGCTAGAGCTTTTCCAATGTCAAGTATCTCTTCCTTAGACCATGAGATCGTGTAACTCCCGGATACCGTAGGAGTGCTTTGGGTGTACCAAACATTACAACGTAACTGGGTGACTATAAAGGTGCACTACAGGTATCTCCAAAAGTGTCTGTTGGGTTGAGACGGATCAAGACTGGGATTTGTCACTCCGTATTACGGAGAGGTATCACTGGGCCCACTCGGTAATGCATCATCATAATGAGCTCAAAGTGACAAAGTGTCTGGTCACAGGATCATGCATCACGGTACGAGTAAAGTGACTTGCCGGTAACGAGATTGAACGAGGTATTGGGACACCGACGATCGAATCTCGGGCAAGTAACATACCGTCTGACAAAGGGAATAGTATACGGGGTTGCTTGAATCCTCGACATTGTGGTTCATCCGATGAGATCATTGAGGAGTATGTGGGAGCCAACATGGGTATCCAGATCCCGCTGTTGGTTATTGACCGGAGAGCCGTGTCGGTCATGTCTGCATGTCTCCCGAACCCGTAGGGTCTACACACTTAAGGTTCGGTGACGCTAGGGTCGTATGAATATGAGTATGTAGCAAACCGAATGTTGTCCGGAGTCCCGGATGAGATCCCGGACGTCACGAGGAGTTCCGGAATGGTCCGGAGGTAAAGAATTATATATAGGAAGTGCTGTTTCGGCCATCGGGAAAGTTTCGGGGTCACCCGGTATTGTACCGGGACCACCGGAAGGGTCCCGGGGGTCCACGGGGTGGGGCCACCTATCCCGGAGGCCCCCGTGGGCTGAAGTGGGAGGGGAACCAGCCCCTAGTGGGCTGGTGCGCCCCCCCTTGGGCCCCCCCCTGCGCCTAGGGTTGGAAACCCTAGGTGGGGGGGGGGGCGCCCCACTTGCCTTGGGGGGCACTCCACCCTCCCTGGCTGCCGCCCTCTTGGGAGATTAGATCTCCCAGGGCCGGCGCCCCCCTGGGGGCCTATATAAAGGAGGGCAGGGGGAGGGCAGCCGCACCCTGTGTCTTGGCGCCTCCCTCCCCCCGCTACACCTCTTCCTCCTCCCGCAGCAGCTTGGCGAAGCCCTGCCGGAGTCCTGCTGCATCCACCACCACGCCGTTGTGCTGCTGGATCTTCATCAACCTCTCCTTCCCCCTTGCTGGATCAAGAAGGAGGAGACGTCATCCGCTCCGTACGTGTGTTGAACGCGGTGGTGTTGTCCGTTCGGCACTTGGTCATCGGTGATTTGGATCACGGCGAGTACGACTCCATCATCACCGTTCTATTGAACGCTTCCGCACGCGATCTACAAAGTGGTATGTAGATGCAATCTCTCTCCCATGACTCGTTGCTTAGATGAACTCATAGATGGATCTTGGTGAAACCGTAGGAAAAATTTTAATTTTCTGCAACGTTCCCCAACAAATTTTTGGAGCATCCTCAATATCTGGCCTCCCAATCTTCATATTTGACGTCTTGGAGTCGTAATTTGGAACACATGCAGTGGCAGTGTCAGGCCTCGGGCAGCTCAGGCCACCTGGGGCATGGCGGAAGAGCTCTTTGTTGATCATAGCTACTGCAACTACTATTCTGCATTATCGCTGTAAGATTTATTTGGTGGATGCGTTCCTACTCCTCCGTAGAGGAGGCGCGGGTATATATTGATCGAGGGTGGGAATAACCCCTGTCGTGGTTTACAAGAAATCTGTCGGTCGCTAGGATACGGCAGGATAAGAGATAGGAGGTTACAAGGGAGAGGAAGAGATAAGTAGTTAAGATTACAATCAAATGTCTCTAAGTCTAACACCCTCCCTTAATATGAACTACCTATCCTAGATTAAGATTGTTCTTGAATGCTTCAAATGGCTTGTACGGTAGAGCTTTAGTGAATCCATTAGCTACTTGATATTTGGAAGGAATAAAATGTATCTCTAACTTCTTCTCTGCAACTCTTTCTCGTACAAAATGAAAGTCTATCTCAATGTGCTTGGTTCTGGCATGGAAGACAGGATTGGCACTTAAATAAGTAGCACCCAAATTATCACACCATAAACACAAAGTACGATGTTCCTTTACACCCAATTCCTCAAGCAAAGACTCAAGCCAAATGATTTCTGTAGTAGCATTTGCTAATGATTTGTACTCGGCTTCAGTACTTGACCTTGACACTGTTGCTTGTTTCCTGGCTCTCCATGAAATAAGGTTAGAACCAAAGAAAACAGCAAAGCCTCCTGTGGATTTTCTGTCATCACTGCACCCTGCCCAATCTGCATCAGAGAAAGCACTAACAAGTGTAGAATTGGAACTTTTGAAATATAGTCCCAAGTCTACAGTATACTCAATATACCATATGATCCTTTGGACAGTTGTCCAATGAGCAGAAGTAGGAGCATGCAAGTATTGATATACTTTGTTAACAGAAAATGAAATATCTAGTCGTGTCAAGGTTAAGTATTGCAAGGCTCCAACAGCACTTCTGTATCTAGTGCTTTCCTTCTCATTAAGTGGCTCCCCTTTATATGTTGACAATTGTTCTGATGAGGATAGTGGTGTGGGTGAAGGCTTGCAGTCCTTCATTCCCATCTGAGCCAAGAGTTCAGTAGCATATTTTTCCTGTTTCAACACTATACCATCCCGAACCTTCTTAACTTCAGTGCTTAAGAAGAAACTCAAATCACCAAGATCCTTTAAGGCAAATTCTGAGCTTAGATCATGTAAGAGAGCATCAGTAGCATTCTGGGAAGAACTTGCAACTATAATATCATCAACATATATGAGCACAAAAATACCAGTATTTGCCTTATTGTATATGAAGAGAGATGTGTTAGCCTTTGATGCAATAAAGCCAAGACGTTTCAACGGCATACTTAACCTGGAGTACCATGCTCTAGGTGCTTGTTTCAAACCATAGAGAGCCTTGTCAAGCTTGCATACATAATGGAGGTTTTGTTTGTTTTCATAACCTGGTGGTTGCTTCATATAGATCTCCTCTTCCAGAACACCATGCAAAAACATGTTATGTACATCTAGCTGTCTTAAGCTCCATCCCCTAGACATAGCAATAGTTAGCACAAGTCTTATGGTTGCAGCTTTTACCACAAGACTAAATGTATCCTCATAATCAATACCATAACGCTGCTTAAAACCTTTAGCAACAAGACGTGCTTTATACCTTTCAATGGAGCCATCTACCTTTTTCTTGATCCTATACACCCACTTACAATCAATGATATTTTTACCTTTCCGGTTTGGTACCAAATGCCATGTTTTGTTTTTCATCAAGGTTATATACTCCTCATCCATAGCCTTTTTCCACTTTTGATCTCTAAGTGTATCATCTAGTTTTGTTGGCTCTCCTGAAATGCACAACATACCATATGATATAGTGCCATCAGTTCTTATTTTTGGGTTCTTAATACCTTTTTGTAGCTGAGTTGTAACTCTGGATGTGGTTGGTTGTTGCTGTAAACACGGGCGCACGGATTCGCTGGCTGCAGAGAATCCCGGAGAAGAGCCAGGCGTTGCCACATCAGATCTGGTGGCCGCAGGTGTGGCCTGTTCGTCCACGGCCTCACCAACCGTGCCAGGTGGGCCTGTCGGCCGCATGCGCGCGCCGTGCCTCGCAGTGATTGGCTGCATGCACGGGCCAGTCGAGGGAGATTCTCCGTGTGGGGACGTGGCAACCGCGGAGCGGCTCGCCCGAGCCTGGTTCTCCAGGCCGACTGGCTCACGATCTGGAGAGGATATCCGCGCCCGATCCGAGGGAGATCGATGCGCAGGGGCGGCAGGCGCCGCCAAATCATCCTCGAACGCCGCGTCAGCTTCGTCTTCTTCTTCTACATGAAATATAGCTCCGTTTTGGACGTGATTTTGATCATTCTGATCGTTTTGAACTCCGTTTTCTTCAGGTACCTACACATACGGAAGACAAGAACTGGTGCCAGCAGGAATATTATCATCATGTTGGTTGGTGCAATTGTTTCCCCCGTGATCAAAAGCTCGAAGTGTAGATGGAAGAAGAAGAATATTTTGATGGAGAAGGGCGCCGACATTAGGATGAAGAGAGTCGAAAGGGAAAACTAATTTATCGAACACAACCTCTCGGGGTATATAAACTCTGCCTGTGGGAACATCTAAACACTTGATTCCTTTGTGCATAGGACTATAGCCCAAAAACACACATTTTTTGAACGAAACGCAAGTGTGCGTGTGTTGTATGGTCTTAGGTTCGGCCAACATGCGCATCCAAAGACTCGTAGAGATTCGAAGTCTGGTTTTATTCCAAACAGACGTGTGATGGGACTTTCGAATTTGATGACTTTACTTGGTCGAATATTTATGAGATATGTGGCGGTGAGAAAAGCTTCATCCCAGAATTTTAGAAGCATGGAAGCATTGGCTAGCAGTGCTAGTCCTACTTCAACAACATGGGGACGTTTGCATTCAGCTGGCCCGTTTTGCTGGTGAGCATGGGGACAAGAAACATGGTGAGATATTCCAATTTCTTGAAAAAAGGAATTTAGTTTCTCATACTCACCACCCCAGTTGGTTTGCATAGCAAGAATTTTTTAGTTTAGTTGACGTCCAACGAGGTTTTGGAAGTTGGTAAAAACTTGGAAAACATCAGATCATTTCTTTAGCAAATAGATCCAGGTGAACTTGCTATAATCATCGATGAAACTAACATAATAAGAAAATCTACCAACTGATGTGGGAGCTAGTCTCCATACATCTGAAAAAATAAGCTGCAATGGAGCAGTGGATACACTTGTTGATATGGGATAGGCTAACTGATGACTCTTAGCTTGCTGGCAAGCATCACAAATTGACTCAACTCTAGACTCATAAGGAAGATTATTCTTGCTAAGAACGTGTTGAACTATAACTGAAGAGGGATGACCTAGACGACTATGCCACTTTGTCGAGGAAGGTTTGGTGACATTCCACGCTTGTTTATTCGACCATGATGAAGATGAAGATGATATGAGTGGATATAGGCCTCCCTCGCACTTTCCTCTAGGGATGACTCTCCTCGTTGCCAAGTCCTTGATCACAAAAGAGTGAGGATAAAATATTATGAGAACATTGTTGTCAAGGGCAAAACGATGAACAGAAACAAGATTCTTGGAAGCATGCGGAACATGTAAGACATTGTTAAGATGTAAATCTTTTACGGGGGTTTTAACAATTGATTTTCCAACATGAGTAATGTCCATACCAGTTCCACTTGCCGTGTGTATCTGGTCACCGTCGTGGTACCTTTCCCGCATCGTCAGCTTGTCGAGCTTCCCCGTGATATGCTCAGTGGCGCCAGAGTCTGCATACCAGTTGGTGTCGATGCCGTAGTTGTTGGTGAAGAGGTTGGCTGCTTTCTTCTCTTCATGATCATCATCGTACCGATGCCAGCAGGCTCTCGCGCCGCCAGCATGGAACTTGTAGTAGATTTGGCACTCAGGATAGTCGCATTCTTCTTCTTGTTGTTGTTGTGGTTGAGAGCGAAAGCGTTGCTGATGACCGTCGCTGCCACCACCGCGACCAGGGGAAGGAGAGGAGCGGTTCCCTCGACCACGTCCTCCTCTGTTGCTTTGGCCACGGCCTCCCCTGCCACGGCACTGCCCAAGCCCTCTGTAGACGGCGTTCGCAGAGGAGCGGAACCCTGCTAGACCGTCCCCCAGCATCTCCATCCGTTGATCAAATGCAGCGATCTACGCGAAGAGGTCATCGACGGTGATGGAGTTCTTGATGGTGCCGCCCGCTGCCACGATGGGATCATAGTCCCGATCAAGGCCAGCAAGGATGTAGTCCACTATCTCCGGACCGGTTACCGAACGCCCATCCGCAGCTAGCTCGTCCCCGAGGTTTTTCATCTTGGTGATGAAGGCGTTGCTTGACATATTGCCTTTCTTGGTGTTGGAGATGGCCATCCGCAGATTGGTTATGCAGGATTGTGACTGCGCGGCGAATAGAGTGGTAAGAGCGGTCCATAGATCGAAGGTACTGTCCTTACGGATGACCTGCGCAAGAATTTCCTGAGTGAGAGAATTCAGCAGGTAGCTCAGAACTTGCTGATCCTTCGACAACCACGGGCCATACAGAGGATTGGTCTCTATGGCCGTGGTTTTGTCCGCCTTGGTGACTTCTGTTGTCTTCGGTGGTGCGGCATCGCTGCCGTCAAGGAGACCGGTTACTTGCGCGCCTCACAGTGTCGGCATGACCTACGCCTTCCATAGGAGGTAGTTCCCCCTTGTGAGCTTCTCTGTTGGTGGAGCACCTAGGTTGAGGCCGACGACGCTCGAGCTCGTAGCCATGGCGATGGAAGGGTGTTATGGTTTTGGTTTTGCTAGATGATAGGAAGAGACTTGGCTCTGTATACCATGTAAGATTGATTTGGTGGAAGCGTTCCTACTCCTCCGTAGAGGAGTCGCGGGTATATATTAATCGAGGGCAGGAATAACCCCTGCCGTGGTTTACAAGGAGTCAGCCGGTCGCTAGGATACGGCAGGATAAGAGATAGGAGGTTACAAGGGAGAGGAAGAGATAAGTAGGTAAGATTACAATCAAATATCTCTAAGTCTAACAGTCGCCACTTTAGCTACGAGGCCTGGTTGGGGCGTATGCTAAACCTGGCGGTGCTGCTGCACGTAGATGCGGGGGCACCGGTCCTGTTTTTCTTTGGACTCTGAATTTTGTGTATGTTATATCTTTTGTACCGAAAGTCCAAACTTAAATTCATGCAGTGAATCAAACGAGTTTATGGATCGCGAAGTTATCATGCGGCCAAGCACAGCTGGCAAGTGCGTGCCCCATGGCTACGTGCTCCTGCAAATTTCCGGACAATTGTGTGAAGGAGATGGAGCCGGCGGAACGCGAGAGCTCCGCCGTCAGGTGCAAAAGGCGAGTTCGGGCCTTTTTCTTCTTCACCAGGGTAGAAGGGAGAAGACGAAAGAGATGTACGTCAGTCGTCAACCTCGGTAGCTAGTGTGTGTGTGTGTGGAGTATATTCCGCGCATTTCGGCCGCTTGATTACCACTACTCCTGTTAGCTGGATTGGAATTGAAGCCGGTGGTTAGCTGGATTGGGTGCACGACGCATGCTGCCTGCAAAGCGTGCGGAAGGAAGGTGGCAAAGGCGTTGTTGCTGGTACATTCATATGGATGTCCCCGATCCGGCAGCACGCTTGTTGTTGTTGGTCCGCTAATTAACTTCCGCAACGAACATCAACCGCGCCACCCAGACCCAGCTAGTAACACTAGCTTTAACACCAACTAAACTTTGGTCGCGAGACACCCAAGCGGTTAGCTTGGTAAGCTACCTACAAAAATTTGCAAACTTTGGTCGCGAAACGTAATCAAACGCTTCCAGCTTTAACATCCAGCGTTTACGACATTACGTGCACGCCAGACTTTTGCCCATCGAATGCACAACGAAACAATGTTTGGCATGCCCGTTCCGAACCCGGGATATTTTTTGCGAGCCTGTGTTATTTCACCGGCTTCTCTCTCTCTCTCTCTCTCTCTCTCTCTCTCTCTCTCTCTCTCTCTCTCTCTAGGAGTCAATCACATCACAGGTGGCGGGGCCGCGAGCCGGAACAAGTGTCCGGCCGGGCGGGGGCGGCGGTAGGCTGGCTGGCGCGGGTCGGTGAGAGTGAGACGTGAGTACGTCAAAGCTCGACTGGATGCCTTGATGGAGGACAGGGGAGCATGCAGGCGCAGGCGGAACGACCCGCCACCAAAGCGCCACCGCGACGGACGGCCACAGCGGCTACGCGACGTACGTACCGTCCGGCGACGGTGCACGTCGGTACGTACGTGCATGGATGGGTCCAATCGAGCACCAGTCGTTCGGTGGTATGGTATGGTATTACCAGACGGACGCAGCAACTGGCGGAACCTGCTCTGCTACCGGAACTGCACAGGTTTTACCGCCTGGTTTTATCGTGTCCCAGGCGATGGATACATACGGGGTGGCACGGATCACGAGAGGGCCCATGCGCTGCTCTCTGCTGTGGCTTCTCTTCCGCCCCGCGTGTGGACCGGACGGACGCCGCTAGCTTGCCATTGGCCTGCCCGGCCGGCACCGTACGTACGCGCGCGCGGCTCGCTGTCCTCGCGGCAGCCCGCGTCGTGGTCACTCGCCGTCGCGCACGTACGTGACCGCGACGTGTCGTGGCGCTCCGGCGCTCTGCAGCGCATACGTGCGTGCGTGTGGCCTGCGCATGCATTTTTCTTCTTCTCTTCTTTTCTTTGGGTAGCAGCAGTAGTAGTAATCTGATGAAACCTACGTGCCTAGCCGACTCGAACCATCTTCGTCCGACCTCATATCTATCGAGGCACTAGCTAGGCTGGTGTCTATGGCACGTATGATGCACGAGTATCTGATCCGTGCAACCCATAATAACTGCGCGTGTGTGCATTCCGGTGTTTGTACATCTTGTCGTGTTAGTGCGCTCTTAGGTATAGTAGAGTAGCACTACTAGCACTGACGAGAGTGCTAGGCAGGCTTTGGCAGATGCGCTTGCACGGGGCCTTCGCTGCCTACATGCAATCGTTAGCCTAAATGATCGGTAAACGTCACGATAGATATATGTACTGCCTGTAAAAAAATGATGTGTACTGTAGCTCTGGACCACCATAGATGCCAGCTCAGTTTCCACATTCTTACCAACATGGAGCATTTGATTTCGAGGTAGTTACCGCATTTACCACGTGGAAAAAGTTTTCGACGCTTGCTTCCGTCTGTGCCCTGGACGTGACACGCAACGGGCCAATCTTTGCCCCCCATTGTCTGTCCTGGTTTCGTTTGATAAGCCTCCACCCTTGGATAATGAATTTTTCACAGGTCAAGGATCTTTCCATCATCACCTTTTCCTAAGACACACCATGCCATACCTTGGCATTACTCCACTCGCGTCTGACCACATTTTGTTTTCTACATACGCCGAATAGGGACGCGTACAGACATGACATATATAGGGCATAGCTAGAGCTAGGCCGGGCGCAATGATTCCGGTACAGCACGATGGATTCCAAGCATGGTGGGTGCCTAGAAATTTATGAAATCCTATCGGCTGGCTGGGTGATGGGATGAGACGAGATGCGACGGCGACGGCGACGGACCGGCCGGGCCAGCTTCCTCGTGGCCGACACGATTAAAGACGCGCGCCCCTCCTCCCTCCCTGCCAGCAGCCTATCTCGTCGATCGTCTCGTCTCTGGCCGCTGCACCGCCGCGATGTCAAGTCCCGTCTGCGGACATGTCCAGATTCTGACTGGCCGCGCGCGCGCCCAAAGGGATAGAGGTGATGGATCGGGAATTCACTATCACAGCTGGATTGGTTAACCTTTTCATGCCAAATGACCCTCTTGCCCCCTGTCTTTTTTTTAACATCAGTACAAACACAAACGCTCATATACACGCGCATACACTCACCCCTATGAACGCACACACGCACACCCTACCCCTATGAGCACCTCCGAAACACTGAGCCGGCATATCATCTTGAAATCACAGCTCTTTAACATATTTAATGTCCCTGAGTGTACTATTAAACAAGTGCTAAATGTGGAGACTGATTCCTTTTTCAGACGCAGGCTCAATCCTGTTCTAGCTGAACAATGGGGGGTAGTTTTAGATACAGTTAACAAACTACTTCTTACTAACAAAGAAGATCGAGTGGTTTGGAGTTTGAACCAGAATGGTAAATTTAGTACCAAATCTGTTTACAAATGGCTTGAAAAACCTCTCAACGGGTGCCATTATAAATGGATTTGGAAGGCCAAAATCCCTCTCAAGATCAAAATTTTTATGTGGCAGCTCTCGCAAGACGCGGTGTTGACTAGACAGGTGATGCGCCATAGGAAATGGCCTGGGGACCCTGTGTGCTCTTTTTGTAATGATATAGAGACTTCCCAGCACTTGTTCTTTACTTGTTCTGTTGCAAGAGTGGTGTGGCGATCTATTGGGGTGGCTATTGGCACCGATAAGTGTCCAGATAACTATTGGCAATTATTTGCTTGGTGCCACTCCTTTCTTCCAGGAGGGGACAAATTCTATACGGTTGGACTTGCAGCCGCTTGCTGGGCAATCTGGCTCGCTCGCAATGAGGCTACCTTTGAAAAAAAGCAAATCAAGTCTCCTTTTGAAATCGTGTTCTCCATGTGCTCTTTTCTTTTGTATTGGACAGGACTGCAGAAAGGTGAAGACGCCGGCAAGCTTCGATCAGGTGCCGAGATGATCAGGGTTAGCACGATGCAGCTGATGAGGCTTTGCGGGGCTGCCGCCCAGCCGATTGGAGGAGCTTGAAAGTACATGGTGGACTCTTGCTGCTTTTGGAGCGAACGAAGTGGGCGTGCTGCTGGGAGGGCCTTCTTCCTTCATAATGGCTTTTAGTTTGCGCTTGTGGTCTTTTGTTGTGTTGGTCTGTTTCTCTCTATGGGTGTACTGGAGCTTGATGCTCATGAATTGTATGTGTTACCAGGTTTTCGCCCCACAGCGTTCGGGTCGACGGCGACCGAATGGCAGTGGGTTTCCTGGTAATGCTTGAACTCGCCTTACCTCTTTCCCTCTTCCTAACTCTGTATTCGGAACTGGTTGTATTTCCGTTGTTTGCAATGGAAAGGGGTAATGCCTGGTTCAAAAAAATATTATATTGAAATTTACAAAGTCACCGTAGGCATTTTCGTCGTCGACGGGAACGTCTTCTTCCACTGAATGCGCATCGTCGGAAATCCTGAAATAAATACAGGAATAAATGCGAGCACTAGGATTTCAACCCTGGTGGGCTGGGAATACCACAGTCCCTCTAACCATCCAACCATAAGTTGGTTCGCTTGCCCGTGTCTTTATTACGAGGTTTGAAGTACTATGACCATTTGTCTGCATTCATCGGGCAACATCACAGATATACCATCCGATCGAAAAGAAAAACTCGACTAACTACAGTCTATTAATAGTCTTTGCTTTTCTTAGAAAAAAACTGTACACTGTTCATAATCAATCATCATAGTAGAGAAAAACACTAGTGGTAAAAAAAATACAAGCAGGTCCACAAACTGCATAGGGACGAATACAGACGCAGGAGCGAGCCAGAGTCGTGCTGCCGTCTTGGCCCGTCTCTCACCAGAGCCATGCTAACATTGCGGCCGTCGCACAAAACCAATCAAAACGTTGAACCTAACAAAAATGAGAGTAGAGTCCATCCGCCCACATGAGGCCAATGTCCTCCACACCACCAAGACCCAAAGGCAATTGGAGGCGAGGTGGACAGACGGCGTTACTGGACGGAGGAGGAAACCGAATCGTGTAATGTCTTTTCTTGGAAAAGAGGTAAGCACTCTACTTTTGCTTATTTCTAGTGACCTAGATTTTATTAGTTACGAGTTGATTACTCCTCCCTTTGTCCCATCATATAAGAACGTCTCTTTTCTTTTGAAAGAGATTTTCAATCTATTCATCAATCATGGTAGTACAGAGAATACAAGAGGTAATAAAAATTACAACCGGGTCTATGGACCACCTAGCGACGACTACAAGCACTGAAGCGAGCCGAAGGCACGCCGCTGTCATCGCCCCTCCCTCAGCGAAGCCAGACAAACCTTGTTGTGGTAGACAGTCAGGAAGTCGTCATGCTAAGACCCCAAAGGACCAGCGCACTAGATCAGCAATCATCGTCGGTAAAGAGAGTTGTAGAATCGGGAAGATATAATCCTGGAACCACACAAAGAAAAATTGGATCCAAATAGATCCACTGAAGACCAGCACCGACCGAATCCCATGAGATTCGACGGGGATACACCTCCACACATCCTTCGACGATGTTATTCGCATCATCAGGACGGGGATAGGACGTGTGAGGCATTATTCCTACCGAGGAACATCGCCACCGCCACAAAGCCCCAACCAATACTTTGAACCTAACAAAAATGAGAACTGGTTTGTTGGGGATACAACCCCACGGTGTAACTTGCCCTGTGAAGGCTGGGTTAAACTACTTGCGACTCAAGGAGCAGGACTTCAGAGGGACCAGGACGATCAAGATGTAGGACCGGATGGGCGGCTCACAATATGGGCTGGCTTAGGACCCGAAGCCAGAAGGCGCCAGGCGACCCGGAGGTGCAAGCCGTCGTGCGGTGACTTGTCGTGAAAGGCAAGGCGACTTAGAGTTAGGCTTGGTCACGTGTCGTGACCCGACCCGGACTCTTGTAAGCCAGAGGCCTCGACCTGTATATAACGGCGAGCCTCTGGCACAGAATAGGACAAGTTACAATCAATCGATAGCTAGGTCAAGCGGATCTGCTCCCTTGTAATCGACCATCAAGCAATAAGCAACAAGAGCAGGAGTACGCTTTTACCTCCACCGTAAGGGGCTAAACCTGGGTAACTCATGTCTCTCGTACCGTTCAACCCCGACAAGCTAATCACCATTGCCATGGACTCGCATCTAAGTCCTTTCACTAGGACATTTGCCGTGACAAAACCACGACAGGGTTCCCTCCCGCCAGCGAGGGGTCGAGATCCTTTGCACCTTCCCCACCCGAAGGCCATTGGAGGTGGGGCAGATTGGCGGCGGCACCGACGAGGGGAGGAAGGAGACTTTTCTTGATGAGGAGGAAAGACTACATCCGTATATAAGAACGTCTTTTAAAGTAGCTTGAAAAATGTTCTTATATTATCGGGCGGAGGGAGTATTATTCAAGATAGTTATTTATGTAAATTTGTTGATTAGTACAATCTCCGTCCTGGTTTACTGGTCCTCTCGTATTTAGGTTATATGTTGACCATGATTTTAGCACAAAAAATCATTGGAGAATACATTTTATTTAAATAAGAATCCAACAATATACTTTTATGTGACATGCATTAACATTTTGCTAGTCAAATATTACCTCCGTCCTGGTTTATTGACCCCCTTTGCATTTTGAGCTAAATTTAGATCTTAGATTTAACTAAGAAAATGTTAACGCATGTAACTAAAAATAATATTATTGAAAACTATGTTCAAATAGATCTAGCGATATAATTTATGGTGACATACATTATTATCTTCTTAGTTAAATCTATGGTGAAAGCTTGACACAAAATAATAACATGATCAATAAATCAGGACGGAGGTAGTATGTTGTTAAACTTTGATCCAGAATTCGATGAGAACTAATAAACACACAGGGAGATAGTATCTTCAAGATAGCTAAGAGCATTTACAGCCAGACTTGGCAGATACGACCCCTCAAACGCCCGCGTACGCGACCGGGCGCACCCGCGGGAGCATCCGGACGAGCCCTCATATTTCATTTCGGACATCCACATATCTCAAATCCATGCAAATACATGCACGCCGATCATGCAACACAGTGTCACACGTAAATAGCTATTGTTGGTATCAAGCATACATAGCGTTTACATACAATTTATTTGAAGTGCCAAACTCAAGCAGTAGCAAGTGCAAGCATCCTCAGAGCAGCCGTGCACTTCTGCTTGGCTGAGAAAGAGAGTTGGCTGCAGCAATCCCTTATGAGCTTGAAGTAGTCGTCGTGTGCCTCCACTTCCTTCACAATGCACAAAAACAATGGTTTTCGCATGCGAAAACGGCGATGAAACCATGGATCATCCGGGAAAGCACGTGTGGGAGCAAAGTAGTCATTGTGTAGTAGCTTTGCTCCGGACACCCTGTCCCGGTTGATCACTCTTCTCCCTTTGATTGAGCCCTTGAAGTTAAGAATATGCTCCACTTGCTGGTTCATTTCCTCTTGCATGCTCATGAGCATGATCATGTCCACTTCTTCGTCCTAATTCGAGAATCGAAGAACGTATCTTGAATCATTTGATCAATCTCCGTCGGTCCATACTCCTCTGTCACGCCCAATATGCGACCCTATCCAAAAGGAACTCGAAGGTCCCACCAAGGATAGACCCGCATATTGAAACACTTTTGCAAGGTGGATATCATTACATCAACATTACATAATAGATGGGGATACATCCAATACACCCAATGACACATGAATACAACAATATATCATACATGAGAATGACATCCGACTACGGATGAAACACAAACAGAAGCTCAAACGACATCCCCCCTACTAGCCCAGGCTGCCGACCTGGAACCTATCCCCTGATCGAGAAAGAAGCAGAAGAAGAACTCCAACACAAGCAAACACCGCTCTCGTATCATGATCATCGCACAACCTATACCTGCAACTGTTGTTGTAGTAATCTGTGAGCCACGAGGACTCAGCAATCCCATTACCATGGTATCAAGACTAGCAAAGCTTAAAGGGGAAGGAAGGGGTAAAGTGGTGAGGCTGCAGCAGCGACTAAGCATGATATGGTGGCTAACATACGCAAATAGGAGTGAGAAGAGAACAAGCGGAACGGTCGTGAAGCTAGCAATGATCAAGAAGTGATCCTGAACTCCTACTTACGTCAAACATAACCCAAAAACCGTGTTCACTTCCCGGACTCCGCCGAAAAGAGACCATCACGGCTACACACGCGGTTGATGCGTTTTAATTCGGATCTGGTGTCAAGTTATCTACAATCGGACATTAACAAATTCCCATCTGCCTATAACCGCAGGCACGGCTTTCGAAAGATTATACCCTGCAGGGGTGTCCCAACTTAGCCCATGATAAGCTCTCGCGATCAACGAAGGATAAACCTTCTCCCAAGAAGACCCGATCAGACTCGGAATCCCGGTTTACAAGACATTTCGACAATGGTTAAACAAGACCAGCAAAGCCACCCGATGCACCGACAAATCCCGATAGGAGCTGCACATATCTCGTTCTCAGGGCAACACCGGATGAGACATCCTACGAGTAAAACCAGACCTCGAGTTTCCCCGAGGGGGCCCCGCAGTCTACTCGGTTCAGACCAACACTTAGACAAGCACTGGCCCGGGGGGGCTAAAATAAAGATGACCCTCGAGAGAGCGACTCCCAAGGGAAAAGTAGGTGGTGGTGAGGCAAATGGTAAAACCAATGTTAGGCCTTGCTGGAGGAGTTTTATTCAAAGCGAACTGTCAAGGGGGTCCCATAAATCACCCGACCGCGTAAGGAACGCAAAATCCGGAAACATAACACTGGTATGACGGAAACTAGGGCGGCAAGAGTGGAACAAAACACCAGGCATAAGGTCGAGTCTTCCACCCTTTACCAAGTATATAGATGCATTAATTAAATAAGAGATATTGTGATATCCCAAACAAAATCCTGTCCACCATGGAGCAATCTTCAACTTCACCTGCAACTAGCAACGCTATAAGAGGGGCTGAGCAAAAGCGGTAACATAGCCAAACAACGGTTTGCATAGGAAAGGTATCAAAGGTTAGAGGTTCATGGCAATTTGGGAGGCTTGATAAACAGGTGATAGGTAGCGCAGCAAAGCGATAGAACGAAGCAACTAGCATAGCAAAGATAGTAGTAAGATCCAGGGTAGCGGTCATCTTGCCTGAAGTCCCGCTAGAAAGAAGAACGAGTCCATGAAGAAGACGAACAGATGAAGCCGAACCAAGCATAGATGAACGAATCCTACGATCGCAACGAAACAGGAACTATCGATGAGAAACACACAACATAGTAAACACACCGCACATGAACAAGACATGATGCACAACAAGCATGATGCATGACAAGACTACATGAAGCTACTCATGGCAAGAGATGATGCAAACAAGAGCCACACATCACGGCAAGTTTAAATGAGGCCGGGAACAACATATAACAATTCCGGTAAGTCCCCATATGCATATTTCGAAATTGGTCCAGATCTGAATAAACATTATGTTCAAGTTGTTAAACAGCAAGTTAAGATGCACAAAGATAATCTACACGAGATTCTAGTCAAGTTACATATAAAGTTCATTTAGTTCGGAGCTACGGCCTAGAAGATATGAGCAAAACAAGATCAACATGGCATTGATGCAAAATGCATACAAACATCAAGCAAACACCTCAAAACATGGATGCAACATGATAATATAAAACTACATGCAATTTTAAGCAAGTTTCATATCGAGCACAGTCAAAACGGAGCAACGGTTCAACACACACACACTATACAAGTTATAGCAACAATCTGTCCAAAACAGCAACTAGGCATATTGCAAGCACCAAAACAACATGCTACAGGACCTCAACAAGAAAACAAAAGGCATGGGCATGATGTACAGGTAAAGCATAACAAAACATGAACACTGAGCTACCTCCAAAAACCACTAGAACATACTCAAACACACATGACAAGATTGCAAATAATAACAGTTCAGACTTTGCAGATAATAACATCAGGTTGCAATGTTTAGAGCTATCAAACAACATGTTACGGGAACTTATCATGGCAAACAAAGATATGGCATGAACCTACTAATTGCATAGAACAAAATACCCTTACTGACCATGAGCCAAAAAGGATCAGAAAATATGATGGCACCCATGTAAACATAGCAAGTTTCGTTAACAGATTCAGCAAACAGGGCATGGCAGGAACAACAATAAGTAGGCATGTAGATAAGCTTGTACCACTCACCAAAGAGCAATACATGGCATGGCAAGGCAACCAACAGTAAGAAGGCATATTTGTTAAGCTAAGCATGGCAATAGCAAGTTTATAGGGTACATGGAACACTAGCAACAATCATGGCAACAACTGAACTTAATGTTAACAGGCTGACAGCAACATTATGAAGCAACTTTGGAGCAAGATTACAATAAGCTACAGCAGGCTATAATTGCAACCAAGGGCATGGATGGATAGAGCATGACATGTAGAACAAAATACCCTTAATGAACATCTCCAGATTATGCATAGAATGACTTGTAGCAGCAGGTTTACATAGCATCACGAAATAACAGATTCAGCCTAGCAAAACAGCAACAGCAAGTACCCTACTTAACAAGCTTGATTCACTCACCACAAGTCATTGCGTGACAAGGTAAGCATAGCATCAGCAAGAAGACATGTTTATGAAACAAACCAAGGCAAGAACAAGTTCATAGCATGCAAGGATCAACTACAACAACCTTCGCAAAATTGAATAACATGTAAACAATCTGCCAGGAAACATTTTGTAGCAAAAGTAGAGCAAGAAAAGGACATGCTAGACTACTCCATAATTGCAAACAGGGGCATGAATGGATAGATAATAACCATATGTTCAAAACATCCTTACTTAAGTATCTCAAAATATGCTTGGATCTCTCTGTAGCATGAAGTTTACATGGCATAAAAATAACAGCAGAACAGGGACTGAAATAAGCAATACCACGAAGCCTAGTTTGCATGCTTGTGCTAGTCACCACATTGATCACAAAAATACATGGTAAGCACCTCTGTAAAGATGGCATGACATAGATCAAAACACATGTAGACATCAACCTCATAGGATGCACACATCAATCATGGCAAAAATGACAAATGAGCATGTTCTATTAACAGACAGCAGATAACATTATGAAGCACTCTTGCAACAATGATTCAGGAATCAAGATGGACTCAAATGAACATGACGCAATGGAACTAAATGAAGTACTCGTTGAGGCGAACAATTTGACATATTACAAGCACGAAACGGAGCTATGGATGCAGAGATATGATGCGATGAACATGACATGATAATATCAAAATATACTTCGGGGACTTGGTGGAGAACGACCTTGCAGGGGGTGGACATGTCCGGGCCAAACCGGACACGTCCGGCATGGGAGGCTGACGAGCGGGCCCCCACGGGGTCGTCCTCGAGCTTGGGCCAGGGGCGGAGAAGGGGCGCCGGAGACGGCGCATCCGGGCGAGGGGAGCTCGTCCCCGGCCGGATCCAGCCGGATCCGGGCGCAAGGAGGCGCGGGTCGCCGGTGGGTGGCGCGGGGCGGCGAGGAGATGCTGGCGGGGGCGGCGGCCATGGCGGGGGAGGCGCTGGGCGCGGCAGCGGGGAAGATCCGGGCCGGGCGACGAGGCATGGGGTCGTCG